>NC_138185.1:57041372-57391372 GCF_964194105.1 Spermophilus citellus
TGCTCTATCTAATATGTGAGGGGTAAAGATTTGCTCCCAAAATGTAGGCTCTCTATTCACCTCACAGATTTTTTTTTCTGAGAAGAAACTTTTTAGCCACATCAAAGTCTATAGCAGCACAATTCACAATAGCTAAACTGTGGAACCAACCTAGATGCCCTTCAGTAGATGAATGAATTAAAAAATGTGGCATATATACACAATGGAATATTACTCAGCAATAAAAGAGAATAAGTCATGGCATTTGCAGGTAAATGGATGGAGTTAGAAAAGATAATGCTAGGTGAAGTTAGGTAATCCCCAAAAATGAAATGCTGAATGTTTTCTCTGACATAAGAAGGCTGATTCATAGTGGGGTAGGGAGGGGGATCATGGGAGGAATAGACTAACTTTAGATGGGCAGAGGGATAGGAGAGTAAGGGAGGGGGGCAAGGGGTTATAAATGATAGTGGAACTTGATGGACATTACTATCCAAAGTACATGTATGAAGACACAAATCAGTGTGAATATATTTTGTTATACAACCAGAGATATGAAAAACTGTGCTCTATATGTATAATAAGAATTGTAATGCATTCTGCTGTCATATATAAAAAAATCAATTAAAAATATAGTGTGGTAAGTGTGATGATAGCAATAAGGTCTGAGGGCTAGGAAGACTCCTCAAATTGGACTCACATTATGTCCTAGAGATCAGGAAGCACCAACCAAGACAACCTAAGTGGAGAAAGGGTACATAGGTGGGAGAAGGGGTGCAAGGAAATTGAGGTGTTTCTGGGACTGGAAAAAAATTGAGGCAGATCTTTGGGATTGCTGAACAATTGCTTTTGAACTCCTGTTAATATTGCACTTTGACCACTGGTGATGGGCCATTCCTTATGGAGTTAGGAAAGTGACTTCTCCTCACAACAACATAGCCATATTGGCCAGCATGCACTGTCCTATCCAAGGATCCCACAACACCTCTGAATTCTTCTTACTGTTTGTGTCTGGTTCTTTATTGACCCATGCTCAGCTTCTTGGATAGATAATTTTTTGTGTAACACTAGTCAAAAAACTTTGTTTGAAGGGGGATTAATTTCCATTCAGGTAAAATATAATGGTGTTTAGTAACTCAGTGAAAGATGGAAGGTGCTGAATTTTAATCAAGAGAATTTTTTTTCTTTCATTATCCACACGCCAGAGGTAATCCTCATTCTGTCTCTTATTTTATCAGGTATTCACAGTACCAAGTGGTGCTTAGTGTGTGTTATCACCCAGGCCTGATTGCGATTGTAGAGCATGGGAGCCTCTAGTGTCCCTAGGTTTCAAATGTCCTTCTCAAAGTGGTTTGGCCAATGGGTCAAACATAGTTTGCAAATGGTGTATATGCAAGTTTGAAAATATCAGATTAGATGATTGTCCTAGGCCTGGCTTTGAAAAGGGGGATCCACAGCTCTTATTAAAAACACACAATGCAACTTTAGAGGTTTTCTCCAGAGGTTTCAACTAACATTAGATACCAAAACACTCTTTGCTTACATTCTCAAGCATTTCTTGTTAACTAAAATCATTATCTATGGCAGGAAATGGGAGTCCACCACCTTCTAGCAACAGAATATTTTGATAGTTCTCCCATCTTAGAAACATTAACACCCAAGTCTACTGTTCTTGACCCATTTTCTCAGCTAACTACCATCCACTTAGAGCAGAATTTCACAAAATAATTGTCTGGCTTATCTCCCATTCCTTGCCTCCTCTTTTTCCTTACTGGTACTCTAGCCATTCTCTGCCCCAACACTCCACTGAGGTGACTTTTATCAAGATCACTTCCTGTTGCCATGCCTTTGGTTCTCAGTCCTCAATTCAGTTGACCATGAACAGCATTTGATAACTCTTCACATGTCTCCAAGGTACCTCATATTTTCTTGTTTTTTTTTTTTCTTTCATCTCATGATTACTTTTCTTCAGTATCTGCTATAATTTGGTTTAAAAGTTCCCCCAAAGATCCTAGAATTGAATGAAGGCTTGGTCCCTAGTCCATGGCAATATTGAAAAGTAGTAGAACCTATAGAAGGTACAGTCTAGTGGGAGGAAGTTAGCTCATTAAGGGTGTGTTCCTGAAGGGGATATTGAGTCCTCAGTCCCTTACTTCTATCTTTCTATTTTTAATTTTTTTTAGTTGTAGATGGACACAATACCTTTATTTTATTTTTAGGAAGATCAAACCCAGTGCCTTCCACATGCAAGGCAAGTATTTTCACCCTGATCTACTACCCCAGCCCCCCTCCCAGTAGTTGGAAACAGCTGTACCTGTGTTAAAATATCACCAGGTAATTTGGTTCTGGCTCTGTAGATTGATTGAAATATCTCAAATATCTCTAGACATACCATTCACTTTCTGCTCTAGATTTTGACATACTTTAATATTTATAGTGAACACAATCAATAAATAACTTTGGAGATCATACCCCCATTTGATCAAAACTTCCTACAATATTCCTCTAAGTCCCGCACCAGTGGATTCCATAGCTATTTCAAGACTGCAGTCATTTGGCAGGACCACCCCCCAATCACAGAATGTTGTTGGTGTAGTACATACAGATGAGGACACCTGCCATTTGCTTTTCAGGAAAACAGATGATGAAGAAGAAAGATGCTGTTTATGTTAAGGATTTGTAATTTCATCAAACTGTGCTTTAAAATGAATATTTGGATCTTAAAAATGCTCTATTAACTATAGAACCACTGAAATATCTCCATAGTGAAGAAGAAAAGCTCTATTTTCTGTATTAATCAGGGTATTACAGAGCAAGAACAAACATGCACATATGGAATTGGCTGATGTGATTATGGAAGGCTGAGAAGAACTGTGATTTTCTGTCTGCTGTCTGGAGACCCAGGAGAATTAGGCATGTGGTTCCTGTCTTAGTCTGAAGGCCTGTGAGTCAATATTGTAAATCCCAGTATCCCAATTGAAGTACAGATCAATATTCCAGTTAAAAAATAATCAGAAAGAGCAAATTCTTTTTTAACCCACCTTTTGTTCTATTCAGACCTCCAAAGGACTAAATGAGACCCACCCACTTTGAGGAAAGCAACATTCTTTATTTAGCCCACTGTTATTAATCTCATTCAAAACCACTCACAGATACAACCAGAATAAGGTTGAACCACAAATCTTGGCATTCCATGGGCCATTCCAGTCGACGCCTAAATTAACCACCCAAAGTCTATCTCTTGTCCAGGTGCGGTAGCTCATGACTGTAATCCCAGTGACTCATGAGGCTGAGTCAAGAGGATAGCAAGTTTAAAGACAGCCTCAGTTACTTAGCGAGTCCCTAAATAACATTGTGAAACCCTGTTTCAAAATAAAAAAAAATAAAAAGGTCTGAGGATGTGTCTCAAACAAACAAAGTCTACCCTTGTCAACTTGGTATTTATACACTTCTCCTTAAACAATACTTAACCTCTCAATAGAAATAAAAACAAGGTCATACTTTTACAAAACATCGTACAATTGTCCTGTGAACAACTGAAAGTTTTCTAACCTCTTTCCCAAAATAAGAGGTAAAATCTCCAAGTGAGGTTTATTCCTCTCCTTGATATCTTATAACTTAGTATCATGTAGAATTAATGGTACTTAAATAACGTAAGTCAATACATCTTATGTTACATGACAAGGAAATAAGAGAGGGAAGAAAACAAAGGTCTTTGTCTCCATATATGCTCTTAACAACGTAAGTGGAGTATTCATGACAGTTACAGCCCTCTTTCCTGTAACTGGTCATGCAGCCAATCATGTGGTCATAGCTCTCATTTGTAACTACTTTCTTCCACCACTTATTACATCTTGTCTTTGCCTTCAGCAAGCACTTCAGATAGCCCCCATTCTTTACCAGGTGGAGTAATCTTTCATTGTGGAAAGGTCTGGACCCTTAGTAATCTTGCCTGGTTTGAGTGGCGGTAGTTTTCTGTTGTGTCTAGTCAAGGGCATAGCAATGATAAGAGAATTCCAAAGGGATCTCCTGTATTCCAGACATATTCTTTTGTGCCTCCATTGTGGAACAGCATTTCAATTTTCCTTCAGTAGTTGAGATCAATTACTCAAACCAGCACAATAATTCCCTTCTTTGTCTTTTCAGTCAGAAACATGGAGAGTCCCATGTGGGCAGATGGCCTTCTAAACTTGCAGCCCAGTAGAGTCGTTGTAGTGTGTCCTTGTGCAAGTATTCCTCCCTTTGAAGTAAGATTTCTAGATTAGCATAGAAAGCAAAAGTTTTTCTAGTGGCTTCTAGGGGGTCATAGTGAACAGAGTCACTCCCATTTCTACACCTTGATTCCAGAATCCATGAATCTTGTGGGAGAAACATCTGTAAGGAATGCTGATTCAGAGCACATACAGCCTTTTGGATAACATTGCCCCAGCTGCGTAGGCTGTTGCTATCTCTCTGGCATTGTAACTGATGCTTCAAAAACCTCATTCCAAAGTTCTATCAGGCCAGGTGATTCAGGGTGCAGTGGAACATGGAAACCCAGTGAATTCTGTAAGCATAAACACATCACTGCACTTGAGCTGTGAAGTGAGTCCCTTGATCAGAGAAGTGCTTGCTAGAACACCATGATGATGGATCGTTAAGTCCATAGACTATTTTGGGGTGGAAGGAAGGCAAAAACATATCCAGAGTAAGCATCTAGTCTTAAAAGAACAAAATGTGCCCTTTCTATGATGAAATAATTGGTAGTGAACAGTGAGTACTAATATAAACAATATCCAGTATGTGAAGGCAACTTTGGAAATGGGTAATGGGTAGAGGTTGGCAAATAATGTGAAAGCTTATTTGAAGACAACACTAAAAATGTAGTTGAGCTACCAGTAATAAAGATATCAAAAGTACAACTTTGATCAGTAATTTCAGCAGTGGCCGGAAATAGAGATATTATACCTGAAAATCACTGCAAAAGTTTGAACTTATGGGGACAGAGAAAGAGGGGCAGCATGATAGAAAATGTTGGACTTTTTTTCTAGAAGATGGTAACGTGGAGTTATTTTACTGTGAACACTTGATAGCTTTTGGGAAAAGTAGAGAAGGACCCCAGCGTTATTCTGAGATCATCAGGACTTCCAGTCCCAGTACAGACCTAGAATTCACAGCCTATGGGAACAAGATGCCTCTACGTCATTTTCAAAGGGTTTGGCTGCTGCCACCAGAGTTGCTGCATAGGTAGAACCCAGCCAAGCCCTGGGGTGAAGCTACCACCCCAGGGGCTCTAAAGATCTCACAGTATTTAATAGGTCTTGGACTTGCTTGGCATCTGTCACCCCTTTTCCATTTCTCCCTTTTTGAGTGGGGAATTTCTAAACCATGCCTATTCCACCATAACATTTTGTTTGGTTGCAGTTACATAGCTGGAGAGGAATTTTGTCTTAGGATGAATCATACCTCACGTCTCATACATATTTAACGAGGTGATATTTATATGAGACTTTGGGCTTTAGACTTTGGAACTGATACTGGAGTGAGTTAAGAATACAAGATGGAGTTTATGTATTTTGCATGCAAGAAGGAAAAGAATTTTGGGGCCCCAGGACAAAATGTTATGGATTGAATATTTGTGTCCCCTCCAAATACAAATGTTTGAAGCCCTAACCTCAATGTAATGCTATTTGGAAGTGAAACCTTTGAAGATAATTGGGTTTCGATGGAATCACGAAGGTAGAGCACCCATAATGGGGTCAGTGATCATAAAAGAAGAGATAAGAGTGCAGCCATCTACAAGCCAGAAAGACAGCCCTCACTAGAACCAGATAATATTGACAATTTATCTAATTTCCCAGGCTCCCCAAATGGGAAATGCCTGTTGTTTAAGCCATATAGTTTATAGAATTTTGGTGTAGCACCCTGAACAGACTAATACAGATTGTTTTCAGTTTAGGGCAATGATAAATAATATTGTTATAAATATTGTGTATGAGCATTTGTAGAGATGTATTTTCATTCCCTTTGGATATATACCTAGAAGTAGAATTGCTGAGTTACATAAAAGGTTTTATGTTTAACTCTTTGAGATATTTCCAAATTGTTTGATAATGTGGCTTTTACCATTTTACAACTGTATCAACAATGTACAAGAAGTTCCCATTTCTCCACATCCTCACCAAAATATGCTATTATCTATCTTATTCACTAGAACTATTATGTCTCATTATGATTTTGATTTTCATTTTTCGAATGACTAATACTCTTGAACAACTTTTCCAGTGCTTATCAGAAATTTATATAGCTTTGGAGAAACATCAGTTCATGCTTTAGCCCACTTTTGGATTGGCTGTTTGTCTTTTCATTATTGAGTTGTAGGCGCTTTGTGTAAATTCTGTTCAAGTAATGTAAGTTCTTCACCAGGTATGTGATTTGCAAATATTTCTGAGTTTTTTTAAGAGAAACTTGGGGAATGTTTTAGTCAGTTTTTTTAAAATTACTGTGACTGAAAGAGCTGATAAGAACATTTTTAGAAGAGGAAATGTTTATTTGGGGGCTCACAGTCTCAGAGGTCTCAGTCCATAGAAAGCCAGCTCCATTCCTTGGGGCTTCAGGCGAGGCTGAACATTATGGTAGAAGAGTGTAGTAGAGGAAAGTGTCTCAGGACATTATAGCCAGGAAGCAGAGAGAAAGAGCTATGCTCAACAAGAACAAAATATAAATCCCCAACCTCCAGCAACATCCTACATGCCTTCATTTACTCTCAGTTAACCCTATCAGGGGATTAATTTACTGATGGGTTAAGGCTCTCAGAACCTAATCATTACCTTTAAACTTTACTGCAGTGTCTCACACATGAGCTTTTAGGGACACCTCAATCTAAATCATAACAGGGGAGCTACTAAATGTGGGCTCACATGATGGATAGCTTAAGAACATGGGGCAGTTCATGCTAAGACACCCCCAGTCCTTTTCTCACAGGCAGCACTTCTTATAGTAATTTCCAGGTCTGAGCAAAATCAAGCTGTTTATATTATCAAAAGAATCTATCAAACGTCTCTTGTATGCCAGAAACCATGCTTACATTGCTCTTTGCTAGGTTTGAAGGTAGAGGTAGGAAGGAAATGGCTTTATCTACTGGCAACCAAACAAGCCATCCAAGAAAACTCACAGTTGGTAACGAAGAATTTGGTGACACAGAGAGAAAATTATTTCAATATGAATGTGGTATTTATTACTTAGAGACATTTTATTGAAATCTCCTGCAATATGTAGCCTTTAAGGTGTAGAGTAGAGATTACAGGTGCACAAGACAACCTGGTCTATATTTCCTTCAGAGCAGGACTTAAAAATCATTCAGATAATGTATTTGGAAGTTACAACTTTCTTCATTGACTCTGACTTGCTTTAAATACATTTGTTCTTTTATGAAAACAATATTGCTTAAGGCATGAAAAATGTGAGTAGAATCAATTGTGTGAGATAGAAAGCAGTCCAGACTGGTTTCTGGAATGGGAACAAATATCAACGTTGGCATGATGCTTGAAAATATTTTTATAGCAATGAGATCCTTATTTCCTTTAGACAGTGTGTAGCTAACTTTCTTCCCACAGTGTTCTTCCCTTTCTTACTTTATGCCAAGTTGTCATCCAACATCACTGAAAATGAATAGCATCCTAAATAAAATTAGCATTCCAATATGAACATCTTTCTGAATTTCTATCTAGATTTAGAGCCTGATGCATTACTTTCCCACTTTTCTGAATCTCTTTCCCTCATTTATTACATCATCTCTTTTCACTGGGAACATTCTATAGAGCTGGGTACCTCTAATGTCCCAGAGAAACTCTGGAATCCAATAAGATAATCCATGCAAATATTCTCTCTCTTCAGGGGAAACCCAGGCTATCAAAAATATTAGATCAATAAAATTCTATTCCTTTGGTAAAATTTCTATTGTCTTAAATAAAATTTATAGATCATTACTTCCTTCTTCACCTATAAGTTTTAATGTGTACTTTGGAGTGGGAAAGTAGGCAGGTGCTCCAGCACCATATCCATGTAATATCCTCATATTCCAGTGAAGAGGAAAAGGTTGTAATTGTTATGTTGCAATCATATTGCTACATGTGTATGAAAACAACTAAATATGTTTTGACATACAATTCCTGTTGTTTTTGTAGCTGTGAGACATTACCAGCTTTGAATTTTTCACAAAGATAGAATGTAAAAAACAGAGACACTGAGCATCATTATACAGAGATATTTATGCTCAAGTCACCTCTGCACATCATCCCCTCCCTTTGTGCTTCTTCTGTTCTTCTAACTTTTTTATTTTTTTTTTTTTACCATTGATCTACAACTAGTATACTTAGAATTCCCTTGAAGCAGGATTCTCATGAAAATCAAATCAGTTTGGAGCAGAAAAAAAAGGTAAATATTATTCATACTCCTGCCCTGAATTCTTTTAGGTCTTTGGCATTTGTCCAATATTTAATCCCTCTTCTTAAAAGAACTCAAAATTGCTTCTAGATATTGATTTTCATGAACAATACCTATGTGAAGAATATTGAGGATAATTATTCATTCTGTGTTAGATCCAGTAATATTGAAACACAGAAAATACATCCTTAAACTTTACCTTGAGTTGAAAGTGGGTTCTGTTTAAAATATTTTAGTAAAGTGAATCATTTAAAATACAATAAGGGATTTGTATGTTTAGAAGCAGCTAAGATGGATTGTAGGAAGCCATCAAGTGCTGTAGTTCAGTGTTAGTAAAGTGCCTCATGTTGGGTTCATTCTGTGAGTATGACACAGAGCACATCATTTGGATATTAAGCATGGTGCTCCTGTCTGTGCTGTGATGGATGCTCCCCGTGCCCATAGTGGAGGTGTGTGTGTGTGTGTGTGTGTGTGTGTGTGTGTCCCCTCAGGGTTTGAGATAAGGAGGGATAAGTTTAGAAGTGAAATCATTGGGTTAAAAATTCTCAAAACTTGGGGTCACCTGCTGGTCCCTTTCCTCTCCATCTAGTGATTTACAGGAGCTGGGTGGACCTTGGGGTGAAAGCTTTTTCACGCTGAGCCTGTGCTAGAAACCAGTCAGGCTGAAAGTAGGATCTGATGGCCATCTCAAAGCAGGGGTAGTCATTGATTTTATTGAACTAACATATTCCCTGTGATACACCTGGTGGAAGAGAGGGTTTCATATTCTTGGACTTGTGGGGTACTACATATCTTTCTACATCTAGGTCTATGTCTATGTCTACATATATATTATGATCTAACTATAGACTCCCTCTCATCTTAGATATATCTGTTTCCTAAAATTTCTTTCAAAGAGCCTGTTCATATCCTATCACCTTGTATCTCCACTTCCCTGTATCAAGTACCTCCACTGCTTGTACTGAAAGAAAGGAGTTCTAAAATCCCTATCTTCTTAATACAGCTTATAAGCACCACCTGTTAAGAATTTAGCCTCAGGCTAATGGTACCACTCTTTACTCACATTTTTCTGGTACCTAATAAAGCAGGAGTGGGTTTAAGGAAATGGTGATGCTCTGGTTGTTTTATGCTCGAATTCGGGATCCCCAAAGACCACCAGAGACCCAAGATCGATGTAAGCAGCAAAGAGGTGTTTATTGTGAGCTAGCTTGGTCCTCTGCACACACACAGCAACTGGTGACGCTGAGAGGCCCCGAGCCCGGGGTTTGTAGCATTTTTATACATTTCTTTGGAGAAGGCAGGGACCCCCACATACATCATAGCCTCTTCTAGCAAATCATCACACACCGCAGGAAAATCAAATAACAACTCTAAAACATGATTAGCACATTCACTGGCGGGAACAAGTTGGGTAGGGGTGATTGGTCAGTACAAAAGGGGTATTCGTTTGAACTGATTGGTTTAAGCCAAGAGGGGTGTACGTGCTGAACTACATGGTTTCCCAACTTGTTATCAACCACCATAAACTACTGGGAGGGTCATCTGGCATCTTAGGTATTTCCCTGTCTCATGCTGATTGGTGGCTGCTAGGGGGTTGCTATGGATCTCCACCTAGCCTGACTGAGTCAGGGACACCTGGCACAGCAGATCTCTCCTGTTATTTGTAGATAAACAACTTAGCAGGGTGGGAATGTGCCTAGGAGTGCTCTGTGGGTTTTTCCAAGGACAAAGACCATGTCCCTTCCTTGGACAGCTTTGCTCTGAGATAGAGGCTGGTTTTTCAGTTGCAGTTCTCTTTATTTACTAAAGAGATCTATACCCTGACTCACCTAAAATCTTGCCCTGTCAGATTCATTTACTTCCTGAGTAAACAGGTCTAGTACCTTAACAGGAAGTCATGTGACCTGATTAACATAATGTTGAACAAGCTCATAAAATAACTTTTTGGAAATAATTTTTGAGTTTTTAACCCCTTACTGAGTTTATTTATGCTACCAAGGGCTCCAATTAGTGGAAAATGTCTTGTTAGGGCTTATATGTGTGGTGTCCCCCACAAACTCATGTGCAAGCCAATACAAGAAAGTTTAGAAGTGAAATCATTGGGTTAAAAAGACTTAACCTTACATTTATCTACTTGAATAGATTAACTAACTGGGCAGTAACTATGGGAAAGTAGCGTGTGGCTAGATGAAGTGGGTCAGTGGGAGTGTGCCTTTGAGATACACATTTTGTCCCTGGTGAGAACTCTCTCTTTGCTTCCTGATTGACATGCCCTGAGATGCTTTTCTTCCCCCACATCCTTCCACCCTGGTGTTCGTCCTCATCTCAGTCCCAGAGCAGTGGAATTGGCCAACTATGGGCTGGGATCTCTGAAACTATGAGCCTCAAATAAACTTTTCCTCTTCTATGTTTTTGTCAGGTGTTTTGGTCACAGTGATGGAACACCTGACTAACATGTATCTTTTACACGCCCAGAATGAAAGGATTCTTACTGATAATAAAATGTCCACATAGTTGTGATATGTGATATGGGGGATACTTTTTAGTTTATCCTTCTACATATGAGTGCCATGACCTACTTCAAGTGTTTAGAGCATAACAGGTTACTTTGTTTTCTCATTTTGAAGCTAGTCCCTTGTGAATCCTCAAGTACAGAGAAGCACGAAGTTGATCTCCAAAGACCCAGCCTTCTGTCTTCATTTGTGCAAGAATCCAGGAGGAACGTATTC
Organism: Spermophilus citellus; assembly: GCF_964194105.1. Taxonomy (NCBI): domain Eukaryota; kingdom Metazoa; phylum Chordata; class Mammalia; order Rodentia; family Sciuridae; genus Spermophilus; species Spermophilus citellus. The sequence goes on from NC_138185.1 coordinate 57,052,505, forward strand.
TGTAGAGACCAGAGCTGTTCCTGATCCTTTTCTAGAGATAAGTGAAGATTCTAATCAGTTGGGTACCACAGCCTTATTGTCCTGGTCTTGGTTGCCATTTCTTTGCAGCATCAGGAAGGCATGAGGTTGACTACAGAAATCACCGAGTTTCTTTGCTAACAGGTGGTTCTCTCATTAGTGTCCTACTTGGCCAGGGGTGTGCTATCTTGGTCATTTCCAGTCATAGCCCTTCATGTGATACTCACTTGCCTCACCAACCATTAATGATTGACTACCTACCCTCATTTCATTTCTACAAACTCACTGTCTGTCCTATGCTTTGAACCCACAAGGCTTATTAGCTCCTTAGAATGTTTGCACAGATTCTTTCTCTGCAGGAAAAGGTTTTTCCACAATAGTTATGTGTCTCAATGTCTTTGAGTGCCCTCTTGTCAGGCATGGTACCACCCAATGTTAACTGACTGCATAGCATGTGCTGCCATTTGATATGCACATTTATTTTTTATTGTTTACTATTTATGTCTCTCAATAGTAGGCAAGCTTCTTGGAAATTTGGACTTCATCTTTCTTTTTTAACCTTTCTATTTTCAGTTTGGAGAGACTTGCCTGGTATAGAGTAGATCACCTCAATGACAAAACTGTCTTCTGATGTAGCAAGATAAAGTTTTAAAAATTGAGAAAAAACGTCTATTTTCCTTTCCCACTTGCCTCTTGGCTTGTCTGGGTACAGAATTCAGTTGGCCATGATAATGGAAAGCATTGCAGCATGGTGTTCTAGTTTATATTGTCTGTGTTAAGAAGTCTGGTGACATTCTGATTCCCAATTCTTTGAAACTTACCTGATTTTTAATTTTTTTCCTTCTTTTCAAGGAAATGTTCCAGTTACACAAAATATTATATATAACAATATGAAAATACCACATCCCCACCACCAAGCTTTAAAACAAACAGCATAAGTCACAGCACAAACTGAAATTCCATACACACCCCTCCCAATGTCATTTCTTTATGTTTTCTACTGTCTATATTCTTGGAAAAGGTTATCACAATTGATGTTTTAATCTTGAATGACTTCTTACTTTTAATCCATGAGAATATATCCCCAAACAATATGTAATGCATTGCATATACTATGCAGTAATTACGTGTGTTTAAACTTCATATATGTGATTATTTTGCATTATTTCTGAAGCTAGCTTTTTCTCTCCATATGTTTTTGAGATTTATTTATTCTGACACATACAGTTCTACTTAATTTTATTTTCCTTCAGTTAAAAGACATGAGTCTCTACTGATTAGATCACTGACTAGGTATATGAATGAATGGCCCACCAAACTAGCTATGGTAATGAATGAACTAGAACTGACACTAAGTCACCTCATTATAACATTTTAGAATGCCAGGGGTGAGATCTTAAAAGCCTTCAGGCAAAATTACTGAGTCACACAGTGCCCTGGACATCTGTCAGTCTTAAAATTGATTCCTGCTCATCTAGCGTAAGAATTAAAACCAATAATCAATAAATGAGATGGAATCAAACTAAAAAGTTTCTTCTCAGCAAAAGAAACAATATGTGAGGTGAACAGAGAGGCTACATCCTGGGAGCAAATTTTTATCCCTCACACTTCAGATAGAGCACTAATCTCTAGGGTATATAAAGAACTCAAAAAGATAAGCACCAAAAAACCAAATAAACCAATCAACAAATGGGCCAAGGACCTGAACAGACACTTCTCAGAAGAGGATATATAATCAATCAATAAATATATGAAAAATGTTCATCATCTTTAGCAATTAGAGAAATGCAAATCAAAACTACTCTAAGATATCATCTCACTCCAGTCAGAATGGCAGCTGTTATAAAGACAAACAAAAATAAGTTGCAAATTGGTGCAGCCATTATGGAAAGCAGTATGGAGATTCCTTGGAAAATTGGGAATAGAACCACCATTTGACCCAGCTATCCCTCTCCTCAGACTATACCCAAAGGACTTAAAAACAGCATACTATAGGGACACAGCCACATCAATGTTTATAGCAGCACAATTCACAGTAGCTAAACTGTGGAACCAACCTAGATGCACTTCAGTGGATGAATGGATAAAAAATGTGGCATATATACACAATGAAAATTTTTTTTAGAGAGAGAGAGAGAATTTTTTAATATTTATTTTTTTAGTTTTTGGCAGACTGAACATATTTATTTGTATGTGGTGCTGAGGATCAAACCCAGTGCCGCGCACATCCCAGGCGAGCGCGCTACCACTTGAGCCACATCCCCAGCCCAACACAATGAAATTTTACTCAGCAATAAGAGAATAAAATCGTGGCATTTGCAGGTAAATGGATGAAGTTAGAGAAAATAATGCTAAGTGAAGCTGGCCAATTCTCCCCCCCAAAAAATGCTGAATGTTTTCTCTGATATAAGGAGGCTGATTCATAGTGGAGTAGGGAGGGGGAGCATGGGAGGAGTAGAAGAATTCTAGATAGGGCAGAGGGATGGGAGGGAAAGGGAGGGAGCAGGGGATTAGCAAGGATGTTGGAATGTGATGGACATCATTACCCCAAGTACATGTATGAAGACACAAATTGGTGTTGACATACTTTATATACAATCAGATATATGAAAAATTGGGCTGTATGTGTGTAATAAGAATTATAATGCATTCCACTGTCATTTATTCTTTTAAAAATCTATTTTAAAAAAAGAACCCATTCAAGAAGAATCGAGCTTGTGTATGCTGCTGCCTCCTTGTTCTTCCAACTTTTATTCCATCCAAGCCATCATCCTATTGGATGGTGTTGGGTGTTGTCCGTGCTTACAGAGGGTTTTCATTTCAATTGGTTATGCCACATGCCAATCATTCCTAGACACACCCTTGCTGACACACCCATAAGCCTCTTAATCCTTGGCATCTCTTAATTCAATCAAGTTAAGAAATCAAATTAACCATTACAGATGTTGAAATAATAATGAAAAATTTTTTTCCTAAAAGTTTACTTTTTAAAATACCATTGTTACATTGAGGCAGTCTGTAACAATAACAAGTTTGCTGCCTCAAGGACTCTAATAAGGGTACAGGATACTCTCATTGAGCCCCTGGACAATCCCTGTGGTTTTGTTGTCTTTTGAGGCCTGGTGGTTATGCTGCCTTTGAATAGTAAAACCAAGCCAGAGTTGTGTGATTCAAAGACCGTTCTCATAGCCAAAAGTTGTGGGTCCTTAAGAAACTGAGTTTTACAAATGAATGGATAGAAAAAATATGGTTCCTTCAACCAATAAAATACTGTGCATGCTAAAAATGGAGTACTAATATGTGCTATAATGAGGATGGAACTCATAAACATGCTAAGTGAAAGAAGCCAGACACTAAAGGTCACACAGTGTATGATTTTCTTCATATGAAATGTGCAGAATAGACAAATCCATGGGGACAGGAAGTAGATTAATGACTGTCAGGGGCCATGAGAGGAGGAGAATAAGGAATGACTACTTCATGGGTTGACTCCTTAATTGAGTGGTGGAAATGTTTTGGAACTAGGTAAATTTGCATAGCACTGTATTGTACTACAGTGCACTGAAATGTATATTTGCAATGCTTAACTTTGTCATTTGAATTTCACCTCAATGAAAAAAAAAAGGATAAACTTTAGTTTCTTTTACTGTAAAGTGATTCCTGAACTTCCATGTCTCCATGTTAAATTGTCATGTCTGTCATGTAATTTTACTTTGGGGCCCTTTTAATAAAATGAGATGGCATTTTTGCACAGTTTTCTTAATTGTATATAACATGAAGTTGTAAAAGAGACAATTTAGAACATGCAGATATAATTGTGTATATTGCATATATAAGTGTGAGTACATATATACACGTATAGTTGTGGTAAGGTTGAGGATAGAGGATGAGACTGTATTCTGTTATTTACCAAGTCATACATATGGAAAAATCCTGTAAGTGGACCTTGCCCAGAAAGGAACCAGCTAGAGTCACAAACATGATTCTGTGCTTTTTGACGTTGCTGGTAGCTCTGGGATCCGGTTTAGGATCTCTGAAGCCTATTCAGGAATGAAGCCTATTGGTGCTTCTGTGTCTTTTCCTCCTTACAGGGGTCTATTTCAGTACACTATTTCTCTAGCTTAGAGTCCTGTGGTAAGTCTCCTCTTTTGGAAAGCATTTGGAAAGTATGTTGTTTGGCATTTGAGGATGTAGCACAGAATATGGGAGCTCTTTAATGAATTTAACATCAGGGTCTAGAATACCATTTTTATGGTTTGGATATGAGGGGTTTCCCAAAAGCTTATGTGTAAGACAATACAATGACTTCAGAGGTGAAATGATTGGGTTATGAGAGCCTTAAGCTAATCAGTGTGTTAATTCACTTATAATTATTAACTAGTTGGCAACTGTAGGCAGGTAAGGTGTGGGTGGAAGAGGTGGATCTCTGGTGGGTATGCCTTTTGGGGCTTATATTTTGTCCCTGGCGAGTGGTGGAGGTTTGTCTCTACTTCCTGATTGTCATGTCCTGAGACAATCTGCCACACATAGGGCACAGATCAATAGAGCAGGCTGGCTATGGAGTGAGACCTCTGAAGCCATGAGTCCTGAATAAGCTTTCCTCTTCTAAAATTGTTCTTGTCATGTCTTTTTGTCCCAGCAGAGAAAAAGTTGACTGAAAAAAAAATTCAGTGTAATAATATTTCAAACATTCTGGGACATTCTAAACTAGTGCATGCAGTGAATCATGTTTTCTACCTAAGTTGATCCATTCAGTATTTCAAATGATAGTTCACTGAACACCAACTATACACTAGAAACTTTAGGGAGATGAAAGAAAATGGGTACCATACTGCACTTTACACAGAGCAGGTGCATATTCTTTATTACCCAAAGTTTTCCTTTTCCAAATATTTCTGAAATCTAGAATTGCTCAACAGAAACAGCTTCCACTTACATAATAGAGCTATCTCAAAACATGAATAGTTCCAAGTAATAGAAAACCAAATCACTGATCTCAAATGAAAACATTTTATACACCATAATTCATATCAGCATACTGAAATCCTTAGATTTTCAGCATACATGGCATATTATTAAATGTTCAACTGTGGATGAACAGTGAAGAACTTATTAGTACCGAATGCAGGTAACTGCATCAGTTTCGCAAATATTGTCTGCCTCCTTTGAACTAATTCCCCAATAGGAAATGACTGGTCCTAGAAGTAATTGGTTATGCCTGTCTGTGGGCCAGAATTGAGACTTCCAGCTAGCTTCTCCGCAAGTGGGCTCGTCTTACCCTTGAAACAGCATTTTCATCATGCAATTTTGTCTTTTTACATTCTCGTGTTAAATATTTAAATATAGAAAGACATCCATGTAGTGCAGGTATTCAAAACACAGTTAGAAGTGGACAGGAAAACTCACACTTTCCCCTTAGGGAGTAATTTTGATCAGATAATATTTAGTGCTCCGCTAAATACTAAGTGGCACTTGCAAGCAAATTCCCTTTTTGTCAAGGAGATAGATTTTAATTTTCCAGTCTTAACAAGAGAGAATGGTTTGATCCCCTGACAGTTTGGGGGTTCGTTTTTTCTAGTTGGCTGCAGAATGAAGAAGGTGACAGCAGCTCCAGGTCCCCTGGCAGGTACAGGAGCTTCGAATCACTTCTCCCAATTACGGCTCCTTGAGGATGCCATCAATATGCGCCAGTGGTTTCTCACTATTTTTTTTTTTTTAGCCAGAAGCAAATGAATATATTATCTGTCAGCAGCAAGACATGGGGCAAATGGATCTATGAGTCGTGGGTGATTGGGATTCCACGCGTGCGTGGGGGTGTGACTATACTTCAGAACTCATTTTCACTGCTGCTGACATACAAGACAGTCCTCGGAGACCTGTCTATCAAACTGCAACATGCTTTGCAGAAAAATTAGATTACTCATGCTCAGACAGAGGGGGTGACGGCAATTTAGAATAGCCCCTTAAATACCAATTACAGTTGTGTTTACAAAGCAAATTAATACCACGTGAAGGACATTGTTAGCACTGGCTACTCTGGCTGTGTATGAACATGGTTTCTCACTAGTATTTGAAAGCTCATGAAGATACGCAGCCTCATACATGCGCATGCACATGCACACACACTCACATTTCCTCCCCCTTTTAAATTTAATTTCAATAATGCTGAAAGGTTCAATTTATTTCTTTAATTAACAATGGGTACTGTTTTAACTATTGGGATATGACTCGATTTGCCACTGATTGAATGAATACCTATTATACATATCCAAATACCCATTCTAAGTGAGAAATTTGCAGGTGGATTCTCTTTGTCACAGCAGATGCCAAGGCAAGGCTTCCTGGTCTCATGGCAGGGATGCATTGCTGGGCTGTGCATTTCATTGACAGTATTTGCATAGTTTCTGAAGACAACAGATAGGTAAAAATCCATACAGTGAACACAATGCAGTTATGTGTGCAGGCTTGCCAATAAAATCTAATTACAATAAAATTAGAAATTAGTGAATCATTTAATGAAAAACTATATATCACAGGTAAAGTGACATCTCACAGAAGAAAAACGGAGAAGAGGTCTGGGAAGAAAGATTTGTAAAAGAAAACAGAAAAGCACACAGTGACTCTTGGCTGAAAATAGACTCCGGTGCAGGGGGAGGTTGAGTATTTCCCAGCACTTCATGGAGGGCTTTTCACAGCACTAGATAATGAAAGAGGCTGGCTGGGATAAGATTTCCCTTCTCATAATAACATGACAGTGCTAGGCTCTTTGAAACTCCCTGAGTATGTTCTGGAATGCTAATTGAGCATTTGGATGCCCATCTAGTGGGGTATTTATTTGGATTTATTTTGCAGCAGCTCAGTGGCAAATCTGCCTGATTCTTAGATCAGTGTAAGAATCATGACGATTTCTTTGATGTACAACTCCCCAGATAGTGGCTCTTACAGCTTAGCACCAAATTTTCTTCATGTTTCCACATTTTGGTATTTTTCTGTATATGATGCTGCATAAATTTGTTTACCCAGCATTCTGTCATCCAAGAAACTCAATTTTTGTGAGTTTTATTGGGATCAGTGGTGTTCATCACTGTAACTCCGAAGTAATTTTTTGAATCATGTAGCATTATATAATAGGCTGTGGAGGTGGGGATGAGGGGGCCTCTGGTGTGTTGAGATAGAGCAGCATTTGAAGGGTCACAGCAGTGTCCAGCAATATTAAGCTGCAGCTTAATGAATAAGACCTCCTTGTCCACCTAAGGAATCCTTTCTCACTCATATTTCTTCATCCTTTATGCATGCATCCAGCTCCTGTGATCTGAGTGTGGACATCTATCAGACACCATGGCGACAGAAATAGATGAAACTCAGGCTGCTAGTATATAGATCCTCCATATAGCACAGAGCAGACTCATGCTCCTGCAGTCACAAAACACTGGTCGTGGTTCATAGCATGAGCACATAGGGTGGACACCTAAACTGGCAGAGGCTTCAAGGAAGAAGGGACTGGCTTCCTGATGGATATTGTGCTTAAATTGATTGTAAAATCTTGAACAGAGATCAAGTGGGGAAAGAGTTGGAGGTAGACAGAAGAGGAAGAGCCAAAGTCTAGGGATGTGACCCAGAATAATGTCTGCTGGGATCTATAGGAGTTTGGTGTTGCTGGAGGACCAGATTCACAAAGAAGATGCTGGAGTGTTACATATGTGTGTGGGGTAGATCAAAGGGGTCCTTGTATCACATTAAGTAATTGCACCTCATTCTGAGCCCATGGGATATCATGTAGGGTTTTACATAGTGGCCTATCATGGTCAATTTTTGTTTGTTTTAGATTGGAATTTTCTGTAACTTTCTTTTTGGCTGAAGAATGTCTTATTTTTCTTGTTGGCCAAATGCAATCTTAGGAGGGGATCTACCCCATGGGGCAGAGAGCAGGGGAGCTTTACTGTTTGAAGTGGCTTTGAGGGCTGTGAGCTTCTGGCATTGCTTTTGCCAAGTCCCTAGATTTTGATGTCCTAGCCCACTGTCTGGACCTTTGCATATGGCTGTTTTATAAACTCTGTTTTATAAAGGTGACACCTGAAATAGGCTGTTGAGGGTAGGACTGAGGAGAGGGAATTATTTAAGAATTTTAGAAAGAAAAACTGGCAGATGTTGCAGGGAGCCTTAGGAATACAGAGTCTGTGTTTGATTCCATTATTTCAGCAATTGAGAAAGTGGAGGGTCCTGCTGCTTGGCCCTGGGTGGAGACTCACTGGTGTCTTTGGTAATAAATCAAATTTGAGGCTAATGAAGGCTTTTAGACCCAACTACAACTTTAAAAGTAATACAAGAAAGAGAGAAATATGTTAAATAACACTAAATAGTAAAACAATTCATTTCTTCATTAAGTTGTGTGCTCATGGAGAGTGGGGTTGAGGGGGGGATAGAAAGAGTGAGAGAGAGAAAGAGAGATCTGTCCCACCAATTGTAGTATATGAGCTTTTAAAGATCTGATTCAAACAAATTCTTATAAAATATCTTTCTGACTGAAGGGACCACTTGAACTTTATTTGGTTATTCAAGGATATTAAAGACTTATGAAGATTCAGATTTATTTGGCAACGGTAATTGTGAAAATGATTCTTAAGGCATTTTAAAAATCTTTTCAGATACATAGCAAAATATTTGCTGATGAAATGATATAATATATAGAGAATGCTTTAAAATATTGGGAATGAGCATGATAGAAAAATAGTTGAGCATTCATTATACTAGTGTCTTAATTTATGCATACTTTTGAAATTAAACTAAAAGTTAAAGAGTAAAAATTAAACATAAAATTTTGTGGCATTAAAATAAAACAAACTAGGGAATGAGCAATAGCGTCAAAATGTAGTTAATGTCTGGTTAGGTGCGAACTGAAAAAAGAATCATCTATTTGGCAGTAAGGAAGTCAATGTCATAATGTGCAGTTTGAGAATAAATTTTTAGGGAAGGAGTGTATAACTGTGTTTAGATTCTTCTTTTAGGAATTTTGAGACAGGAAGAAAAATCTCAGTGATGGCAGCTGGAGAGGACCGGGGGTCAAGTAATGAAAAGAAGGTGAGGAGTTGGATATCTTTAGAAGGACATGGGGATTGGTGCAAGGTAGAGGTGTTCATCATATGTGGATCATCTGTTGGAGGGAGGAACATAATTCAGCTGACAGGGAGGAACGTGGAAGCCTTGGTGAAATAGGAAATGTTTGTCTGCTGGGAGTGAGGTCGTTGAAGTTGAGTAGGAAGAATGAGGAGGATCATAAACTTTTGGTGCTGATGGCTCAGTTATGGTTAGAGATCATGGATCTGAGCTGGGCCAAGCAGCATGATTGGTGTGGCTTTCATTATGCAATGTTTAGTTATCCAGACAAAAATCAAGAAGGGTGGTTTGCTGGCAGTTTACAAGGAAAGAAATAACAAGCCATGGAGATGTTCAGGGACAACCCAGACACTCCACCCTGAGTTTCTGCAAGGTCAGGAAGGAGGAATGGCTGTGAGAGATAGATATTTCAACCATTAACTGAGCAAGATGAAGGGATTCAGGGACAAGGCTGTGGTTCAGTGCCGCAGTCCGGCTGCAGCAAAATAATCGGGGGATGACGAGCAACTTGTGTAGATGGATACAGCTGGAGTGGGAGCCGTTTATTGTAGGACCGGAGGGGTATATATACATTTCACACAGCTTATCTTAACAAACTAGATACAGCAGTCAAACAATAAGGAATCTCCACACTTAATGGCTCGCTGGCATTACTTCATAAACCACTCCCTCTGCAAAATGCCAGGTGCCATCTTGACTTGTTTACAGACTCTTAACAGTTCAGTCATCCGTAAGTGAAGATACTGGTAGAGTCATGAATTATGGCCAGAAGGTTGAGCATCACTTCCTTAGAATAGTGACAGGTTCTGGAGTGTGATTAAAGAGACATCTGGATCATGGTGATTAGAGTTGAGAGGATCAAGAGGTATGAAGAGAAGGTATTGAATGGTGATCCACATGCTCTCTGAAGTTGCTCAAGGTGAAATCAGGACGAACAGTGAAAAAATGATAGACAGCAAGATGACAGAGTACTCTGTTAAAATGTAGTAACAAGACATGGATGTGATCCTTAAGCTTCAGGACCTTATGAGGGCAGTGCCAGTCTAAAAGTGAGACAGAAGGACCAGTCTGATTTGCTCTTTCAAATATTCTTTGAATGTTTATTATCTCCATAAAAAGGGATGACTCACTGTGAGAAAAAGGCTACATCCCAGAATTTTAATTTGGGTCAGCTTGGCTCATCCCAATGTCAATTGAGATTCTCTTTCTCTGAGACACATGAGTTCAGCCGTTTGAAATAACTGAGTCACGGTCATTCTCCTTCTGAGCTATGGCCAAGGAAAAAAGCAAGGCTCAGGTGATTGGTCCAAGCAGATGCTTTCTGTAAGAAGCAGCATTGTTTATAGCGCTGTGGATAAATGAATTGCTTACTTCCAGGATCCTGTCTTTAACCAAGGAGATGTTTAGAATTGCCTGGAAAACAATGTTTTTATTAGATTCACTGTAAGTTTTCCTTTCATTTTTACTTTTGCTTAATCAGATTAAAAATAAAAACTGATGTCTGAGAACTAACCAACACTTCCCCATGTTGTTGTTAATCTAGTCTTCCAGATCTGGAAATGATGTTTGAGCAGGTTGCTAACCAGATGAATAGATTGAACCTAACTGCAGGTAGTACGCAGGGTGGGCTGGGATGTCAGGCGAAGCACGTAGAGTGCCAACTGAGAGGTCTCCTCAGGAATGGATAGATGTTTAAGGAGAGAGGACAGGGTATTTAGGCCACCTTTTCTGAACTACAGCTACTCTGACTGGAAAAGAAGCTTCCAATTCTTAGCTTCAGGCTTCAGGGATTCTCTGCTGCTACTACTAGAAGTAGGATCACCTGGTAGACAGGGTTGTGAATGAAAAGGAAAAAGAAAAAAAAGAAGAAGAAATGAAACAAAACAAGGAGAAAATTTTGGTTTTCTCCAATATGCCTGCTAGTATTTACTTTACAGAGGGCTCAAAAGTCACTCTACATGCTGGGACTGTGGCTCAGTGGCAGAGCACTTGCCTAGCTGGGTTCAATTCTCAGCACCACCTATCAATAAATAAAATAAAGCTCCATTGACAACTAAAAAGTATTTTTAAAAGTCTTTATACCCATTGTTTCATGTTCTCTAGCTGCATTCAGTGGGAGAGACAGGGAGGTGGGTACTCTGTCCCTCATATCAGAAACCAGAATCTCAAAAGTACAATTTAGTGCTATTATTTCAGATAAAATATTGATGCCTAACATTTTAATTATTCACTGGATTTTAATCAGAATATACATTTGCTTTTCCAAAGTGTTATTGGTATGTTTTAGAATAATACATTATTAGAAAAACAAAACATATTTAAAGATACATTTAAATTGGCATGAACATACTTTATATACAGAGATACGAAAAATTGTGCTGTATATGTGTAATAAGGATTGTGATGCATTCCACTGTTGTCATGTATTTAAAAAATTAATTAATTAATTAAAAAAGAAATAACATTGTTGCATTGAAACCCACAATCAGAAAAATTTTCCATTTGTAAAGAGAGGATGTATAATTTCTTCATCAAAGTCAAGTCACTTGAAAATGTAAGCCTAGATCCTTTCTAGAACAGATAGCAAAACTGGCCTGTCTTGAAGGAAGACAAAAACACTTTGGACTCATCACTTGTTTTGCCTTCAAACAGCTCAGTAGAAGACAAGCACATCTTAAAATTACTCTGAAGTTGACTTCCAGCGAATGATAGCATATAAGAATCCTGGAAGTCACTATTACATCCTATCCATGAGAAAAATCAACAAACTGAAAATCAACTCTTCCTACATCTAAATGAGAATTGGCGACAAACTCTTGACCCCCAAATTGGAGATAGACAGAAATTCAGCAGCAGGAACCTCTGAGGGGAGCAATGCTGGAGTAGAAAACAGTGAGTTGTAATTGATCAACTGTTGGTGGACCAGTATGGACAAGGTGGAGAGTCAAAAACTCCAGGGAGACCCAGTGTGTGTGCGCTTGTGTGTATGGGGTGTACCTATACTTTTGTAAGTTTACCTCCAGGAGTTCAAACAGGTCCTTATGGTAAATATCTGAGAAAAATCCTCCATATTTCCTTTTTTTAAAGATATTTTTAATGAATTTATTTGTTTTAATTAGGTATATATGACAGCAGAATCCATTTTGATTCATTGTACACAATTGTTCATTTCTTTGGTTGTCCACAATATAGCATTGCACCATATTTGCAGTCATACATGTACACTAGGGTAACAATGTCCATCTCATTCAACCATCTTTCCTGCCCCATGCATCCTCCCCACCCCATTCTCCCCTTTGCCCAATCAAAGTTCCTCCATTTTTCCCATGCTCCCTCCCCCACATGAATCAACATTCACTTATCAGAGAGAACATTAAGCTTTTGGTATTTGGGACTGGCTTACTTTGCTTAGCATCATATTCTTCAACTTCATCCATTTTCTTGCAAAATGCCATAATTTTATTCTCTTTTTATGCTGAGTAATATTTCATTATGTATATATACCAGATTTTCTTTATCTATTCAACTATTGAAGGGCATCTAGGTTGCTTCCACAATTTAGCTATTGTAATTGAGCTGCTATAAACATTGATGTGGCCATGTTACTATAGTATGCTGATTTTATGTCCTTTGGGTATAGACTGAGGAGTAGGATAGCTGGGTCAAATGGTGGTTCCATACCAAGTTTTGTAAAAAACCTCCATATTGCTTTTCAGAGTGGTTGTAGGAGGAGAAAAAAAGTCATTCTGAAATATGCCAGAGCACTTCTTTTCATCATGAGTTCAATCTTCAGGAGAAATTATTTACCCAGAACCTAACCACCTAGGATTTTGTTAGAGTCTAGCTGACTTGGAGGAAGGAAAATGCTCAACTCTAGTTGGCTCTTTTCTTCTACACGAAGGAAGGGAAATATACAACTCTGCCCCCTTCAGTCATCCTGTCCCACCTAAGTTAGATGGGCATGCTGGGGACCCAGAAGCATTTGCAAGTCACAGGCTACAACCACAGGCCCACAAAAAGACTGAGCTCTAATAATAGGACTGTAGAATGCTCTTCCTTCTGCCACCTCAAGACCACGTTGCTAAGCCCCAGGGAACACCTCCTCTTATCTAGTCCATCCTGTTGGATTATCAAGAAAAAATTACTAACAAAACAAAACAAAAAACCTAAAAGTGTGTTGAGTCAAAGTGAGCATCAGAATCAGATTCAGATAAGACAGGTGTATTAACGTTTTCAGACTGGAAATTTAAAACGACTATAACTGACTATAATTAATATGCTAAAGGCTCTAATGGAAAAATTGACAGCATGAAAAAAGACAAGAGTGATGTGAGCAGAGAGATAAAAGTCATTAAGGAAAAACCAAAACTAAATGCTAGAGAATAAAAACAACAAAAATCTCCAAAATAATAAAAAAAAAATCAAAAAACCCACTGTAGACTGGCTGGGCAATTTCCCATGTTACGTAAAGACATAAATTCTCAAGGATACATGACAATCTTTAACATATATTTATATGGCCTAACAACAGAACATAAAAATAATTGTGGTAAAACTGATGAAACTACTAGAAGAAGTAAATAAATCCACTATTATAGTGGAAAACTTAAACAACCCTCTATCAGAAATAAACAGATTTAGTAGGAACAAAATCACCAAGGACAGAGTTGAACTCATAAGAGCACTAGTTAACTGAATGTAAGTGATACCTAACAACTACTTCATCCAACAACAGCAGAATTTGCATTCTCTGAAAGCTCATGCAGAACTTTTTCAAGGATAAACTATATTCTGAATATAAAACAAACTTTTAAAAAATAAAATACTGTAAATTATACAAAGTGTATCGTCTGAGTAAAATAGAATTCAAGTGGAAACCAATAGAGAAAGGTAGCCAGAAAATCCCAAAGTATTTGGTTATTAAACAATCCACTTTTATTTCACCCCCTACTCTATGAAGGTATAAACAACAAATACAATTGCAAAATTGTGAGGTGTGCAATGTCATGTTTTGATATATATGTATTGTGAAATGAACAAATCAAGCTAATTAACATATCTATCACCTCACATGTTTAGCATTTTTCTTTTTGGTCTTTAGGAACATTTATCTATTCCCCTAGTGATTTTCAAGTACACAACACATTATAATTAACTCCCATCATCCTCCAGTAAGATAAATATGCAGAATTTTTTCTCCTCCCAATCACCACTCCATATTCTATAATCCTAGGTCACATCATTTTACTCTTTGCTTCAACGAGTTCAACGTTTTTAGATTGCACCTAAAAGAAAGATCATGCAACACACACACACACACACACACACACACACACACACACACTCCCCCACACACACATATGGTAGGGGATAACCAGGGATTGAATTTCGGGTGACTCAATCCCTGAGCCACATCCCTCTAGCCCTATTTTGTATTTTTATTTAGAGACAGGCTCTCACTGAATTACTTAGCACCTCCCTTTTGCTGAGAATGGCTTTGAACTCAAGATCCTCCTGTCTCAGCCTCCTGAACCTCTGGGATTACAAATGTGTGCCACCACACCTGGCAGTGTTTATACTTTTGTAATTGGCTTATTTTCCTTAACATAAGTTCTCTAGGTGTATTCATGTTGTTACAAATGTCAGCATTTCCTCTTTTAAAAAGATTGAATAGTATTCCATATATGGATGGAATACTATTATTTTCTTTATCAACTGATAATATTTTCTTTATCAATTTATCCATTGTTGGACACTTAGGCTGATTCTCCATCTGCAAAAGACATTAAAATTCAGCTATTTCTTTGACATACTGATTTCATTTCCAAAAAAATTAAAACAGATTTTGAATTGAATGAAAGTGAAGGCACAACTTACAAAATTTGTGAAATGCAACAAAAGCAGCACTAATGGAGAAATTTTTAGCATTGAATACATACATTTGGAAAGAAAATTACCTAAAATTAATAATGTAGACTTCTGTCTTAGGACACTAGAAATAGAAATGCAATTTAAAGTAAGTAGAAGATAATAAATATTAGAAATTAGAGCAAAAATCAATGCAATTGAAAACAGGAAATCAATAGAGAAAATCAACAAAGTCAAAAGCTGATATTTGAAAAGATGAAGACAATTGCTAACTAGGCTAACTAAAAAGAGAGAGAAAACATGTCCATTACTAGTATTAAAAATGAAATTGGGGACATCACTACAGATCTAATGGCATAAAATGATGATAAGGAATACAATGAACAAGTTGGCCCACAAATTTGATAACCTGGATACAATGGATCACTTCCTTGAAAGACAAGGGAGGCACCAAAACTCACACTTAAAGAAATGACCAATCTGAATCAGCCTGTATCTATTAAAGAAATTGAATAAATAATTATCAACTTTCCAAAATAGAAAGTAATAGGCCCAGATGTTTTCACTGGTAAATTCTACCTTATTTTTTTACAACTTAGAGGAAACATAACAATCCTCTCCAAACTTTTTCAGAAGAGAGAAGCAAAGAGGATACTTTCTGACTCATTCAATAAGGCCAACATTAGCCTAATACCAAAATCACATAAAGGTATTACAAGAAAATAATATTAATGATGAATGACACTAATGAACATAGATATAAAAATGTCTCAGAAATATTATCAAATAAATCTAAGCAATGTATAAAAAATTACATTCAATGATCAAGTGGGATTTATTCCAGGTATGCAAAACTGGTTCAATATTTGAAACTTTCCCAGAAGAACCCTACAGATAGCATCATATTTTTATTCATTCTAATTATTTATACATGACAGTAGAATGCACATTTGACACGTCCTACATAAATGAAGTATAACTTCTCATTGTTCTGGTTGTACATGATGTAGAATCACATTTGTTGTGTCATCATATATGCACCTAGGGTAATAATGTCTGATTCATTCTACTATCCTTCCTACTCCATACCCCCTCCCCTTCTTTCACTCTCCTCTGTCTAATCCAAAGTACCTCTATTCCTCCCTAGCCTCCCCCACTTATTGTAAATTAGCATCCACAATCTGAGAAAACATTCAGCCTTTGGTTTGGGGGGATTGGCTTTTTTCACTTAACATGACATTTTCCAACTCCATCTATTTGCCAGCAAATGCCATTTTTTCATTCTTCTTTAATGCTGAATAATATTTCATCGTGTTTATATACACAACATTTTTCTTTATCCATTCTTCTGTTGAAGGACACCCAGGTTGGTTCCATAGTTTAGCTATTGTGAATTGAGCTGCTATAAATATTGATGTGGCTGTTGATGTTAAGTCCTTTGGGTATAAACCTAGGAGTGGGATAGCTGGATGGTTCTATTCCAAGTTTTCTGAGGAATCTCCATACCATTTTCCATAATGATTGCACCAATTTGTATTCCCACCAGCAGTGTGAGTGTACATTTCCCCCCATATCCTCGCCAACATTTATTTTTGCTTGTATTCTTCATAATTGCTATTCTGACTAAAGTGAGATGAAATCATATTTAATGCTGTGAAACCAGAAGATTTCTCACTAAGATCAGGAATGAAGCAAAGATATCTTCTGTCACCACTCCTATTCAACGTTATTACACTGGAGTCCCTAGCTAATGTGATGAGTAAAATAAGAAAAAAAAAAGTATAGGGAAGGAAGAGATAAAACTATTTATGCTCAGATAACAAAATTGTCTGGGTAGGAAATCAAAAGAATTGACAAAAAAAGTGTTAGAACTAATAAACAGTTATAGTAATGCTGCAGAAGCCAAGGTTAACATACAAAAGTCAATCATTTTTCTATATACCAGCAATGAAGAAAATGGAATCTGAAACAATATAATTTATACTCATAGCCCCCAAATGAAATACTTAGGTATGAATTTAATGAAACATGTACATGATCTTTGTGAGGAAAACTAAAAAATGCACCCCATAAATATAGTCAGCTGTTCTTTCTAAGGAAATATAAATCGAATGTAAAATTCAAAATTATAAAACTTTCAAAGGATCACATAGGAAAAAATATCTAGGTAACCTTGAATTTGACAATGACTTTAAATACTACACCAAAGACCCCATCCAAGAAAGAAAGAATTTATATACTGGATTCATTAAAATTAAAAATTCTTGCTCTGCAAAAGACACTGCCAAGAAAATGAAAGGATAAATCACAAACTGGAAGAAAATATTTGTAAAAGACAAATCTGATAAAGGATTGTTATCTAAAACATAAAGAACCCTTAAAATTCAACAATAAAAAAATTTAAAAATGGGCCAAAGAACTGAACAGATCTTTGACCAAAAGAAGATATGCATATGGAAAATAAGCATATGAAAAGATGTTCTGCATCATGTGTCATTAAGGAAATGGTAATTAGAACAATAACGCAATACCCTTACTTGTCTATAGAATGGCCGAAGTCCAGAACACTGACAACATCAAATGCTGGTGAAGATGTGGAGCAGCAGTAACTTATTCATTGCTGGTGGAATGCAAAATGGTACAGCCACTTTGGAAGACAGTTTGACAGTTTCTTACAAAACTAAACATACTCTTACCATATGATCCAGCAATCACAATTCTTGGTACTTACCCAAAGGAGTTGAAAACTATGTTCACTCAAAAGTCTGCACATGGATATTTATAGCAGCTTTATTCATAATTGGCAAAAGCATCCTACATCTTGGAAGCAATCAAGATGTCCTTCAGTAGGTGAATGGATAAATAAACTGCAGTACAACCAGACATAAAATATTATTGTGCTAAATAGCAATGGCCTATTGAGCCATGAAAAGACATGGAGGAAATATAAATAAATATTTCTAAGTGAAAGAAATAATCTGAAAAGATGCTACCTACTCTAGTAATTTCAACTATATCATGTCTTGCAAAAGGCAAAATTAGGGAGACAGTAAAAATATTAGGGTTGTCAGGGTTAGGGGTGAAGAAGGAATGTATAGGCAGATCACTGAGGATTTTTATGGCAGCAAAATGTCTGTAGGATACTCTGATGGTGGATATATGTCATTATATATTGGTTAAAAAACACAGGAGTCACAAAACCAAGAGCAAACTTTGATGTAAGTCATGGAGTTTGGGTGATAATGATGTCTCCAGGTAGATTCATCAATTGTAATAAATGTTCTATTCTGTGGCAGATGTGGGCCTTAGCAGAAGCTAGGCATGACGGGGAGCAGGAGCTATGTGGGAAATCTCTGAACCTTTCTCTCAATTTTGCTATGAACCTAAAACTTCTCTAAAAATAAATTCCATGTTTGAAAAGAGTATTGCAAAATTTATCTGAGGTCTACCTGGATTTATATGAGAAGAAATGTGTTTTATTAATGTGGAATAGAAATACACAAGGTATTCTCCCGGTAGATGTGCTTTGCTTAATGAATGCTGCTGAAAGCTAGGACAGGAGGAAAGAGAAAAAGAGAGAGAGAGAGAGAGAGAGAGAGAGAGAGAGAGAGAGAGAGAGAGAGAGAGAGAGGAAACACATAAATTATAAACCCTGAAATTTTTTTTTATAAAGAATAAACGTCTCTCTCTTGGGTTCTTTTACATTGCTATGGAATTCTCTGAAATTCTAATTTGATAAACATTTCTTTATCTATGTTATTCAATTTTTCTTAATTTGTACGAATCTGCCTCTGTCCTCTGATAATCAAGTAATTGTAAAGAGCATTAGTTAGCATTCATGTAAGTATGTATTCAGCTGTGACATATTTTTGTACATGGTGCTTTGAGTTTCAAATACCTCCATACCAATATCATTTTTTAAGTACCACATTATATTTACCTAGTACCACATTATATTTACCTAGTACCTATGATAATCTAAGTTACTGAGTATATGACAGTAGATTTATTGAGATCATTGTGTAACAAATTTGGAAAACAAGAACATTATTTGGGAAAACATTTTATTGGCAATTGGGATCTTGTCTATAGATGCTGAGAAAATGTGAATAAGTATAGAGGTTATGAGGCCTGAGACTGGTTTTGAAGAGGAAGTGACATCCATGCAGAAGTTACACAGAGAGCCTAGGATTTCCAGTCTGGAGTTGGAAGTTCAGTTCTTCAGTTCCAGAACTTTGAGAAATTTACTTTAAGTGTTTTTTTTCCTCCTTTGAAGACAAAATAAAAAGAAACAATGTAAAACTTTCTGAGGGAGAATTCACTTCTAAAATTTAAAGAATCAACTTTTGTAGACACATTTATATTTTTAATCTCATGAAAATTTAATCAGACCAATTCCTACATCAGGTTAAAACTACCTAAACATAAACATGGCTGTAAATTAGTCATGTGGACAAAGCCCCCGCTTTTTTTTTTTTTTTTTTGGTAATGGGGATTGAACCCAGGGCCACATAACCACTGAGTCACATCCCAAATGGAACCACCATTTGACCCAGCTATTCCCCTTCTCAATCTATTCCCTAAAGACCTAATAAGAGCATGCTACAGGGACACTGCTACATCGATGTTCATAGCAGCACAATTCAGGATAGCAAGATTGTGGAACCAACCTAGATGCCCTTCAATAGATGAATGGATAAAAAAATGTGGCATTTATACACAATGGAGTATTACTCTGCATTAAAAAATGAAAAAATCATAGAATTTGGAGGGAAATGGATGACATTAGAGCAGATTATGCTAAGTGAAGCTAGCCAATCCTTAAAAAACAAATGCCAAATGACTTCTTTGATATAAGGGGAGTAACCAAGGACAGGGTAGGGACGAAGAGCTTGAGAAGAAGATTAATATTAAACAGGGATGAGAGGTGGGAGGGAAAGGGAGTGAGAAGGGAAATCGCATGGAAATGGAAGGTGATCCTCAGGGTTTTACAAAATTACATATAAGAGGAAATGAGGGGTAAGAGAAGAATAATACAAGTGGAAGAAATGATTTACAGTAGAGGGGGTAGAGAGAGAAAAGGGGAGGGGAGGGGAGGGGAGGGAGGGAGGGGAGGGGGGATAGTAGAGAATAGGATAGACAGCAGAATACATCAGACACTAGAATGGCAATATGTAAATCAATGGAAGTGTAACTGATGTGATACAGCAATCTGTATACGGGGTAAAAATGGGAGTTCATAACCCACTTGAATCAAACTGTGAAATATGATATATTAAGAACTATGTAATGTTTTGAACGACCAACAATTAAAAAAAAAGAAAAAAATTTTGAGACAGGTTCTTACTAAGTTGCTTAGGACCTCACTAAGTTGCTGAGACTTGCTTTGAACTTGCAATCCTCCTGCCTCAGCCTCCCAAGTTACCAGGATTACAGGCATGTACCACTATGTCCAGCTACATGGACAAATTTTTAAAAATGAGATTAATGGCCCCCAAACAATATTCTAGGACACTGAATAATGATCTTATTCCAGAACTACAGAAGCAGGAGAACTTACTTTACTCTCTCAAGTTTCTCCCACAGTCCCAGGTTAAAGGCTGAGTCCCCAATGTGGTGCTGGGGGAGCCTTAAAGAGGTGGGACCTATCCAAATCACTCTAGGTCATTGGGGTCATGCTCTCAAAGAGCATTGTGGGGCCCCTGTCTCCTCCTCTGTCTCTCTTTTGCTTCTTGGCTATGGGATGAGCAGTTTTGCTCTGTAAACATTTCCACCTTCATGTGTCTTCAACAAAGGTTCAAAGCCAACTAATTATGGACTGAAACTTTTAAAACTATATGCCAAAATAAAACTTTTGTCTTTATAGTTTATTATCTGAGATATTTGTTATAGTGACAGAAAACTGCCTGACATACCTACTAAATTATACTCTCTGGTGAAAAGGCCCAAGAATTTGTACTTTAAAACTGTCCCAGGTGATTTTGATTCAACAAGTCCTGAGTTTGAAAATGTCTGCTTTAGTTGACCTTGAAGGCCCTTAGATGTTTCATCATCTCGGACTCTCGCCGATATTTATTAAAGTATGTGCTCCACATTTCAGAGCTGCATGTAGCTGATAGTCTCAAAAATGAAGAAAAGTTGTCCTCAAGAATCATAATCTAAAAAATGTTACCAGCATATATAAATGAATCCATTAAATCATGAAGCTCCTTATACAGAATTTAAAAAAAAGCATTTCTTATAAAAAGAAAAATAACTTCAGTGGAGTAAAAAGAATGTAAGAAATCATACCATTTTTTAAGATTCTAGTTTAAAAATCGTTGGAAATGTAGAATGTGTTGGGGATGTTAAAATTAAAAAGTCAACAAACGATGCAACAAAACTAATGTGTAAATTTTAAACGCAACTAACCTGTCTGGTGTGATTCTAGGACACTGGATAATGATCTTATTCCAGAACTACAGAAGCAGGAGAACTTACTTTACTCTCACATTTTTCAAGTTAGCTAAGAACCAGGAAGAGCTTCTTCACTCAACTCTACATGCTACAGGGTAAAGTTGGTTCATAGCATAAGAGGAAACCCGGCTCTAAACAAAATGCAAGGAGAAGCAAGACAAACAAATAGCAATGAAAACAACTAAATATGAAAATAAAGGCAAGGGAAAATAAATCATGCATCACCTTTGATCTCTGAAAAATGACCAATGACTTGGCAAGCACTCCATAAAGCAATTATTTTATTTGTAAAAGTTGAAATGATTCATCATCATGTTATTTTTGATGCCAAAACTGAGGTTATTTTCTCTGGCTCAACATCTGTGGCTACCCAGAGGAACTAATTGGGCAATAAAAGTTTTCAGGCTTATGAAAGTCAAGCATTAAAAAGAAGACTGATAAATATTAGTTGTATAAATATAACAATAGGGTTTGGTAACTGATCTCTACCAGTTGTGCACAGAATGGATTTCAAAATGCCGGAAGTGAAATCAATGTGGCCAAGTGTCAGAGTTGAGGATGTTTGCCTCTGCCTGCACATGAAACTACTTTGATGTGACTTAAGATGAGTTTTTGTATTTCAAACAGCCTGCAGAAGGGAAACCAGCAAGGCATCGAATTATTTACCCTTTCCAGGAAAATATTTTAAAAGCTCTACAAGGGCTCCATTTCCTAAAGCCACCTGTCACCTAACGCACATGTAATAAGCCCCAGATGCTGGATCCCAACCTGCTAACCCCGTGACTCAGACAAAATATTTCACTCATTCCTCGGCACATCCTTAATTCATTCAATGCTAAATGTTCAGGCCATATTTTCTGCTTAAACTTAATAACTCAGCTCTGACATTCCTTCCCAGTGACCCTAAAGTTCCACTCGGCTGCCTCAACACCTGCTCCCAAATGCATTAGAAGCACTCAGATATTTTTTAGGTATCAATTTTGTTTTCTTTGCTCAGCCTTGAGGCCATCTTTTGAATGCACGGAAGTAGGGGATACTTGCTTCTATTGCATTGTGAATTTATTACTGTCTTGGGTTTTTTTACTCAAGTTTATGTCGATGGTGTTTTGGGCACAGAAATATGTTGGTTCATAGAATTTTAAAATCCATGAAATTCAATATCAAATCTTGATTTTGTGAGATAAAGGAGAAAAGATCCCCCAAATCCCCTAAAATAATCTCTCTAGGTAAATGAGTTTATAAGAATAAACTTAAAAGTCTACGAATGTTTTCCATGATGTTAATAAAACAGTGGCTATTTAGCAGTCCTGGCAGGAACATGAAATAAAACCTAGTCATGAACTATTAACCTTTTACTCACTGATTTAAGAAAATGTATCACTGAAATTTTAAAGGATAAGAACAGTGGCTTCTTATTTCTAAATTTGTCAAAAGTCTGAAAACACAAAGAAAATGTTAGTATACTGAAAAATTGTGATTATACCTATTTCCAGAGGTAGAATTAAAGGCAAACTTACTGCAATTTGAAAAAGAGTCTAAAATTAATCTATTTCCTGAATGTTATTATCTCACATTTATCTATTTTTAAAATCAAGTATCTGTCTAGCACAATGAAATTACCAATCAAAACATGTTCCACAGTTTTATTCTCTTTTAATGATGAGTAATATTAAATTGTGTATATATACCAAAGTTTCCCTATCCATTCATGTACTGAAGGGCATCTGGGTTGGTTCCACAATTTAGCTATTGTGAATTGTGCTGTTATAAACAATGATGTGGCTGTGTCCCTGTAGTATGCTATTTTTAAGTCCTTTGGGCATAAACTTAGGAGTGGGATATCTGGGTCAAATGGTGGTTCCATTACAGGTTTTCCAAGGAATCTGCATACTGCTTTCCAGATTGGCTGCACCAATTTGCAGTCCCACCAGCAATGTATGAATGTGCCTTTTCCCCCACATCCTCACCAACACTTATTGTTGTTTGTATTCTTAATAGCTGCCATTCTGACTGGAGTGAGGTGAAATCTTAGAGTAGTTTTGATTTACATTTCTTTAACTACTAGAGTTGTTGAACATTTTTTCATATGTTTTTTTTTTTTTGATTGATTGTATCTATCATCTTCTGAGAAGTGTCTGTTCAGTTCCTTGGCCCATTTATTGATTGGGTTGTTTATTTATTTATTTATTTAGGTGTTAAGGTTTTTGAGTGCTTTATATATCCTAGAGATTAATGCTCTATTTGATGTCCTTGTGGTAAAGATTTGCTCCCATTCTCTAGGATCTCTATTCACCTCACTAATTGTTTCTTTTGCTGAGAAGCTTTTTAGTTTGAATCCATCCCATTTATTGATTCTTGGTTTTAATTCTTGTGCTATAGGACTCTTATTAAGAAAGTTGGGGCCTAATCCAACATGATGGAGATCTGGGCCTACTTCTTCTTCCATTGGGTGTAAGGTTTCTGGTTTAATTCCTAGGTCCTTGATCCACTTTGAGTTGAGTTTTGTGCATGGTGAGAGATAGAGTTTTAATGTTTTCTTTGATATGAGGTTGCTGACTCATTCATAATGGTGATGGGGGGCAGACATGGGAGGAATGAAGGAACTTTAGATAGGGCAAAGGGGAGGGAGAGGAAGGGAGGGGGTGTGGGGGTAGGAAAGACAGTGGAATTAGTTAGACATCATTATCCTAAGAACATGTATGAAGACATGAATGGTGTGAAAGTACTTTGTGTACAACCAGTGACTTAAATAATTGTGCTCTATATGTGTAATATGAAATGAATTATATTCTGCCATCATATATAACAAATTTGAATAAGTAATTTAATTTGAAAAAGTGTTCCACAGGGGGGAATGTGTGTTGATTCTGGAGTGTGTGTGTGTGTGTGTGTGTGTGTGTGAGAGAGAGAGAGAGAGAGAGAGAAAGAGAGAGAGCTATTACTGAAAAGAAATCATTGTGGTTATGGAAAAAAGGAAAATAAGAGTGTTAAAGTTTTCAAGGCTTAGAAATCCCAAGATGACTTTATAAAAATACACAGCTTTATCTGAGAATATTTTGGTGGTAAATGAATGTTATGCTGAATCAAGGCAGTTACCCTATCCGTTATTGATACCTTTCTGTGAAAATATTTAGGAAATACTGTCCTCAAATTGCCCTGTGTTTCAGATAGTGATTGTAAATTGGGGCCTTTTATATTTTTAGAGGGGAAAGGTCAAGAGGTTAAAATAATAATCTCTGCATACAACCCGTTTTGAGCTGCTTTACTCTGTAAAACTGGGTTAGGCATATGTAGAGGCCTAGAAACTGGGCTCCCGTATTGTATTTCCCTCTAACTCCAGATAACACCAAATAAACCCTTAATCACACCAGAAATCACTCAAATTTTACTACCCCTCCTGCCCCTTGACCTGCCACTAGCCTACTTCATTTCCCATGGTCTGGCCTCTTGGCCTCCTTCTTTATAAGCCGTATCACCTGGCCAGCACGCGGCTTCCAGCTCCCACATCCTGTCTGGTTTCTGGTTTCTTCCAGGTTATTCAGAGTTTACAGACTAGATGGGCTGCCGCTGGTCCTTCTCTGTTGCTGGAAATGCTGTTCCCCTGGACTTAGACAGCTTCCTCTCAAACGGGCTCATTTTCTTACAAGTGAGTTAGAGTCCTTCATTGCTTCAGGAAGACTTTTCTTCTTTCTCCCCAGAGAAGTGAGACATTTCTCCCTACCCCAAGTATCAGAGATAAAATGCTGTCTCACCTAAGAACTTTCTTTGTGATTTCCCATCCAGTCTGATTGTTATGAGACTAGAGCACCTATGTGCAGGTCCAAAACCAATAAAAAATTCTTTGTGAAACAAAATAAATACTCAATTTCCTACCTCAAGAATCTGCTTTCAATCTTTAAGAATTTTCAATGTCTCAACCTCAGCATGTCCTAAATTTCCTTTTTCTCCATTATTCCTTTCCCTTTTCTTCATTGAACACCTAACTATATCCCTTTTCTGAAGCTGAGTCCTGTTTCTGCTTATGGTACTGAGTCTTCCATTATAAGATGCTAAACTAAGTGGACCCTTCACTCCCCACTCTGTGATACAGGCAGACTATGCTAGTGGCCAATGACACAGAGATAGATAGACCCAACTTTGAGTCAAGTGCTGTGATATTCTAGTCTTCTGGGCCACTAAAGAGATCTCCTTCTGAAAAACTGGAGGTGACAGTGACCATTTCTAGCGTTATGATGAAGATTAGTGAGTTTTTGTAAAATCCCTTGCACAGAACTAGGAAATAGGAAGAGTTCAATAAATTGAGCTATTATTTTGGCTGTTATTAATCTTTTTTATGATTACTAGCCTTCAATCCCCTAAAAGATGGCCCTTCTGTGTAAGTCAAGGTTAAACTAAAAAACTAGAACCATTAGGAGATATACACACATGAAAACACACACACACACACACACACACACACACACACACATTCCTATATTGATGCTCTTTGATTTATGATGAAACATATTATAGTGGGGTTACATCCCAGTAATCCCAGCACAATTGAAACTTTCTTGAGTCAAAATTCATTTAATATACCTAAACTACTGAACATCACAGCGTAGCCTAGCCCATTTTAAACATGCTTAGAACACTTGCATTAGGCAGTAGTTGGGCAAAATCATCTCACAGAAAGCCTGTTTTATAGCACAGTGTTAAATAGCTCATTCTATGGATTGAATACTGTACTGGAAATGAGAAACAGAATGGTTGTAAGGGTGTGCTTTCACACCAGTATAAAATTAAATATTAATTGGAACATGTATAATTTACAGGGATTTTGTGTGATATGATCCTGGTAGCTGGTTAGTTTCTATAAGGATGCTCTGATTTTATTCTCACATCTGATGCTGGACCTTTAAGATCATAGGAAAGGCAGTCAGGAGCGAAAGATGGATATAAGATGTGTGGTAACAAGTTCAAGTTGGATGAAGCAACATCTGTGTTATCTCTTATTGCCTCTGAATATGATGGTTCAGATATATTGAAGAAACTGAGGACCTTCTTCATGGAACTAAAATCGTAGACCTGGTCAAGAAGCTGAGAGAAGGTCCAGGGTAAGGTGGAGCAGCTGCATACCCAGCTGCTGCTTCACACGAGGCAGGGAAGTCCTCAGATCAATGACACAATGTACTCAAGCTATCAAACCAAAAAGTCTGCTGCATCCTTGCCTCCTTCAAATTCACCTAAAATTACCTTTATGGTTCATCCAAATTAGAAACAAACAAGAAAAGGGATTTTGAGAGGCACAGATCTGATCAGCCTAGTGGACCCATAACAAAGTCACTATGCCTTCCTTCAAAGTTTGTTCTCTTGGTCATCTGCTTTCCAGTTTGCATTAGAGTAGTGGTCTCCAAATCGTTCTTCACTTATTAAATTTTCTTCTGTTGCCACCAGTCATCCTCTTTGACTGATCTTTCTAGCTCTCTGCTCTTATGCCACCATCATTCCTCATCTGATGCCACACAAAGATCCAGGCTGGGGGGACCCTACTTGTTACCTCAGTGTGAAGTGTCCCAGGTGGTCAGATTGATGTTTTTCCTGTCTAAAATACACAAGACCATTTCAGTTTCTGAATTTTGGTGGTGTTTACTCCCACTCCAGGAATTTTCCTTTAACTGCTCTTATCTGCTGTTTAGCCACTTAGAGTCCTACACAAGTCCCTTCTGTCTCCCATGGACCTTCTCACTGCAGATAGCTCAGACTCTGGGGGCTTCTGAGACCCAGCCAGCATGTTCTCCTTTGGGGAAGGGGTTATGTCTTATACAATATTTTCATCACATTTGAATTCCTTTCCACAGCTGGGAACTTGATGGGAACTAATTAAGTATTTTACAGCAAGAGAATTATGTTTTTATATGATTGATCCTATATGCAAGTAGAAAAGCAAAAATGATGTTTCACTGTGTGCAACTCTGTTCTTTAGTATGTAATGTGGCCTTCATTCCCTGGCTGTCAGGACAAGCTTCCCCTAAGCACTGCTTCCTGAGACCTAATTATATGCATTTAGCATTGCATGCTCTGTTGAAATATAATGAAATGAAACATACTACAATGGGTCACATCCCAGTCATTCCATCACAACTGAAACTTCCCAAGTCAAAATTTATTTACTAGCCGGGCATGGTGGCACACGCCTGTAATCCCAGTGGCTCGAGAGGCTGAGATAGGAGGATCTATTTAATCCAAATTCAGAGAGTTCATTATTAATTCCTCCAGAGAAAGCCATTTTTTTTTTGTTATTTTGGAGGAAGAAAACTTGAACCTTGTTTATCATGCAGTCTTGAGCCTTTTTCTTTTTCTGTTTAGAAATGACATTTTACAGCTATTCTCAGGACTCCAGAGTAATTTCCTGGAGCTGCTATAATAAATAACCACAAATTAAGTGCTTCAAGTAACAGAAATATGTTCTTCCAGGGATGTGGAGGCAAGAAGTAGGAACTGAGGTGGTGTCAGATCATGCTTTATCCAAAGACTCTAGGGGAGAATCCTGGAGAAACTTTTGATGGCTTGAGTGGTTCTTTGACTCAAGGCTGCATCACTCCAGTCTCTACGTGGGGTCTGTGAACTCTTCTGTGTCTCAAATCTCCCTCTGCCTTTCACTTATAAACACCATACTCTTAGATTAAGGGTCTAGTTGGATAATCCCAGATGACCTCACCTCAAGATCCTTAATCAAATTACGTATTCAATGACCCATTTTCCAAATAAAATCACATCCACACATTCTGTAGCTTGGGATATGGACACATCCTTTGGGAGGGGGACATCATTCAAATTGTCATAGCTCCTCAGCGCAACCAACCCAAGAGAGGAAAGTGAAAGATGCTTGGCCTCTTTAGGCCCAGATCATGTCTGAGGTTGTCTTTGGCCCATTCTCCTGCATGGTGTCCATGCCCTGTTCAGTCTGTATTCAGTGTGTGAGGGAACTTAACACATGACCAACCCCAAGAAGTGTGGCTCTTTGGGACCACAGCTGGTCATGAGCTGCCATTTCTGCATACTTAACTTGTCACGTAACTTTCTTCCTCTTAGGATATTCCCCCTGAAACCTTGCATTTGCTACCTGCCTCATTAGTTAGGGCTCTGAATGGACTGACAGAAACCTGGCTCACTGAAAAGAGGCAATTAAAGATAACCACAGTTTGATACGTTAATTCCTCTCCACACAGAGTGCTTTAGTCTACCTTTTAGAGCTCTCATTCAAGTTCATAACTGTAAGGAGAAATATTTTCAATGGGGTGAGGGCCAGTGTGGTTATGAGAGCCTTTTTCATCCCTCTACAAAATCGACTACCTGAGTGAGTTGAGCATAGAGCAGACTAATTCCAGTTTGGAAGGGTGTGGACATTGCAGACCTCATGGACAAACCTACCCTCCAGCTTAGCAGTTATCACATTGTGAAGGATCCTGGGAAAAATAACAAGTTGTCTCCTCTGTGAAATTCAGGAAAGAGGACCAAGATCCCCAAGTGGATGGGGCATTACATTAATGATGACAACGATGATCATGAACATGATAAAGATTTGGTATTGTGAAATCAATGTGACGGATTTTATGGATAAGTAAAAGGTACGGAAGGGAACTTGATTCAAGTGAATGGAACAAATGGATGCACTTTTGGATGGATATCTAATAGCTGCATTATTAAGACTTAACTCTTCACTGCTTTTGATTACTATACATTTTCTCTTTTATTAGCTAAAAATCTTTCAGTATGTGGGTCCTGTTGGTTTATGAATATTGTAGAAGTATTTTTGATAATTGTACCTTGATGGACTTGGTTTAGGGTCAGAAAAGGACTTGCTTGATAGTTTTCTGAGGACCTTGGCTTGGATTTATTCTGGGTGGGAAGAAAAACCCTGACTAGGTAGAACCCAGACTTTTTTTTTTTTATCTCTTTGCCCTTGTCTCTGTTCATGTTTCTGTTTTCTCAGAGAAAGTTGCCTGGAAGTGGTTCCTGGGCATGGGTGTCTGATGTTAATGGAAGCAGCTAGAGGAAAAGTCATGCTCCAAGGATTGGAGAGTTTGGTTTAACCTCTGGGTTCACTTTCGATTCCTGAGATGTTGGTCAAAGGTTTCTAATACTCATTGGCAAATAGTGTCTTTGTGTCTGAAAACTAGTTCCTCACACATGAAGCGCTTCATAGGTTCAGAAACCTGAAGGACTCCATGGTTCACAGAGCTGAAAGAGGCTACGGATACAGGTGTTCTTGATAGGGATGGAATTGCCTAGGCCTGTCTCCAGCACTTGACCAGATGGCAGCTTTTAAGGTCCTTGGCCTTTGCTGTGTTTGTTATGAATTCAGCTATGTTGATAGCGCTCCCTGTCTACCCATGGATCGCCTCTTAACCACACCTGCCTTCCTCTACTGCCTTTCTCTTCTTTCTGAGTTCTTTCTTTTCATATATATTTCCTGGCCATAGTTTGTACAAGTATGGCATATGGAGGTAGAAGATTTAGTTTTAAATTCAGCTTAATTACTTGTTTTTTTTTTTCTCAGAACTTCATCAAATTATTTCACTTTCCTGAACCTTAATTTTTTTTTTAAATTTTCTATACAAGGCAAACAACAACTTCTGTGTTGGTCTACTGTGTGATGTGACTGTACTCAGTAGTATCTGTGGAACTCTTTGTAACTGTCAAGTGTTCCCCAAAGGAGAATGATCACTTGTGTATTCCTGGCTGGGCATGAGTGGTCAAACCATGGGGAGAGTAAAATACCCTGAAAGGGTACAAAAACAAAACAAACAAACAACAATAACAACAACAAAAAACAAACAACAGTGGACAGGTAAGTTTAGACAGATGATGCAGACTCAACCCAGAAGAACTCTAGGTGCAGGGAGCAGACCTTGAAGATGAACCAGGATTACAGTTATTTTATAGGTGAGGACACTGAAGCCAGAGGGGTAAAGGGCTGGGTCTAGCCCCTAGATCTTTCTTCCTATTTCCATTATTTTAAAAGTATTTATTGTTATATGCAAAGACCTCACTTACAGACTTATTTGTTGCTTTTCTAATCTCTAGCTTACTCCAATACCACTTAGATTTTCAGCTCCTGGAGAGCTGGAGCTAATCTGACTGACTTGTTTCTGTGTGCTCAGAGGTGCACACAATGCCAGCATACGACGGGCCCTGCCTGATGAAGAAACGTCCAACTGGCAACGTGCCCAATACCTCTCCTGACTCTCAGACCAGTGGCCTTGCTGGTTCTGCTGCATCTTCCCATTTCAGGGTATAAATCCTGCAGGGTTGCCCTTTCTTTCTTCTAGGCTTTGGATGTCTCCATAATAGAAATCCTCAGCAGAGAACTGACTGTCATTTTCCATCTGCTTCTAGGAAATTAATAGAAACAGAAGATTGCTAATAGGTCAACAAGCTACTCATGTGGAAGGTGTGAGAGAAGGGAGCTCCATGAGGTCAGACATGGGGCTGGCATGTTTATGATTGTGTGTCAATGACTGGGTGAGTGACTGGCCCATAGGAGACCTTTGGAAAATGTCTGTTAATGAGTAAGTGGCCTCTTTAGAATATTGATAAACGTGTAGCATGACTGCAAGATGATTATCCAAATGACACATTGATGGCCCTTCAATATTTTGAAAGAGGGAGAGACAAGGGCCATGGGATGACACAGGACATGGCATGCTTTCATCTGTCAATGGAAGTCAGAGTATCTGGTTGGGTAGTTTCCATGCAGATGGGGGTGTGGTGTGGGAGCAACTGCAGCTGCTGTTGGAAGGAGCCAGCCATCAATGAAGCCGTAAATATGCCATGGACCCACACTGTGATGCTGACAGATGCCCTCCCTGTGAGGCTCCGATGGGGAGGCATTCCTGGAGTCCAGATTTTAAATTAGATTCACCTGAGCCCAGCCAGTGAACTGTCATCCTTCCAATGAAATGGAAAAGAAGGAGGGGGGCAAACAGAATAAAATCTTTGTAGCTCAGCCTACCTGACTTTCCTCAGTGGGAGACACATGAATAGTGTTTCGTGTCAAAGAGAGGTAGTTAAAATGCAGACTGCTCAGTCCTGGTCTCAGGATTTGGGAGGTGTGGTTCATGCCTGTGGACCTCTCATCTTCCCTTCCTTTGATCTATCACTTGATGTGGAGAAGGGCTTTTATGTGTGATTCCTGTACAATGGGTAATTTAGTTCATTCCATTATGAAAAGATAGTAAGTCTAGTTCTAGTATATTTGCTTCAGTTATTCTTTAAAGTACTTAGGAATGTATTATTCTCATATGCTTTAGGTAGCCCGAACACTTTTTAAGCCTGGTTGTTTCTAAGATAATTTTTTGAGCTCCTTTTAGCCAGCTGAGTAACTTGAAAATTAAAAAAATAAAATGAAGATGAAGGCATGGTCTCTGCCAGTGTGCACATTTGTTTGAGAAAGGGTGATGCCAAGGGAATATATTGGCAACACATCAACCAGAAAAAATTTACCTTATTTATAATTGAAATTGGCATGACATCATGCCTGTTAAATTTCAGGTCCATTTCTGGTCTTTGTATGCAGTGTAACCCATATTTAAAAAATACCCTCCCCTACTTAAAGTCAAAGTATTACATTTTGGAGTTAGTTTCCTTGGCATTTTTACAAGCAGCAAACCACTAAAGTCTTGATCTGAGCTCAGGCATGACTATATCTGAGTGAAGTGGCTGCCCACAGGAAAGTACAAGTTCATCAAATTTGGTTGAACCCATGCTACCCAAGTAGTAGCATTTGACTCACAAACCACATGTTTGCACTTTATTTAAAAATTATGTCAAAAGTTTAAAGCTTGGAGGGAGAAAAATAAAACTTCTTCCACATTTGTATTTTGCAGAGGAAACTACATGGACTATTATTTCTCTTAGAATATACTTAAAGATAGTTAGCTGAATTGCCCTTAGCCTCTAAAATAAATATTGCATTCACCTGAGCTTTCTTGGGAAGGACTTATAAAAAGGAATAATGAATTTTAGAACTTTTATTTTAGTTGAAGAAGCATGAGGGAGGAACAAGGTGGTATCTTAGTCTATTTTCTGATGCTACAACAAAATATCAGAGACTGAGTAATTTATAAAGATGAGAAGCATTTTGGATTACAATTCTTTAAACTGGGAAGTCCAAGAGCATGATTTCATCATCTTCTCAGCACCTGGTAAGGGCTCTCTTACTGAATCATAGCATGGCTGAGGGCATCACATGGCAAGGCAGAGCAAGTGTGCTAACTCAGGTTTCTCATAAAATCAATAGTATTACCATGAGGGCCCAACAGTCATATAATTCTAATCACCCTTCAAAGACACTGTCTCCAAATAATATTGATATATAAATTGGGAGCTTAAGATTTCAATACCTTAATTTTGGGAGATACATTCAAACCATAACTGGTGGTTTCTAAGATATAGAAGGATGGAGGAGAATTTGATTTTTTTCCCACCTAATTGGAGAAATGGGCAATAATGTATATTACTATGGTGGCTGAGTAATTTCTGAAGTTATATATCTGAACTCAATATTTTATAGGCCTTTTACCTCAAAGCAGAGCTCTATCCAAAAAGATGCTTTATGGGCTAACTTTTAGTGTAATTAAGATGATAGTATTTGTGTATAGGACAGGGTTGAAAATGAGTGAAAAATACATGTATAGGGTATAAAATTATTGTAGAATACTTTGAATAAGAGAAGACCTAGTATTAAAGGAAGATATGGTAAGTCTGGAAGATAACTTCTTCCACATCAATGCTAAAAGTTCTTTTTCCAAAGCAAAACATTTCTAGTTGTCCCATCTTTCTTCTTTATCACTAAAGGATAATGAAAACATTTAAATTATTTTCACCTACTTATGATATACTCTTCTCTCTTTGGAGGTGTAACTTTTGAATGGTGCTCTAAACTTTTAGTAACTAGACGGAATATTTTGCTCTCTTCTAGCCAAGCAGTCAGACTGTGAATATTTTTGTTGGCAAAGAAACAAAACAGAGAATTTCTTCAAAGCTCTGATGCACAATGTCCCAGAAAGGAGAGCAAAGAATGGATCCTCAGACTGGTAGAGACTGAGGGCATCTGATGCTGGAGCAGTCAAGACCCTTGAGCCACTCAATGGCAGCCCTCTGGGAAAGAGATGGGCCTTTGAAGAGATCAAAGGTTGTGTCTGCCAACACTGGGGTTCCAAGTCTTGCTAAAAATCCCATAATCCAAAGACATAAGACAAGAGGCAATGTTGGATTGCAGGGGATCTTGAAGACATCAGCTATGGTAATATTAGTTTCTCTCTGAATAGTTTTAGAGATTAGAAGTTTTCTCCTATTTCCATAGAACCAAGTAAGTTCCATGGATTTTGGAGTGAACCTGGGAGAAGGCATATGGCCCAAGTAATGCCAGAATTTTCTACTAATCCAGTCAAAAGAGGATAGGGTAATTTTTAAAGCAGCTCACAGATTCTTTGTTATTTGTTCTTCCAAGTAGTGCCACTTATTTCTGTTCTCTTTAGTGTGACCCCTTCTTGGTGTCTTGCTTCTAGTCAAAAATAGAGTGATGGAAATCACTTCCAAGGTTAGGTCATAAAACTCTGGAGAGACTGTGGCTTCTCTCTTGGCTGTGTTGTCCCCCACCCTTGGGTTGCTTGTTCTGTGAGAAGGAGCAAGATATGATCAATGTGGATGGAAATTCCTGGCTATTTTCCAGCACAAACAGATGTTTTTTTCCCTCATAGCCAGCAGAGTGCCAGCAACCTCCCAAGTGAGGTACCCATTAGCTTCACTTTATGCTCTTCATTAGACACGAGCCACCATGTCCAGTCCACACCAAATCAGAGGGGTTTACATCAGATTATGTATCCAAGGGCATGAGGCTCACTGGGGGCCACAAAAACTACTATAAGACCAATACAGCTTCAAAAATTTATTTGAAGGATGAGGAACATGTTTCCCTGTGGATCTGACTTGCTGAAGTAGTAAGTTCCTTGCTGAAGGGGATTCCTTGGTGCTGTGCTTTGTGCATCAATCCTAAAGGCAAATCCTTGGTCATTTTCAGATCCCCAAATCAGCTGGATGATGTGTTGAGTGCACCATTAAGAGTCTGACAAACCAAGCCTTTCTTCCCTCACAAGCCAGGCCTTACATATATTCTCCTATCAGAGCCTCTAGGACCTGGGTAGTACGAGGTAAGCCACTTCTCACTGACTGCAGAATGAATCAGCACTTAAGCTTGGAAACGTGTTTTGAGATCTGCTTTCCACAATGACAGGATTGTTCTCAAGAATCACGGAAGAAGCAGGTTGCTAAGATGAAACTCAGTCACTCAGAGCAACATCAACTTTAATAGCATCTCTTGAATGTCTGAATAATAGAAGTCTAGTACTTATAGTTTTCTCTTCATATTTGTACTAAAGTCAGAGGAGAGAGAAGCGGGCGGTGGCGGGAGGTGGGGGACAGCACCACACCAGAAATATACCATTTACTAAGATAATTATAATCTTTCAACAAAGAACGCATTCTACTGCCTATCAATGTGCTTGTGTGCGATGTGTGTATGTGTGTGCACGTGTGTGTGTATGTGTGTGTGTGTGTGTAAGAGGGAGGGGAGGGGAGGGTAGGAGAGACTGAGCTACTAGGATTCTGTTGTTACCAGCCCTTAAAAAATAACAAAGGTATTAAATAATATATGAAGCCAGGTACTGGGCCAGGGGCTAGTTTTCTCCCTGTGAATCCTGCCATTTACATTTTTGCTCTGTGTCTCTCAGCAGCACCTTGCCATGTAATTGAGCACTCTGTGTTGGATTTCACCCTGCCTATTCTGTTGGGTTCTCACAGGGCTTCCACCTTCAAGACCCCTACTTTGTGATTGCTGCTTGTTCTCTTGGACTCCAGTACTGTCTGTTTTTTTTTCCCAGGAATTCAAAAATGCGTATTTGTAAAATATGATCTCTTTCTTTCTCTCTTCTCAGATGGAAAGAATTGTGCTAAATGAAATTTTAAGTGGGTCCACTAAGCGTGTATAATAGTACTTCTCACAGTGTGTAAGTGAGCAATATAATGAGCTTGTGGAGCAGATGTGCACTGGTGTCTGGCTCCAGTGTTGCCCCTGGCATGCTGGAAGTCTTCCAGCAGAAGTGGTGACGTTCAGCTGAGTTGCTGTCACAGGGCACAGGCTGACATTTTGGCTGAATTTTCTCCTCTCAAGTCCTTCATCTCCTGAAAACCAATGATTCCACAGATGCAAACCTTATGAACAACTGGACATGTCTTGTTGGTCTAAGTGCTGTCCTAGTTCTTTCCCTTCAGGGTCTTATCACAGAAGTTTTGAATGATTGAACATATCAGTGAATAAATAGGAATTACATGTACACATTCTGACTTCTCACATTGTGTCAGGGTCTGCATGTACTGCTGACGTGTGTTAGGAGGGCCTGGGTTTAAGCCTTCCTCTTTGTGCAGCTGAATAAACATGGACATATTAATCCAATTCCCTTCTACACATGGCATGTTGTACTGGTAATACTGATCCTACAGTTATGTATGGTGCAAGAGTACGAACATAGGAAAGTTGCTAGGCAGTATTTAGCATTTTGTAAAGGTTCAAAAAACTACTCTCAGGCAATGTAGAAAAACAAAGGGTATGGACTTCATTTGGCATATAATTTACCTTTTATTTATTTGTTATATTTACAAGTATGCTTCTTTATTTTCAGGCTGGAAGCTATTGGAAGTTACTGGTAATGTCATATAATGCTTTGATGTATCAGTGCCTGGATGAGTGCTTTATTGAGTAATTCCTCAAATTAAAAAAAATATTAAAAAACAGAGTTAGCTAAATGAAAGAAGATCTAGATTCATATCCTGGTCTAAATTCTTCTGTGGGCCTCCTTTTTCTCTCTTATAACAATTTTAAAAAATCCTTCAGAGTTGCAATGGCAAATGAATATGTTAAAGTGCTTTTCAGGATACCCAGCACACAGCCTGTAAAAAACTTTAGTTCCCCTTCTTTCTTATACTGAAAGTGGCAAGAATCCCTCAGCTGTGTTCTTGCCCTAGGTGGCCCTGGTGAAGAGGGTCCTAAGTCCCAAGGGGCAGGTGAGTGGAGATGGTTGAAGTGATGTGTGTGTGTGTGTGGGGGGGGCAGGTAAGTGGAGATGGTTGAAGTGATGTGTGTGTGTGTGTGTGTGTGTGTGTGTGTGTGTGTGTGTGTAGGTGCACACATGTGCACACATTATGTGTCCACAGCCAAGGACAGAGCAGCTTTTCTGGTTCTTTTGTCTCAGAATCCTCTTCTGAAAGGCATGCTTAGTTGTCGATGGGTTTTGCCTCTAAGTTACAGCTCTCTCCTCCTTCCCTTGAGCAGATGCTACCACCCCCTTATGGGCCAGTGTCATTGCTGGCTTACACTGATGAGCTAATTACATCTGTGTGTGTATTAGTATTCTGATAACACAGAATGGCCTCTTGAAGAGTTCTTACACAACCCTCGCACTTCAGAAATCTCCACAGAGCCCCATGCCATCTACTCCTAAACTTCAAGTCTTCCTTCATGGGCACCCCTGCAGTTCCATGAAAGCTTCAGTTCAGTCTCTCCTTTGTCACTTTTAGTAAGTGGTTGTTGTTTATTGTGCTGTAATTTTTGTTTTGTTTTGTTTTGTTTCACATCTACCGTCCTCTACTGGACTTGTGAGTTCTTAGAGACCAGAAGCTAATGCAACTTACCTATCCTTACCATCTCTTTCCAATCAGTGCCTGCTCAGGAACATTTTACAGAATGAGCAGATGGGTGAGTTAAAAAAATAATAATGATGATGACTTAAAAAAACAGTGGCTCAGCTCAAGAGGTAAAGTGGAAAAGAACATGAAAGGGGAGTTCCTGTCGATGTTTTTCTCTTTTTTATCTCCCATTCTTTCTGCTGTCAGCTTTCTTGTTGGCTCTAGCACTCATGTGAAGCCAGACCAAGTGTCAATCTACCATATATCACTTCTCACCCCTGTCACATCCCTTTATAGATTGGTTACAATAAATGGATTTGTCTGTTTTCTGGAATACTTATAGTATAAGAAGTATCAGGAGTAATAAACCCAGCTTTCATCTTTGTACGTTTGGAAACCCCTCATGTAGGGAAGTGACCATGGCTAGAGGGAAAATGGTTGTTTTCCACTTGGCTGATACATCAGGCTTCACTTCAGTGTCTTCTACTCTCAGTGGAGACTTGGTGTCATTTCTGACAGCAGGCAGGTTCTTTCCTCCTAAGGAAGGTACTGAATTTACTGGGGTCCCCAAAGGCTTTGTTTAAGACCTATTGAGCCCCTCTTGATGAATAGAGATGTATTTTGTGGAATAAGAATGAAAACACATAAGTACTCTTTTTCACCCTCTATGTCTTCTTCTCCAACTCCTCTTGCACTTACTCTAGCATAGAGAAAAAAGAGATAAAAGTCACTTCCTGGTTTTAGGTTCATAAATCCTAAACCCATTAGAAGGATTTTTCTTAGTAACTCTAACGTATATTCTTTATGGTGGAGTGCCTCTGATGGAAAGTCATCAGAAATGACAAATGGGGAGGATTTCTTCTAGGAAGAAGGCACATTTCTCCTTAGATAGATGTGAATTGTATCCTGGAGAGATGAGCCCAGTGCAAGATTTGTAACAGAACCCCAGTGAGAACGTCTGTCCATGCATCCCAACAAATGGGGCTACGCACAATCTCCAAGAGATGTCCTACTTTCAGGGGAGCATGTGACCTAGAGACTCTCTCTGGACTGAAAAAGGACTCAATGTCCAGGGAAGCAAAGTCTCAGCCAAGTGACTGGAAATAGGGCTTAGGGACTCTGCAGGGGCCATATAACATTGACTGAGATTTCAGTTACCAAAATATGAAGTTGGTGCTTGAAATAAAAATGAAATAAGTTATAGGTGAACAAGGAAAGGTAAATTCTTATACTCTAGGATTTATGGACCTAAAGCTGTTTTGTCTACAAGTTTCTTCTTTATATCAGGCTCATGAGGACTTGGGATGTTATGCTTGATGTTGGTGGCCACGGGTGACGGACCACACCTGGAACTTTCCAGGAAGTCTTCTCTGTCATTGCCTTTGCTCCACCATCTCCTCTTGCTGAGGTCTCACTTATCCCATGCTTTTCCTGATGCCCCCTAGTGGGGGTACTAGACATCTTCAGGCATATACTGCCAGACTAGACAGAGAAAACTCAATGTGCACAGATGCTGAGGAGATGAGTAGTCCTACCCTTGAGTGCAGATATTCAAGTAAGTGGTGCACTGAGTTCAGTACTCATCAGGATTATTGTGGAAAATCACAGAAAATCCAATTTAATATTATTTGATCTTTTAGGCAATTATCTGGGTGATAGAGTCAGAAAGCCCAAGGAGATGCAGGCATAGTAGAATCAGGATGATTTATCCAGGACTAGGTTTCTTTCTTCAGTTTATCTTGGTTTTATCCATAGGTCTGGATTGTTTTCTTTGAGGCCCTCAGGAATTCAGGGTTAAAACCAGGCTACTGCTCATGTCCCAGAAGGTTTCCCTCTCTCAGAAGTCCTAATTTAAGTCTTAAAGGAGTGTATTATTGGTTCTCAATAGTTTCCAATGGCCCAAGCCAAATGTTGTGCCCAGGGGATGCCACACTCTGATTCTCTAGCTTGATGGACAGATTTAGCTCTGGACCTGTAGAAGAGTCTGTATTCACCACACACAGACTGAGAAAGGGTCAAAGTAAGGGAATGTAGGTGAGGCTGGCAACAGTGAGAGAACCAGGATGGTTTTTATCCAGAAAAAGGAAACAGATTCTGGGCAGGCCCAAGCAGTGCTTGTTAATAAGAGGTAACATCATCCCTCAGAACCCATGAGGTATTGTTCCAAGAACCATCCTTTCCTACCTGACATGGATATCAAAGTTGGAAGATGCATAAGTCCCTTATATAAAATGATGTAGTACTTGCAGAGAACCTATGCTCATCTTCCCATATACTTTACATCATCTCTGGATTACTTATAATACCAAATAGAATGTAAATGCTATACCAGCTGTTGTTATACTGTATTGTTTAGGGAATAATGATAAAGAAAAAAGTCAGAATATGCTCAGTACAGGTACAATTTTTTATAATTTTTTTATCTGAGTTTGGTTGAATTCAAATATGTGGAAATCACATAGATGGAAGGCCAACTGTTTTTATAACCTTCAAGAGAAATGGCTGCGGGAATTGGTGAGGCTTGGAATACAAAGGTTTTGAGATGCTGTATTTGTGAGTCTAGATTTTATGGTATTGCAATGAATAGAACACAATTATTTGCGATGGCAGGAGCAGGAAGATTATAACCAATTAGTGGGAGAGGACACCAGAACATGATAAGGAGAGGGGCTGGACATTCTTGGAGGCATGGTGCATCTTTGTTTTCACTTTTTGTTTTTAAAACAAGCACTTTTGAAGGTAATGTAATAATTAATATAGATGCTTTGGGTTTTCTTCTTTGATTAAAAAAAGTCAAATTAGACCACCAAAATGATTACAATTTTATTTGTCTTTATTTGTTAAGTGCAATAGGTTCCCCATGCCATACAGGATATTGAATGGATCTATGACAAGTAGAAATATGATGCATGCACTCATCATGCCCCATATTTTTGAGATTAAAATGTTTGTATCCCATCTCCTGATAGAGGATTAATATCTAGAATATATAAAAACCCCAAAAATGTAACACATGCACACACAAAAATCCCAAACAACTCAATCAATAAATGGGCAAATGAACCAAACCCTGTCTCCAAATTAAAAAAAAATATATATAGGTCTGGGATGTGACCCCAGTGGTTAAGCACCCTTGGGTTCAATCCATGGTACAAAAAGAAGAAGAAGAAGAAGAAGGAGAAGGAGAAGGAGAAGGAGAAGGAGAAGGAGAAGGAGAAGGAGAATTGGCCAATAACTCTATGAAAAAAATGTACAACATCAGGGAAATATAAATCAAAATACATTGATAATTCATCTTATCCCAGTGAAAATGACTTTCATCATAAATACAATAAATAAATATTGTCAAGGTTGTGGAAGAAAAAGGAACCCTATGCAACATTAGTGAGATTGTGACATAGCATAACCACTGTGGAAACCAGTATGAAGGTTTGCCACAAACTAAAAATAGAATCACCATATGATCCAGCTATACCATTCCTGGGCAAATACCCAAAGTATTTGGGTATTAAAGTAAGATATTCTAAAAATATCTGCATACCCATGTTTATTGCAGCATAATTCATAATATCTAAGTTATGGAATGAGCCTAGTTGCCAATCAACAAATGAATGGAGAAAATGTGGTATATATACACAATGAAATAGTTTTCAGTCATAAAGAATAATGAAATTATGTTATTTACAGGAAAATGGACATAACTCAAGATAAATGTGTTAAGCCAAATAAGCCATCTCATCGAGACAAGTTGCTCATGTTTTTCCTCAGATGTGGTAACAAGGAAAAAATAAAAAGACAATTTTAAAGTCATAAGAACATCATTAGAGAAGATGAAGGGGGATCAGTGGTAAGGTTGCTGAGAGTAAGAAAGGATAATGGAGGAATGGATATGTTCAGAGTATTTTTGTTATTTGTGTGTACAAATATGCCACAATGAAACTCATTATTTTGTATGATCAAAATTCACTAAAATAATATCAATTTTTTTCCATCTTGGAAAAGGGAGATTTAAATGATTATTTTTTTCTGGAAGTTTTACTTCTACCTTAATGAACTTGTAACCCATATATCAAATGGATACAGGTCCTTGACCCTGAATATTGGTATTGGTGTCTTCTACACATCCATATGGATCTGGGAGTTCTAGCAAAGGAGGGCTCACATTTAAAATTGCGTTGGTGAGTGATGTAATGCATGTACTGTTGGAAATCACTCATAATCTCACTGTGAGAAGTTTTAGAAGTAGCCATCTTTATTTGAAGTAATATGCTTAATCTAAATAAAAGAGAAAGGTTTGGAGAGCCTCAGCATGAAAAAAAAATGCAAAAGGCTGACGCTCTTCCGACATTTTCCCAAGAGGTTTAAACATTGTTCTAGGACTTGGCATAAGAGCCCTGCACATTTTGCAGAGTTCACAGCTGTTTAGATTTAAGATGTAATTACATTTAATTATCAGTGTCAGATAAAACACACACAGTCACTCAGTTCCAAGTAGAACCATAGAGATGAGGAAAGTGAAGTTGGCCACAGAGAAGTTACACTTAAAGATGTGGCTTTGATCCCTTTCAAAAGAAGTTCCTTGCCATCAGAGGGGAGTTACAGTAGAGACTCCGGATACCAAGAATGTTGGAAGATTTATGTGCCAATTCTCAGTGAGATTTATTTTGATAAATTGTACCGTATCAATATGTAAAAATCTAATAAATATAACTCTTTAAAGAGGGGGCTGCTCTAATTTTACTGTTTCGGAGAAGAGGTTTGGCAAAAAGTCAGAATGTGCATTAAAAACACACTTTCAAGAAGTCTAATAAATAAAGTCTTTGAAATATGGTTTCCTAGTGAAAGGCATTTTAAATCATTTTGATAGAGAATCTAAATTAGACCTTTAAATAAGAAAGGCAAGTTCCCTTAACTTATTATTTATAGATCGTTTGGAAATAAAAATCTATGCAAACTGATTTCTTCTTCCGTTCTTCACGAGGCAACTCTATTGTTAAGTTTTAGCAGCACATGGGGTTAGCTGGAAAATGTTCTCTAGTTAGTATGTAGCTTAGTATCTGCTGGATGCTGTGTGAGATGCATCATGGGAACTGTCTCATATTGTCTTGGCTGAAGAAATTCAGCGGATAGGACTTGGATCCAGAATGCCTTGAGCAAGTTGCTTCACCCAACTATGGCTTCATTTCTTCCCTTTTAAGTTAGGCCAGTCTTAGTACCTGACCACTAGGATTACTGGAGGGCTAATTGATTTGGGGTATATACAGTACTCAGCACTGTGCTTGGTGTGTAGACAGTGTCCTCAAATGCAAAAGAGAAAAGGTTGGAAGAGCGTCATAACATAATCTTCCTCATTTTATCTAGGTAAAGATGGCTAAGAAATTTACCCACAGTCACGCAGCTGGTGAGAGATAGAACTTGGATTCAAACGTTGAGTGTCAATTCTGTTTGGGAACATCCTCAGATCAGTGCACATTTAGAATAGTGTTCTTTATCACTTCTCAGAATATGCTGTGTTTTTATTCATTCGTCCCACATGTATGTTGTATATATTTGTGTATGTTATATATCTATAGCATATACTATATAATATAGTATTATACAGTATGTTAGATGTCAATATACTTTATATTATGCATCATGTATTATGTTGCATATAACACACACGTTGTATGTGTATACACACACACAGTGCCTGACAAGGTGGTTTGACTTAAATTTTTTAGGCTTTATGATAAGGCAAAGCATACACATTCAGTAAACTCTGTACTTTGGCTTTTCAATTTTGATGTTTTCTTAGGATAGCAATATGTAGTCCAATCCTCTCTCATAATGATCCCTTATCACAGTTCCAAGACATTCAAGTGATCATGAAAGGAAACAACTGATTCTTTACTGTGTGCTGTGCTGCCTGCATTTGGGGATAAAGTATTCAACAAAATATCAAACATTTTATTATAAAATAGTCTTTGTTTAAACAAATCCACCCAATTTTAGGCTAACATTAACTGTTCTGAGCTAAGATAGTCTAGGATATAGTCTCAGCTAAGCTATGATGTTTGGTAGGTTAGGTGTATCAAAAGCATTTCAATTAAGATATTTTCAGTTTATGATGGGTTTATTGGGATATAACTCCATCATAAGTTCAGGAGGATATAATTCATAACATTATGCCATATTTTGTACATATCATGTGCATCTAGTATATGCACTATGTAGCATAT
Organism: Spermophilus citellus; assembly: GCF_964194105.1. Classification (NCBI taxonomy): domain Eukaryota; kingdom Metazoa; phylum Chordata; class Mammalia; order Rodentia; family Sciuridae; genus Spermophilus; species Spermophilus citellus. The sequence continues at coordinate 57,095,908 of NC_138185.1, forward strand.
GATATTCTTATCTGTATACACATACATCTACATTGTGTGAACTTTATGCAGGGCACTAGGGATAGAATGTAACAAGACTCTATTTATTGGATCACCTTACAGTAGAAAAAGGTAAGAAAAGATATGTCAACAATTACAGTAAAGTGTGCTAGCCATTACCATCAAGAAATGCATGTTACCACTAAGGCACATAATGGTGGTAGAGCTAGGACAGTAACTTACTGTGAGATGAATGGATGATGACAATCTAGTTATTTCCATTAGACTCCTCTTGAAGTAATATTTCAATTTACTAGAATGCCCCAACCCCCAAATATTTTGGATAACTGAGATGTTTCTTTGATAACCACAAAAATAAAAAAAAATGGTCAGGATATCGTTTAAGGTAGTTTATGTTGATTATGAGGAACTTGGTCAAGTAATGAAAATTGGTACCATGCTCAGCCATTTTTGGGTTAGAATATCGTTTCTGCCACTTCACAGTTGGGTGACTTGACTATTTCATTTAATTTGTCTTAAACTCGCTATCTGTCTCCTTAAAAGGGGGATGATGCTTCTTTCATAGGACTTGCACATGTTTAAATGTCCTTGGTCCCATATTTGGGCCAGATATGAAATTTCCTTATCCTTGACAGGTATGCAGATAAAGAGTGCTAGGGCACTGAATAGGTCATCTATGGGGTGTCAGGCTCCTGGTCCCTGGACACATTGATGTTGAATAACATGCTATAACATGAACCAGTTCTGTGATTGTTCTTTCTGTAGATTCCTCAAGACAAGACTAAGGTTTGGATAGGGCTAGGAGAATGCTCAGCCATTCTTCTTTGGCGTCTGCTGTTCATTATTGAGAATTTGTCTGTCCTGAAATCTATTTAGTAAGGCCCATTCTGAAGGCAGCAAAGTTTAAAGCCACTGTTTTGACTAGTTTAGGATCAGTCTGCACTTTACTCTGTGAGCCCAAATTCAGTTCAGAACTCCTTGTCTAGCCTCCAAACACCACTTCTGTCTTTAGAAAATAATATACTACCCAGAGGAAACATTTCATAATTGGCAGTTTGGATGCTGCTGCATTGAAATGTAACTTGAACTTAGTGACCCCCTAACCCCAACTGCCAGGCATTGGTTTGAAAGGTAGTGAGCTCTACATATTTGCCAAGGGAAGAACGTGGACTATCACTTCACTGTCCTCTTCTGAAATTAGAATCCATAAGCCTTGTGGGAAAAGAGAAAATATAGTCTCAGTTGTGCAGCAACTGAGGCCATCCCCCCTCCATTGCCAAAACAGCAGGAGAGAGATTTTATAAATATTTCTGATGTAAGCCCTGTTGCTTCTATGCATGTGCAGGAATACATATTTAGTGAAAATTTTATTTGTAAAGCACTGTTTACAACTATTTAAAAATCAATTTATATTTACACAAATGCTGTCTAGTGTCACTGGGGCTTAGATCCAGCCCTTTGGTTCTTCAAACCTAATAGCAAAATACGCCAAGGAAAATGACATCTCCGTGCCTTCCAACATTCATATTCAGGCAGGTGCCAGGGGCCATCACTTTTCATATTAAGGTAATCCACATTTGTTTATATCTCTAGCACCCAAGGAAAACGAAACTGCATCCTTGATGAATAAATTGTATTTCTCTGCAAGAGAAAAGACATACAGTGAGGCAGTTAAATGTCAGGAAAAATCACGTTCAAAAGCCCTGCTGAAATTAAAAGGATGCTATGAGATGTGACATTCTTAACTTCATCGCTAGGCAGTAATTGTTAATTAGATTAATTACTGTCCGGTACGCTGAGCTGGAAACTTCATTTTCGTGCATTAAGGTGTGAGGTCAGCCGCTTTGCCTGCTTGGGACTGATCTTGGAGTTTCAGAAGTAGTTACAAGGAGGAAGCAGAGCCTTAAGATTACTGCAGCCACTGCAGGAAAAGAGAAAATATAGTCTCCAAAGCCTTCAAGTGTCTGTGCTTCTTCCACAAACCCACTTGTCGATTAAATTCAAGCATTCCTCCTGCCTGAGTTCCCCAAGCTTCAAACCCGTCTCAATAAACTGTGTGAGATCTTAGCCCTTCTAAGAAATGAATCATATTTTCTCTGTCGTACTGGATCGCCGTTGACTACTAATTCACCCAGTATCGATCTCAAGTCCATATTTCTTACAGTTTAGATGGGAAATTATCTCATGCTATTAAAATGCTGCCAAGTTGCAGAGACTCTTACAATCCCTGTACCCAGAGGCCAAGTTCATCGTCGTGAAGCATGCAGAATTGGGCATTGAGACCTGACTTTTTGCCTCTTTCTTTCTTGTTGCCTCTTTCTTTCTTGTGTCAAGAGGCCTTATTATTTGGGGGAGGGAGAGAATTCATGCGCTAATAGGACTGAAAGCAGGTACATAAAGATATATCATCTCTAGAGAAACTTGCCAAATCACCTTATTCTAATATTTTCTCTGGTCTTGGAAATTTAAAAAAGAACCTTATTAAAAATACTCCTTGGTACTGAGATTTTATTTTTCTTTTTCTGAAATGTAGACAATGTGAAAAAGGGGAGACATAAAAAATAAGTTTTCCCAATTATAAATGTAATATATGTTCATTACAGAGGATATGAACAACTTAGAGAAGCATAAATTAAGAAGTAAAATGGGCTCACAGCCTTATATCTTAGGAGTTGTTGTTGCTAACCTCATAATTTTGGAAGGAGTAACATATAATATTCAAGGGCATAGGCTCTGACCCTACATGCTTTGGGTGCGACTTTATTTACCCCGTGTGACTCTGTGCTATTTGCTCATTTGCATTATGGGGACATCAGGGATAACTTGAGAGGCAATGTGAGGAATAAATGAGATGACTCATGTGGAAAATCTACCTTGGTTCTTAGCACAGTGGAAGCATCTGGGGTAAGAAGCTATCACCAATTGATATCTCTATTAGCATCCTCTCTCTCTCTAAGCAGGCATGGAACTGCATATGTGTGACAGGAGTTTTTAAGGGTTGGCCACCATGTCAAAGAAGTGTTGATCAGACATTTTATATATTTCATATACTGAGGCAGCTGAATTTAATGTACTTGTCATATGACTTTATTGAATCACAGTAATTTATATTGTTGCATAAATCATAAGTCTGAATAGGAAATGGAGGTTCATTGTTTCCTCGGGCAGCTGAGAGAGCGATTCTACAGCAGCTCATGGAAATGAAGTCAGATGCATTATGGGATGGAGAGGGCCAACTTGGCTCCAGACATGAGGCTCCTATTAGGTTGGGAAATGAAAACAAACCTTACCTGTACCTTTACCAGTGGGATGGTTGTAGAAGCAAAGAAAAAAAGAGTGAGGAAAGAGCTCCCAGTCCCACCACCTGAATGTTAACAGAGGTTCTATTGAAAGCACCACCTCACTAAGATTTGAACCTGTGACCTATGAAACATGAAGCAGCCCTGCTGCCCAAGCTCCTGGAAAAGATTTTGCACTGGTGGGTGGAATCAAATTGGCCCCAACTGGCATCCAGCCAAGGCCCCAGGGAGAATGGTTACTTTTTCTTTGAGGTAGAATTGGTGGGAGGGAACGTCCAAGTTGCTGTAATGATTATCTTTTCAAGAACCAACATTGGGAGGCAGAGTGTAATTATCTAGGTTGAAATATAGCCAAGACCTTGGGTTAATATCTTTGCTTTTGTAAGATGTGCCAAAGAGTTGTTAATGACCCTCTGGGTTAAGACCTAGGTTTGCAAGAAAGAAGAGACTGAAAGAAGAGAGGGTGTTAGACTAGAAAGAAGCAGCTTGATGTTCCCAACCTTTTCATCAGGCTTTGCTTTGATGCTGTCTCAGAGGGACAAGCAACAGCACTGGGGTGACCTTGAGGCCTTTCTGATCTAGTTCGTATACTGACCCATTCTGAAGCTATTCATTGGGGTTTATGTTAAGTTTGAGGATCCTCGTTTAAGGGCGCAAGGGAACAATATCAAATTGATTGGGAATAACTTATTTTTCCTTGCCAACAGAAGACCTGGAATGGTCTCCAAGAGCAGTAATTTTGGAACCTGGCAGCTTCAACGGGCCAGTTTCAAGAGTGTTTAAAACAGCCTGCCTCCTCACCCAGACCCCTGGTGTCCTTCCCTGTTTCCCTTTCAGTCTGTCTTTCATTTGTACCCCTCCATAATATTTTTCACATTATTTCTGATATATTTTGGTAAAAGCTCATTCCCTAATACATGGAAATGTTTGCCCAGATCATGAATGCACACATGTTTTTTCAACACATCTGTATATTATCATGCACACACTAAGTTCAGACAAGAAAACATGCTCACACCATACCATGCTCCTTCCTACCACCTTCATTATCTGGGAGGTGGTTGGTCAGACTGTGTCATTACACAGATGAGGAAAGTGAGGCCAAAGATATTGAATAATTTGCCCAAGATTCACTGATAGAAAGTGGTAGAGCTGGGTGTGAGCCCACCATGACCCATCTTCTTACATTAACAACGGAAAGGTGGAGCCTTCTTAGCTGTTATCTTTTCACATTGTATGCACAGTAGAAACAATAAACCTCTATCACTATGCCCTTGGTTTCCTATAGTAGATCAGACTTTCACTTAAACCAGGGAGTTATGTGTTTGCCATATGCTGGAGAGAAGCCTTGTATTCTTTGGCAAGGCTGCCCTTGAAATACTGCCTCTCTCTGGCTTTTCCAACACGGATGAGTCCCTGGGACTCCTGGCTCCTGCCCTGCTGTATTCTGACTCCTGGACCCTCTCCATCTCCCTGTACTGGATGAACCAATTTTTTTTTTTTTTCCCTGACAGCCTGCCCCCATCTGTTTAACTTACCCCATCTCATCAGGATGTCTTTTTGATTTAAGGCCAAGCCTTCTCTCCCGGGTCAGAAGGGGGCCTCCTCTGGGAGTCCGGCTGCTTTTTGCATTCTCCTTCTTCGCCATTGCAGGGGCTGCTTCTCAGGAATGACATGCCTCTCCTCACACCACACCTCGTTTGGTGCCTTTGTTTTCTCGTTTCTTTTCCAAGTCCTGGCAACTGAATAGCACCTCAACACAGTTATAAACTTCGACCACAAGTTGTCACTGATGTTTTCCAGGATCGAAACAGCCTTATTTTCTTCACCTTTTTCCATCTGAGGCTAAATGTCATCCCTGGAACAGCCCGGGAAAGGCTGGCAAAGTACTGACTATGGAGGGGAGACCCCATTCTGGCTAGAGGAGAGGTAAGGTCTCTGAGCCATAAAATGGTAAAGGAAACAAAGAGGAGCCAAGCTCCCATGGTGTGCATTCGCCACCATTCACACGCTCCTTTATTCAATAGACATTTATGAAGCACGGACTTCTTAATGGGGCAAGCAGAGTGCTAGGTGCCAGGATTGTAATGTGCAATAAGACATGGCTCCCACGCTGGAGAAATAAGAGAGTAATGTGGTTACTTTGACAAGAGTAAGGACTGGGTGGCAAGCACATTTCAAAATAAAACAAGAGGCACAGATTTGTGGGCATTTCACAATGGGGGAATCACTTAATAAAACCAACCCCAGTAAAATTGGAGCTCAGGAGTCCAGTGTTTTGAAGGATAAAACACTTGAATTTCAGTAATTAAGGGAAAGTGTGCTCAGGCCATGGTAACAGCATCCAGGAAAGCCCAGGGAAGAGAGAGCACATTGCAAAGAGAGGAGAGAGATGAGGCAGGAGCAAAAGGTGCTTTGGAAGAAAAGAGGAGCCTCTGAAGGCTTTGGCTAGATTTGTGCTGCAGGTGACGAGGAAGCAAGGAGAATTGGGGGGTAGTGTCATTCTTTCAGGGGAGGAGAGAGGAGTACCTACGCCATTATGGTCGCAGTGGGAATGGGAGCCAAGTGAGAGGTTTATCAGAGGCTGAAGCTACATTGCCCAGGACTGATTGATGAGTAACTGAGAGGATGGATTCAAGGAGACTCTATTCCTGTCCAGGGGAATCTCTGGATGGTGAATGGTGCCATTTTGGGAGATAGGACATGTGGGCATTGGTCTGGTGGGGTGAGGAAAATCATCACTTTAGATATGTACATTAAGCTATAGAGATTTTTGGACAGGTAGACATGAGTTTAGTAGATAAGTCTGACCTGAAGTCTATTCTCCTAAGCACATACACAGTATAACTGCATGGTAACACTGGCCATTCCCTTTTGAAAGATAAAACACTTGACTTTCAGTAATTAAGTGGACTTCCAAGTGTCAAGGTAGGGATTTGAATTATAATTCTGTAAATTAAGGATTTAAGGAAAAGAAAGTGCTTGGCAACAGACAAAACAGAAACATAATAGCTATAAGTAAGAAAGCTTTACTCTTAATTTTCTTTATTAATATTTGATAAAAATATTTAACTGGTCATAAAATAATAAATGTTCATAGTAGAAAATGTAACAACACAGAAATAAAAATAAACTACTTTCTTGTCTGTAAAGCTGCTTAGAGGCCAGAATTTTGTCTCTGTTGTTTACTGCTTCCCTGAAATGTGGGAGACTGAGTCATTGGGACATTGAATGAATGGAAAGTGATCCATAATCCCATGACCTAAAGATAGATATTTTTATATTTTGGTGGCTGTTTCTTCAAAGATCAGATAAATAGACAGACAGATGCACAAAATACACAAAACTAAGATTATGTATCTTCTGTCCATCTGCCTGCAGGATTCAGTGACTAGCTTATTTCATAACCTATTATCCTTTCCTGCTAGGCTGAAAATGTTTTCCTCTGGGCTGGGGGTTGATTTTTCTCTCCCCAGTGAAAGATTATTTCCCTGTAGTTTGGATTTGGATTTGGGGTGCCCACTTTATACCTTCACTCTTTTGCCTCTCTCCCCACTTCTCAGAGCTTGGAGAACTCCAACAAAGCTCAGAGAATACATTTCTACCATAATGAAAGTCGTAGACACACTTTACAGAGAGGGAGTGAGGTCCCATCTACATACAGGACATCGAACTGTACTCTGTTTAGACTGTTTTCTTCTGTGGCTTATTTCCTTATCATGAGACCTCAGGTGGCCTGATTTGGCTTTGGGAGATCTCTATTGGGGAACCCACACCCACAAAGCTGCCAAGTCCATTATATGCAAGGTTTGGAAGTGATCATCTGGTTCCTTCTGTGAAAATTTCCCCAGATTATCATGCCTTCCCCTGATTTCCAATAAACCCTTCCTTTCTAAGCTATGTTTATTTTGTTTATTTGTTTTTATGTGGTGCTCAACACAAACCCAGTGCCTCACAAGTGCTAAGCAAGCACTCTACCGCTGAGCTACAACCCCAGTCCTTCTAATGGCCGTGAGCTACCAACTCTAACACATGTGAAGAATCCAATTTTCTTTGAATTGAAAAAAAAAAAGGAAAACTACGGTTAGTGAGTTTTCATTGTTAATTTGCCTTTTATAAAATATAAAAGCTCTTGGTTATTGCAGTCTAAACACATATCCACCTTACTGTGAGGAGCTTAGGCTGTGGAATGCTAATCATTCTGACCAAGTGTCCAGAATAAAATTGCTCCGTGTTCACATTTTACTAATGGAGAATCAAATAAAAGATAAGAAACTGTTTATGATCACAGGACCCTGGGAAATCATCTTAGTTTGTCCATTCTTTACAGCTGAAGGTACTGAGTCCCAGAGTGGCCCAAGGTCATGCTCATCCCCAGGGCTATCCTCAGAATTCCAGCCTAGCCCAGTGTGCTCACTACATAGAAGGGGATTTCTATAGGAAGTCTCAAGTGTGCTGAGCCTCAGAAGCATCACCTCCTCTGCCCAGCTCAGGCCTCAAGGTGGAGGCTTTCCAAGGTCCCAGTAGATCTGCACCTTCCCCTACAACTTACTCCAAGACCCAGAGCATAGTACATAAGCCCAGACTGGGATTCCTATCCACAGTGTAAGAATCCCCTCCTCCAGCCAGTCACATCCATCTGAAAAAGCTGGAGTAATATAATATCTCAAGAGCCCCAAGAGATAGATAATAGGGATATTTTACTATCAAGAAACTGAAACTTGGTGGACTGAAATTACTTGCTTGTTGGAAGGGTGGTGGGAATAGGGGCCCTGCATTCAATATCAAGTTTCTTTGAAAGATATATGTTTCTTTATCCAAAGAGTAACTACCGCCATTTATAGTTCTATACCAGACTTCCAATGGTTCTATGTGAGGTTTTATGCTAAGGACTCCACAGGTGTCAGTTAATTTAATCCTCACAATGCACACAAAGTCTTAGTTCTGGTCTTGGTCAGCTACTGGTCACTCTATCATAGGGAAAAGAATCTCTTTGTCTTTGGTCCTTTCCTCTGTATTGTAAAGGCTTAGATATATAATTTCTAAGGGCTTTCTCACCCTGGATGTTCTCTGAGGTAAGATACTAAAGATCTTCCCTGTCAATTAACTTCTATGTCCCAAAATATGTTTTGCAAAATTAAGTTTTTGTTTATCAGATGCTATAGAATAAATATAGGTTTAGTCTACATGTTTGAGATTTAAGTGTGAAACCGGGTTCAGTTTTACAGACTATTGAGTCAGTAGTGAAATCCAAATACCTAGATATTTTACTAACTTTACAGTTTTTGTTCAGAAATTCACCTGGATGAAGGCAGAACCCAAACACAAAGCTGCCAGTTACCCTTTGGATGAGCTGGGATCCTTTGCTTGTCCATTCACAGCTTTGTCCTTCTGAGCATCATGATGAATGTTCCATAAGGGATGGTCCCTCACCCTTAAGCAATTACCATCTTGAGTAGAACACTTTCTACTTTGGTTTTGCACATCCCAATATGCAGGCAGTTTGGGAGCAAATGTGTAAGAGCTTTCTTTAAAAACGAGGAAGGGCCAAGAGTCTCATCAAAAGAGCAATTGAATTAGGAACTTCCTAATGCCAGGACTTAAATCATCCTGGCAAATTGTTTTTCTGCTTGTTTGTTTTCTAGTGTTTAAAGTTTGGTGATGGATTGCCATTGAATGTAAAGAGTTGGAGCTTAAGATATTTACCTAATTGCTGGAATGATTAAAAGCATCTATTCTCTACAAATAATGGGTCTTATTCTGAGAGTATTGACTGAAACAAAGGACTTCAAGCTCTGAGGAAGAACTCCATGGTTTACAAGTTCTCTTTCCACTCCTCATCAGTGGAATTGGAGGTTACAGAGAAGATATTGTTTATGAATAGCCATGAAACTCTTTCCTCAGTCTTCTCTCCCTTTGTGAGCAGACATATTCCTTGAGAAAGCTTTATAATCTTCCTTGAAATTTTTTAAATTCAGGTAAATCTAGGATTTAATACTGTTCATTAATTATACCTCATGTAACCCTTTCTGGTGGTGGCTTTATTATATTCTCACAGTGGATTAAAGGAACAAAAAACAAAGAGTTTTCCTGACTTACCCCAAATTCATCCAGTTTTAAGTAAAAGTAGAAGAGCCACAATTCATCACTGCCCCCCCCCTCTTTCTCTGGTACCAGGGAATGAACCCAGGAGAACTTAACCACTGAGCCACATCCTCAGCCCTTTACATATTTTATTCAGAGACAGGCTCTTGCTAAGTTGCTTAGGGCCTCACTAAATTTCTGAGGCTGACTTTGAGCTCACAATCTTCCTGCCTCAGCCTCCAGAGCTGCTGAGATTACAGAGTATACCACTGTAGCCAGCATTTTTCTTCTTTGAAGGTTTCTGTGAGTGCTAGTTTTGTGTCACCATGACAAAAATACTTGACATGAACAACTTAGAGAAGGGAAAGTTCATCTTGTTCCAGAAATTCAGCCTACAGTGAGTTGAGTCCACTGCTGTGTGCCCAACCTGAGGCTGACACACATGGCGGAGTTGTGTCAGGAAGCAGAGAAGGAGAGGAGGAAGATGAAGCAGGGGTGTATTTTAAAATTGATTTATACATTTTTAAAGCTGTAGATATTAAAATCAAGTGAAATGTGATGTTATGGGTTGGATAACTGTTCCACCCAAAACTCCTTGTGAGAGGTGGGGTCTGTGGGGGGATATTTCGTCATTAGGGGACATACCTTTGGGGAGGTATTGGGACCCCAGCCCTTTCTTCTCTATTTTCTTTTACTTTCTGGCTGCCATGAAATGAAAAGGCCTTATCTGCTGTGCAGGCTTTTGCCCTGAGGTACTTTGCTGCCACAGGCCCAAAGCAACAAGGCCATGTGACCCTGGACTGAAGCCTCTAAAACTGTGAAGTAAATTTTTCCTTCTTTTAAGTTGGTTCTCTTATACTTTGTCATAGTAATTGAAAGGTGATAACACACTAGTTAAAACAAATCACAGTGCAAAAGTTATGAGGATGCACACTTGATGCCTTGAATAGAAACTTCAAGTTTTTAACTTTTATTCTATGTTGAGTTCTTTAGTTTTTAATTTGAAGTCAATTTCTATAAAAAGGGAAGAACATGGCTTCATTCAAAATATGAATAGAGAAAATAATCAGTGCCATGTATTTTTATTTTAAAACAATGCCTAACTTGGTAACCTTCATATGCTGAGTCATATGCTATTACAAATCCAGTTTCATGACACTATTTTTATTTTTTCTCCCTTGTGTTATATAAAAAGCATCTAGCAGGAGGCTGAGGATGGTCCTTCAACCATAAAATCACACCAGACACATTTTTAAGGGTCTTCATGTAGTAAGCAAATGATTGTCCATGTTATTTAGCTTAAATGCTGGCAGGAATTGATTCTTTGCCTTTGCATCTCACCAGCCCCTAATATAGGTATTGGACATAGTGGTACTCCATAAACATAGGCTGAAGTCGTGCTGATGGGTTAATTCTAGAATGCAAAGTTCAAAGCCTAAAAATAGACTTCTACAGAGATATTATTTCTGTGCTATTATAATATGAGTTCAGATCATGACTGTTACGGTCTGAATGTTGTATTCCCTCAAAATTCTTGTTAAAATAAAATCACTGATGTGATGATATTAGGAGATTGGGACCTTGGGAGATTAGCTCATGAGAGTGGAACCCCCATGAATGGAATTTATACAGGAGATCCCAGACAGCTCTCTTGCTCCTTTAGACATGTTAGGATGCAGAGAGAAGGTACTATGTATGAAGCAAGAAATGGGCCTACCAGATACCAAATTTGCCAGTGCCTTGATTTTGTACTTCTGAGCCTTGGGAAGTATGAGAAATAAACTTCTGTTTTTGTAAATCACTCAGCTTAATGTCTGTTGTTGTAGCAGCCCCAAAGGGCTAACATGCCAATTTAAACTCAAGCCAGAATAGTGACAGGGCCACAGTAGATGGCTGAGTTGAAAAGGACTCTCCTTTATTTCCTGAATTTTTTCAGCACCAAGTTCTGTCTCATCTTCTCTCAGATACTTGAAAGTAGAAACTAACAGAACTTATTTGTTTCAAAACAAATCAACCTGTGATAAAAGCCATTTGGAAATTAATTGATCAAAATGGTAACTTGAGCCTACTATTTGTTTTAGTGGGACTTCCTGGCAGCAATTTTGTACTCTACCCCAGTATAATAGCAACTCGGAACTACTCTTTAGTTTTAGCTACACTTGATATATTTTTTAATTATCCTGGTCCATAAATAGTGAATAGGAAATGAACTGATTTCTACACTGAAATTTTAAAAAATGAGTTGTAGATTAGACCTCTGGTGATAGATCTCTGGATTATGGATGACTCATGTTGTACATGGGGACTTTGGCCTTTTCTAATACTTTTTAAGTGTTAGTCTACTCAACAAGACAACTGGCTACAAAGACAGCAGCCTCCTGGTATGCCAGAGGTTCCCTCTGATCTAACTCTTTTTGGAGGAGGCCAATTAAAGTTTCATTGATTTATTTATAATTCTGCAAAAACAAATTTCCATCCTTTCATCCACGGAGATGAACAATAAGAAACAGTGAATTGAGTGTTGTGGGTAGCCTTGATTTGCAGTTGTCACACCTGGGCCAATGCAGACAGGTGCAGTGACCTTGTTACTTGTGTTCTGAGGCCTCAGCTTTCCTTCTGAACCTAGTTTGAGGATAGGTCTGAAACAGCCCCGTCCCCTCTCATTAGGACTTACAACATACATGTGAAGTACAATCTCTTTCTCCCCAACTCTATAATACTGACTTCCCTTGGAAACATTTTCTAAAGCATGGCAGAAAAATAAGAAATTTAGGACATTTTTTTCTATCTGTAGCATATGCTTCAAGTATATTTTCACTCTTCAGAGCTACGTGCGGCATTATTTTTATGTTCACAGAGAAAAATTAACTGCACATTTCTAAAGTTCTGATTTTTTGTTTGCCTGTTTAGAAGCTGTTGTGATGTTTATAAATATTCCCAAACAAATAGCTGCATGTGAGTTTTTTGTGAATAACAATTGTTTGAGAAAAAAGCAAAAGGAAATATTCAAAGCAGAGTCATCTTTGCTTCCTCAAAGTAAGGAACCTGCCTAGAGAATGCATTTTGGAATTACAGAAACAAGCCCATTTCGTTGCAGTTTCTATCCCAAGTGAAGGTCAGCTTTTCACCTCTCCATATTAATTTTTATGGGCGAGTTACAGATTTCAAGAAAGAGAGGAAGGGGGCTTTAGTAATGGAGAGGTAGAATGACCCCACTTTGAAGAGCAGGGAGGGAGTTTTTAAACCATGGCAATTGATTTTATTTTCAGCTTAAAGGCTCTCATCACTAACTAAATGGGTATACAAATTAATGGAGCTTTTTCTGTCACTGGTGGATTAAGCCCTACAGACAACATCTGATGGTTACATAAAACCAGTTTGCTTATTATCGGCAGTAGAAGGATTTATAGTGCTTGGGTCATTTGTTAACTCACATCTCTTTTCTCTATCACTCTGAGATCAAAGAAGAGAGAAATAGGATTAATAAACATTGGAACGAGATTTTCCCCCCCTTGGAGGACGTAGCTCATCACACTGTGCTCTTTATTAGCATTTTTCTTGAAAGTCCTGCTTCCTGTCTAAAAATCAGTGCTTCTTTTGGCATTGAAAGCTTGAGGACTGGAATTGTTGGAGTACATCAAGGAGAACAAGTCAAACTTGGGCTCTAGAGGCAATAAAGACACTGGTATGGATGACAGACAGAGAGGAAGCTTGTCAGGAAGGCTGACCCAGTGGTCCTAGAAAGCAGAGCTGTTGTGATGTTCTGGCTTTCTCTGTTTTGATCATACGTTCCTTCCATCATGGCTAAAGGTTCAGATCCTGCATGCTAGTGAACAGTGAGGATGTAATGAACTCACTTTTGAACTAGGCCTTATGTATACACAGTTCCTTTGCAGGTGCCCCCTGTCTGGTCTTTGCCACAGAACTGTTGTGGTCTCACAGGAGACCTGGGGCTCAGTTCCCACAGCTGTGCAACCAGCCTGGAGCAGTTACATGGGAGGCTAGACCATTCACTCCAAACCTGAGTTCTTCCTAGGTCACTGTGTTTCTTTGAACCGTAGGGCAAGGGAGGCGGGTTTGGGGCCCAGCTGCACCCTTTTTTCACCCTCTGGATTTTCATTCATCTATTATCAGACCCAATTTGGGGAAATTAGGATTTATAAAGGAACCTAAACTGACATGGGGTCAAGTTGCACAGCTTCTCCACAAGTATGTAAGTAAGCTATATCTGATAGGGTAAGGATTCAGTTCAAGCTTTACATTCAGAGAACTAGAAACACAGGGTATCAAAATATCCTTCAATCATGGGCTAGCCATGTCATACATCTTTTAAAATTAAATATTCATGTTCCTAGTATCTGTAGTAGTAAAGTCCTCTATGATTAAAAACATAACTCCCGTGTATTTATTATTTATGATGTGAGTAGTACAATACTTTATTTTTACTATTTGTTATAGTAAGAAAGTAATTGATTTTATTTTAGGTAATTTGTTTTTCTAAAAGTAAAAACACTCAAATAATTCACCCACAACCTAACATCATTACTTTAGCATATATACTTTTAAATAATTAGCTGATGTTTGTATCCTATCTAAAATATTTTTCATATTGGGTCATGATATGAGATGTTATATGAAAGGAATAATTTCTAAAAAGGAAGAATTTTTGTATGTTGATTTACAGTTCTTGAGATATAAATATCTTATCAAGAAGAGGTTTATTAAGGAATAATTACAATAAATTACATGTATGTAAAATTTACAGTTTGTTATGTTTAACCTTGTGAAACCATGAGAACAATTTGGATAATGAGTTTATCTATTGCTCCCAAGAGATTTTTTGTGCTCTTTCTTAATCTCTCCCTTTTTGTTCATCTCTTATACAAAAACTTATTTATTTTAATACTATAATTTATATTTACTAGAATTTCATTAAAAAAGTAATCTTATAGTAGGATCTTTTTTTATATAATTTCATTCACTCAGCATAATTATTTTTTGATTCATTAATATTATATATATCAATAATTCTTTTTATTGCTGAATAATGTTCTGTTTTCTCAATATACTATAATTTGTGTATTAACTTATGTATTCATGGAAACCTGGATTATTTCCAGGTTTTGGCCATTAATTCAAGTTTTTGTATGGATATATACTGTTATGGGGAGCCACGTCAGAAAACACTCTAAGTCTGAATTCAAATCAAAGAGAGCTTTATTTAGCCAAGGACTGTCACCCACCTGTAGAAACTGAAGCTCTGTGGGAGAACAGCAATTTCCTGGCCTGTGGCTTAGGAATTTAAGGATGTAAACCACAGCTCAGGTACTTTCCTTAGCATCATGCAAGCAATCCAACAATCCAATCATAGAAGCTAAGACAGCAATTAGCACAGCAACTCAAGACAATGCATCTTGGGTTTGAGCAGGTGTATCCCGAGTTAGAACAGGAGCAGGTGGTTAGCGGGGGCAAGAATCTACTTCAAAGTCTTAGGTCACCAAGACCACCATATCCCAGGTTGAGTATATTTTGTGGGGCACAAAGTACAGAAAATAATATATTATAAGAAAACAGCTTTCATTTCAGTTTCTCAGAAACAGCTCTTGTAGCAGTTTTTTATAGAAGGCAGCAAAATGGAGTCTAAGGCCTGTCTATGGCAGTTCTTGCTTTATAATTGTCTTATCTCAAATCTTATAACTATAATCTATATTTTTTACTAATATATAACCTATAATTTACACTCTTATTGATTATATTTATCAGTTCACACCACAATAATACTTGATTTATCTCAGGAATTACTGAAAAAGTGGCATTTCTGGGTTAAATTGTAGGTCAGTACTTAACATTTTAAGAAATTACCAAACTATTTTTTCAAAGTGATTCTATCTTTGTGGATTCTCATCAAAGTGTCTGAGAGTTACAGCCCTCCACATCTTGAATGGCCTGAGAAATGGTCAGTCTTTTACATTTTATCCAGTCTTACAGGTGTGTAAGCATTTTTTTTTACTGTAGTTTTAATTTGCATTTCCCTAATGACTACTGATGTTGGACACTTATTTGTCTTGTACGGTATCATTGAGGAAATAACATTTCAAATATCATGTGCACTAAAAATTAGTTATTTCCTTAATGCCAAGTTCTTAAAGATGTTTGTATGTTCTGGATGCAAGTCCATTATTTGATATGCAATTTATGAATATTTTTTCCATACTTGTGGCTTGTCTTCATTTTCTTAACTGAATCTCTCTCTCTCTCTCTCTCTCTCTCTCTCTCTCTCTCTCTCTCTCTCTCTATCTCTCTCTCTCTCTCTCTCTCTCTCTTTCTCTCGGTGTGGGTTACCAGGGATTGAACTCAGGGGCTCTCAACCACTGAGCCAAATCCCCAGCCTTATTTTGTATTTTATTTAGAGACAGGGTCTCACTGAGTTTTTTAGCACCTCTTTTGCTGAGACTGACTTTGAACTCATGATCCTCCTGTCTCAGCCCCCTGAGCCACTGAAATTATAGGCATGGGCCACCATGCCAGGCTGCATCTTTTTTAAATATTGTAGCATATCTTTCAAGTAGTTCACACAGTAAGAATCCTTAAGCACTTCATATGTAGGTTTGCATGTTAGAAAACAGCAAACAGAGGATGTATCAAAGCCAGAGATCAGTATAGTCCTTGTTTGACATAGTGTTGGATGGATTATTATACTACTGTTATCTTTGAGCCATTGTCTTGGAACAAAATATAGGTTTTGCCTATATTGGGAAAATATATCTTTAATTTTTCATTATTAAATCTATAGGCACAGCTAAATTATATTAATTGAAAATGTGTTACCACTGCTGAGCCTATGTATTATCTATAAACTTGAAATACAGTTGGTCCCCAACTTACCATGGTTTGACTTGCAGTGGCTCAACTTCACAATGGTGTTAAGTGAGTACACATCCAGTTGACATCAGACTTTGAATCTGAATCTCTTCTCAGGCTAGCAATATACGTCTGATTCTTGACGCTGGATCTTGGTAGTAAGCTGCAACTCCCAGTCAGATCAAAGTGGGAAACAACCAGTATTCAACAATGCACTGTGTTGCAAAGCTAAGATCTTCAGAAGGTTAGGTGCATTAAATGCATGGTTGACTTAGGATATTTTCAAATTACCATGGATTTTTTGGTATTGTTCAATGATATTTATAAAACACTCTACTCCAGGAACAGAACACTCATTCTTTTTGAACACAAATTAACAGTTACTATGGTATGCCATATTCTTCATTCCCTGGATACCTTACTTGGTCATGGTGTATTGTCCCTTTTGTTCATTGCTAGATTTGGTTGCTAACAACTTTTGGGAATTTTTGTGTCTAGATACATAATTACATTTCAATAACTGATTGTCTTTTGTTTTGGAACCAGGGCAAGACTGGCCTCATAGAAGGAATTAGGTAGTATTTCCTCTCCATCTGTTTTCTGGAAAGGTTTGTGAAGGAAGATGTTAATTCATTTAAAAATTGTTTAATTTAAAAAGAGTGCCAGCAAAGTCATATGATTTGGGCCTTATTTTTCCTGGGAACGTATACAGTTATTAACTCAATCTTTAACTTGCTAAAGACTTATTTCAATTTTTTTAATGTTGGGTCAGTTTTTGAGTAGTGTGTCTTTTTAGGAATTTTCCCCTTTCATCTAGGTTTTTTAATTTGTCAGCATACAGTTGTTCATATTTTCTTATAAATTCCTCTTATTTCTGTAAGGTTGGTAGTTATGTCCCTTTTTACTATTGGTTTTAATAATTTGAATATTTCTATCACTGTTTCTGTGTCTCTATCCAATCAAGCTAAAGATTTTCCAATATTAATCTTTCTAAAGAATTAACTTGAAGCAGCATTGATTTTCCTGAGCTGTTTTTCTATTCCCTATTTCTATTTAAATTTCATTGTTTTACTTCTTCTGTTTGTTTTAGGTTTAGTGTATGTTTCTTTTTTTTTCCATTTTCTTAAGATAAAAGGTTAGGTTATTCATTAGTCATTTGAGATATTTCTGTTTTTTGTTTGTTTGCTTTTATTTTAGGGGATTGAGCCCAGGGCACCACTGAGCTACATCCCCAGCCCTTTTTGGTTTTTATTTTGAGGCAGGGTCTTGCTAAGTTGCTCAGAGCCTCGTTAAGTTGCTGAGGATGTCTTTGAACTTGTGATTCTCTTGGCCTCAGCCTTCTGAGTTGCTGGAATTACAGGTATACACCACCATGCCACACTTTTTATTGTTAACATGGATATTTACAACAATAAATAGCCTTCAAAATATTCTTTAATAATACTCTATAAATTTTGTTATTTTGTTTTTTCATTTTTGTTCATCTCAAATTATATTTCTTTGGAGATTTCTTGTTGGTCATTTAGAAATGTTTTACTATCTACACATTTGGAAATTTTAAAATTTCCTCTTGTTATAAATTTCTAATTTCATTCCATTTGTTTTGAGAGCATGTTTTGTATTATTACAATTGTTTTAAATTCATTAAAGCTGGAAACTGATCCATGGGTACCTAAGAGTGTATATTAGGGTTTTTTTGAGGGAAAGTTTTCAGTTGTTAAGTATAGTTGGTTTATAGTGTTATCTGTCTCTTCTATATCTTTCTTATAGATATTCTATCAATTATTAAAAATGGCATATTAAAGACTTACCTATTATTGTTTGATCATCTGTTTTCTTCTTTAATAATGTCAGTTTTTGCCTATTTTACTTCTGAGCTTGCTTGTTAGATGGCTACGTCCTTTTATCTTTATGATGTGTCCTGTTTTTCCTGACAATTTTTCTTTTAAAAAGTCTTTTTTGCCTACTATTAGTTTAACATTGTTTTTTTTTTTGTTATTATTTGTATTATACATCTCTTTCCATACTCTCATTACCAAACTACTCATGTCTTTGAATCTAAAGTGTGACACTTGTGGACAATAGAGTTGGAGCATGTTTTGCTTTATCCACATTGACTGTAAATACCTACATTTACATTTACCCTTAATGTAATTACTGATAGCATCTGAGATATACTAACCATTTTGTTATTTACTTTGTATAAATTTTATGTCATTTTTATTCCTGTATTCTTTTATGGTGGTTTCTTTTTGTTACATAGATATTTTCTAGTGTCATATTTTAATTTCCTTGTTGTTTAGTATTCCAAACATTTCAGTTATTTTACTATTATTGGAACTGAGATACAACTCCAGTTGTATCTTAACTAGAAAATTTTAAAATATTATTGCCTTAAACATCACATTTTAATTAGTTAAAAGCCATTAGTACCCTTGTGTAATTAGATTATTTTTTAGTTGTATTTTCAATCAAATAGCAAGAATTACAAATAAAAATATGATGAGAGATTGGTAGTATAGCTCAGTAAGAGCATTTACCTTAACACGCATGAGGCCCTGGGTTTCATCTCCAGCACCACAGACAAATAATCAATAATAAAAAAGTGATTTTATTGTTCTTTATGTTTAACTATGAAAGCATATTAATTATATTTGCAGGTTTTTATTTCCTTATCAGGATTAAAGTTACGGTTCAGTGTCGTTTCTTTTTGGCCTAAGGAACTCCTGTTAGTGTGTCTCATAGGGCGTGTCCCTCAGCACTCATCATTCTCTTCTGTCTTTTGAGAGTTTGACTCTGCTATATCTAGGTGTGAGTATCTGGGTTTATCCTACCATTGTTTTCTGAGCTTCTTGGACAAGTAGGCTAATATTTTCATTAAATTTTGGAATTTTGGCTTTTATCAAAATATTCTTTCTGATTCTTTCTCCTGTCTTTGTGGGACTCTCATTGCACTTATATCATTGTGTTCGATGGTTTTTCTCTGGTCTCTGAGGCTCTTTTTATTTTTCTTCCTTCCCTCCCTTCCTCCCTCCCCCTCCCTCCCTCCCTCCCTCCCTCCCTCCCTCCCTTCCTTCCTTCCTTCCTTCCTTCCTTCCTTCCTTCCTTTCTCTTTCTTTCTTTCTTTCTTTCTTTCTTTCTTTCTTTCTTTCTTTCTTTCTTTCTTTCTTTCTTTCTTTCTTTCTTTCTTTCTTTCTTTCTTTCTTTCTTTCTTTTCTCTCTCTCCACAAACTGGACAATGTCACATGAACCATCATCTCTGGGTGGCTGATTCTCTTTTCTAATAACTCAAATCTGCTGTTAAGCTACATAGTGCATTTTAAAAAAATTAGTTATTGTACTTCCCAACTCTAGAATTTCTATTTGATTCTTACAAATTATATCTCTTTAGTGATACATCCTCTTTGTTAAGGTATGTATTCAGCTCTGAGTTGTGTTCCTACAAATTTATATGGGGAAGCCCTGATGTGATGTGTTTTGTTATGGCAGCCTGAGTGGATGGAGGTAACTTAAATTTTCATTCTTTATAGTTTCCTTTAGTTATTTGTGTTTATAATCCGAGACTCAATTATTTATGTAGTTAAGAAATTTTAGACTCTCAAGGAGCGGTTTCTAGAGACTAGATTTTCTTCGTTAAGAGGCATACTTTCTTGCTTCTATGCATGTCTGTGTGAATATTTTGTTGAAAACTGTATATTTGGTATAATGTAACAGCAATTTTAGAAATCAGACTCCTTCCCCCTCCTTAGGGTTTGTTTTTGCATTCTTTTGTTCAGTGCCTTTCCTGTAATATTCTATGCAGTCTGTTGTCTCTGTTGCATGTAACGTCAGTGTCTCTATTCAATGAATTTAGTAGTCAGCTAATAATGGGGAGAACATTCTTCAAATGCTTTGAACTAATAAGTCTTCCACCTTTGGTGAGATATGTTTTCCAACTTGCTCTCAATACCCTGGTAGTTTATAGCTCTGCCTCAGACTACATTTGCTAATAGGGCAGAGTGCAAAAGTCAGCCAGCAGTAGATATTCAGATCTCATGAGGTCTTTGTGTGTACCCGGATGTGTATCCGTACATGTTCAGGAGTGTTATAACCCCAGGAATGTGTCAGAGTTGCACAATGATACCATTGAATATTTCATCCACCACATTTTCCTTTTACATATTTTGGCCAGCCTTTCTCTCTTGTACCAAATTGTGTCACTGTTGCAGGCATGTGGAATGTTGAATAATTGTTGGTAATTGTTTTCATCAAGTGCCGTGGTTGCTAATCTTTTCAACAAAAGGATAAGACCTTTTTTCACTTAATGATCTCTGAGTCATGTCAAATAAACACAAACTCTATGAATGAAGCTCTTTCACTGTGCCACCACCCAGGGAAAAATAGTACAGATCCTTCCAGAATGGGAGATTTGGGGAATTCTAAACCCATTCTTCTCAGTACAGTGACTCCAGGCTATTGGATTCACAGCTACCCCAGTGTTAAGACTGCTAATTTCCAAGGCTTTCCTGGTGCTGCAGAGATAAAGTTAAGTTAAATAGTGGGGAAGCTCTCCCTTCTTACGGATACTCATGTTTTTCTTGAATAAATGCTCCTCTAATCCCTGCAAAACTTTGGTTAATTTTCAGAGATCTGAAAATAAAAGATTTTGACATTGTATTTCAGTGTTATTATAAAGGATAGTAGTTTCTTGTACCCTGACTCTGACAGCCAGAGGAGCTTCTCCCATCTTTTTGATTTTTAATCAGTGCTAAAATGATGTATCTTTCCCTCCCCTTTTACTTCTATTCAATCTGGTATTAAATTTTGAGAAGTGTATTTCCAAATGGTTACAAATTTTGGCTCTTTCTTTTTTTGTCATTTCAGATATCTCTGGGATTTAATTGGGCTGTGTAGGTGATGTGCATTTGATGAGATTGTTGATTTGGTTAGATTTAGATGTTCCACCTGGCTGTGTCTTTTCCTCCTCGACTTGTCAGTTCTTTGTATCCCTTTCTTTCCTTTAATCTCTTCTTTTGGAACAATTAATTTTATTTTTATGATTCCACCTTTGGATTGGCTTATTAGCAGCAGCTCCTCATTTGGTTATTTTGAAGTTGCTTTATGGATTAAAGTATAACTCTAGCTTTTCACAGGTGATCCTCAAGGGATATTATACCATTTTGTGTTTGATGTGAAGCTTTATACCTCATTTCTTCTTGTAATAGCTTTAGCTCCTGATAGTATACATTTTCTTTAATATGTTGTTGAAGTAACACTAAATTGTTACAACTTTAATATATTCTACTGCCATGGAAACCCAAAAAGAATAAATTTTTAAGAAGTTAAAAAATTGATTTGAAAGTGATCTAAATAATTCTAAAATGTGGTATTTTTTTCTCCATGTATATTTTTGGTATTCCTTCTTCCTTTTGTGTTGGTTCACATATTCATTTGGCATCATTTTTCTTTCTGCCTGGAGCATATCCTGTAATAGTTCTTGTCAGAACGGACCTGCTGGTTAGGATGTCTTTCAGTTTCTTAGTCTAATAAATCTTAATTTTGCTTTTAATTTGAAAATTACATTTTCTCTGTAAAAAGTTATGTTTATTTTTCTTTGAAATCCAGTATTGCAAAATTGTTCTACTGTCTTCTGGATGGCATGGTTTGTTTGTTTTGTTTTGTTTATTTTCTTTTTTAGGGAGCTGGCAATCAAACTCTGGGCTTCACATGTGCTAGGCAAGTCCTCTACCACTGAGCCACACTCCCATCCCAAGCCATCATTTCCTCGGATAAAAAATTTGATCTCATCCTTATATTTGTTTTCTTTCTTTCTTTCTGGCACTGCAAATGCTCTAGGCATCTTATATAGTCCTTTCTACAGCCCTGGAATGAGCCATTTGTCTGAAGAATGCTGGTCATTTATATGGAAATGGTATGGTTAAAGTTAGCACCCATCAGATTTTGAATAAGACCCAAACTCCACACCTTGACCTATAAGACTTTCAAGTATTTGGCCCTATTTGCCTTTTCATTTTAATTTTGTGATTTTTTTTATCCTCATTCTGTTCTAGTTGTAAGACTTTGGTTAGTTTCTAGGCTTTCTTGATTTCCTTCCTGACATATGACATTTGCTCTTGTTCCTTCTGCCTATGATGTTTTCTTTCTCTAGACTCTTGGCCTGACTTGCTCTTTCCATAATTAAGGATCTCCTCACTAATTATCTTAATGAAAGTAACTTCTATCCTTTGTTCTTAATTGCTGCAGCATATTTTTCATTGTAATCTTGACTGACATTATTTAATTTATTTACTTGTTTGATTGCTTATTTTACATCTCCATATTAGAAAGCAAAGTCCAGGAACCTTCTCATTTTGCTTGTCTGTGTTTGCTTTGCATATCGTACATGGAAGACACTCAATACATATGTGCTAAATGAAAGGATTAGTCCTTTACAGTCTCTGATGTGGATGTTATATATGTGTTTGCATGTTTACTTTTCCTTCAATCCTTTCTTATTTTCTCTATATCCCAAGATTGCATATTTTTGCCTTGATTTCTGCTCCTTTTTAAAGAGGCCACATTGATTTTTTAATAATGTTTAGAATTGCCACCACATTGCTTGAGATTTGTTTTCCTGACATAATAGTAAATTATTTGCAGAGATCTGTTTTATTTTTCCCTGTCTCTTTCCTTTGTTTTGAGTCATTTTCCTGTAGGACAGATAAGTATTTCACATTTTGTTTAGGTTTTCCAGTGTAGAATGAAGAATGATTTTTAATTCTTGGTGCTAGGTTTAGAAAAAGATGTGGTTATAGTTGATTCCACTTTTAGAAATTCAGCTGCCAATCATTCTCCTTCTGAGATCCACAGCTCAAGGATGAGTTGACACATACCGTGACAGATTACTTTATTGTGTGCAAGACTTGCCACCAACTTATTGTTCAAAACAATGCACAATTATTATTTCATAATTTCCTTGAATCTAGGCATAGCTTATCTGGGTCTTCTGTTCAGAATCTTATAATCAGGAATATGGTTGGGCTCCCTTGGCATGGTAATTTGACTATGGAAGGATCCATTTCCAAGCTCACATGGCTTGGTGGTGGTTTGTTCCCACAGGGCTATGTGACAGAGAGTGTGTCTTGTTATGGACTGAGAGTCTGGAAACTGCCCTGAGGAACTAGAGCTCTACTCCAGCCCCTCATCTCTACTCCATGATTCCTTGCCATGTGGTCCTCCTCAAAACATAGTTGTTTGCTTCTTCTTAGCCAGTAGGAGCATCTGTTTCTCACTTCATTTTTCTTAGAGCCATATAAGTTAATCGGGGGAGTGACATCCTATCATCTTTGCCATATTAGTTAGAAGCAAGTCATAAATTCCACCTGCACCTCAAGGGCATGACTCCTTGGGAGGTTACCTTAAACATATGGTTAACTGAATTCCCAGGGTCTGTTTTAGTGTTGACCTAGATGTCACTTTTATCACAATTACCTGGTTCCCGGGCATTCTGAATAGATGAAGTCCATATGCTCTTTCTATTGTTCCCTATCCCATTTTATTTGGTCAAGTTACCACCTTAAGAAAGCAATTATTTTTATCAAGTTTTTTGTTTTTAATGGATATTGGAATAGAGGTAGCAATAAGAAACTGAGGAAAAGAATTGCCTTCTACTACCTCAGATAAGCAATGGCTTTCTGGCTATCTACCAACCTTCACCTACTTCCCAGGTCCCTTAGTGGGAAGCAGCCCTGCCAGGGATTGCTAACATAGTATCACTTTATAAGTGAAATCAAGAAACCCATCTCTTTCTGTATTTCTGCATTCTTTTATCTACCACTGCCAGGGTTACATGATGTCTTCTTAGTTTTGCTGTCCAAGAATTTGTTGATGAGTCTATGTTCTTTTTTCAGGCATAATATACATCTGGGTGTAGCAGTTACCTTATGGTGATGGTGGTTGCTTATATCCATTCATATATATACTTCTACTAACCAGTTTAATCAAATATCTACTATGTATCAGGTCCTGTCTTGGAGAAACAATGTTGATGAAGATGCTATGACCTCAAGAATTATTAACATAATGAATAAGACAGATACAGATAAAAACTATAATATGAAAGCTGAGTATAAGTTCTGCAGAAAAAAAATGTATTTCCTTTTTGGATGTGGTGGTACCTGGGTAAGTGTCCCGGGTGTGTGATACCTGATTTGGGTTTTGAAGGAGAGGATATCCCTGAGAAGACAGATATGAGAAGGAAATTCCAGACAGGGAGTCTCAAAGAACTTACAGGCTAGATCCAATTGTGGTTGTGCCTATGTCATAGGTATGATGGCTCCTGAGAAAAGTAAAATAAAAAAAAAAAAAAAAAGAAATGCTACATAATTCTTTCAGATAGAAGTTCCTACTTGTGTTAGTTTTTCAGGGCCACCATTATAAAGTACCACAAACTCAGCAATTTGTCTCATAGTTCTGGAGGAACTTTTCAGCAGGCTGTGAGGGAAAGATCTGGTCCAGACCTTTCTCCTTGGTTGGTGATGATCATCTTCTCCCTGTGTCTCCAGATCATTTTCCCTTTATGTGTTTCTCCCATGTCCGAATTTCTCCCTTTCCTAAGGACAGTCCTGTTGCAGCACTACTGACAGTATGTTCACTACCTCTGTGAAGGTCCCATCCTCAAGCAAGGTCATACCCTAAGGTACCAGGGTTTAGAACCCCAACATATTTGGGGTGGAGACATGATTTAATGCATAGCACTGCTAGAGAATGCTGTGGGGTAGTGTCACTCAAGGTCTCAATGGTCTCCAGCTGGCCTTGATTTGGAGCAATTAAAGGAAAGTATAGATTATAGGATCTACGTGGATGCTGCAATTCTTTGGGATTTAACCCCAAAGCAGGAGCTCCATTTTCACCTGCCTGGTTATATCAGTGCAGGGTCTGAGAGATTCCAGAGACCCAGACCTGTTGAAGGAACAAATAAGTGACTGATAATAGATACTTCTGGCAGTCAGGTAGAGCTTCTCACTGACTTGTCACAAGTTCCTGGTTCTGAAACTGGTACTGAGGAGCAGGGTGATACTGGCTCCTGAATGCAGTTCCCATGATGTCGCCCCACCAGGGCATCCAGGGCTCCCTCCAGCCTTCTGTCCTCTGCCTCCTGCCAGCACCTTGTCACTCCTGTGTTCTTACAATTTCTGCTCATCCTTCAGGATTTCTTACCTCTTTTCAAGCATGACCAACCCCTTTGAGTCCTTCTTGTGTTTCCTTTTACCCCAAATTATTTTTCCTATGAGTCCTGTGTGCCTTATGTGACTGATAGAAGACCCAGGCCCTGTCACTATTTCTCTTGGATTTTCTTATCACTGTTGTATTATTACCTCATGTACCACCAATACAATGAGAAGAGTCGCAGTGACTAACATTTGTTGAGTGCTTCCAGGACACTAGGGACAGAGTTAGAATATTTTTAACCCTGACAATAATTCTTCATGGTTAACAAAAGACTATAAATAAAATGGGAATATTTACAAAGACTCACAAGTAGTAACTGAACTCAGGTCTGTTTGACCCCAAAGTCCATGTGCTTACCCACCACACATGCTCACTGGCCCATAGTGACCTTCCTTCATGACTCATATCCCTCTTGTTACCTCCCTGGGGTGTCAAGATTGACCGTGATAGATTTCTTCTGAATATTTATTTTGATTTCACCCCCAAGTTCGGGATATTATCCTTTATTAGACTCATTTTACAGACTGAAAATCAGATGCTGTACCTTCAGTGGCTCTTAGGAGGTCTTGTAGTCAATGGTGATAGACAATGAATTCATTGACAATCCAGCTGTTTTAACTCCAGAATAAACTCTTTGGGACAATAGGAAATTGCTGAGTGACTGCTGGCATTTCCATCTGGAAAAGCGTAAAAATACCCTTAAACACTTACTGTGATAGGACTTATCTAGCAAGGCCCATCATGGGGTAGGTGTAGAACCATTCATGAAGGGCCTCAGCTTCAAACTTTTAGGGCCAACCAATTCTAAGGAAAGTGATACTTCTATTAACAGATACACTGATAAGGTTAATGAAAATAGTATTAAAGTTTTACTTAATTTTTAAATGCAAACTCATTGAATTAGACATTATTTCCAATTTATAGATACAGAAACTGTATCTATAATACGGAATGGAGGGCACTTGCAGTTCCATCAAGTAAGGTGCATGTGTGTACATGTGTGCATGCGTGTGTATGAAAAAGAGAAGAGAGCAATCTCAGAATAGAAAAACAAGTTGTAAATCTAAACCAAAGTCAGAGTACAGAGTTTGGTGATCAGACGATAATAGTCATGTGAAAAGGCTCCTGTTTTCTTCCGCTTGCTGGTCACCTATGCCTCCTTCATGTCTTCTAGACACTTTCAGCTGAATTTCCCTTTTTTCCAGATCACCATGTGGAATGGATTTAAGGCAAGCCCAGCCCTTTCTCCTGTGTGGCTCACATCTCACTCATGGGAGACACTCAAGCATTCTTCTCCCGATGTACTCTGGGTGTGCAAGCCTGTACCATGTCATGCTAGCCACTGCTGTATTCTGCCATCTGAGAAAGCAGCCTAGGTCCTGTGACCCCCCAAACAATAGGAGCTGCACCTTTAAGCCATCTGAGTTGTGCCATTGAAGGATCTTTCCCAGATTTAGGGAAGAAAATTATAAAGAAGTTTCTTAAGTTTGATTTTTAGATGAATAAGGAAAACAAATATTTTACTGGTGTAGAAATGCCCCATGTGATCTTTGGGACATAATTAGGCGTTAAAAAGATTCCTTATTTACTTGAAATTCAAAGCTGATTAGGCATCCTGTATTTTATGTGCAAAGCCCATGGTGGTCAGACTCAGAAACACTGAAGTTCAAGAAGTATTAGAGTCCTGTAACCAGCTTTTAGCTTTCTTTCTAAAAATTTTTGCATTCCGTTCTGAGACATGACTTTGGAAGGTGGTATTAGTGATCTCAGGGCTGCAGCTGAAATTTACAAGTATCCCATTTCATTTGTTTGTTTTTAAATGGTCTTTTTCGTTGACTGTCCTCAGCACCTCTACTACCTCCCCAGGTCTCAGGAAATATATACATTTTGGCCAAATTTGACTTAGCCATTACACCATAGAGGGAGATGTTGCAGGAAATTCTTAGGTAAAATAGCAACTTATTTGGCAGTGTTGGAATTCCTACTATATTAGAAACTGTGTGCTGTCTTCAACTTTTGGGTCACAGCTGGCTCCTACTAGTATTGGAGAACAGGAGGTCTAATTCACAGTGAACTCAGGCCAAGATTTCTATATAGGTTTGCCTTCCAGGGCCAGATTTTTTTTTCTCTTAAGTAGATGATATATGATACAAATATTGTTCTTAATCAAAAGTATATTAGCAATCCACCACAAATGTGGAATTACAGGGAAACACTACAACATATTTGTAGAGGATTATTTTCACAAGCAACACATATTCATTTCTCTGTCTGCCTTTTATCAACATGTATTTATCAAAATGCAGAAGCTTGCCCATGGGCCATATTTTAATTACTCCTAGGTTGCTTCAAATCAACTGCAGCTTAAGAAGGAAAGGAGATTGAAAATAGGGTACTCTTAGTATTTAGCCATGATTAAGATGACTTTGTGGCTTTATTCCAAAAATTTTGGTGAAGTCTTACCGCAGTTTTCCCCATTTTCCTGTCTATTCTCATATTTCCCAATTTAGCACTTACATTGATTCCTCATTAGCTTTTCTCATGTATATTTATGTATTTTAGTAGTTTTTTGATGAAAAATTATATAAGTTCATAAGAAAAAATCTGTAAAATGTACATTTGCAAGAGGAGAAAGAAAAATCCTCTGAACCTATGAAGGTATTACATTTTGGTAGTTATAAAAATACTACATATTTTTTTTCAATGAAACAAATCATAGAACTCATATGGGATATAGTGTTTTATAAATTTCCTTTCTCTCTTAACAATATGACAAGCATTTTTTTGTTAAATAAAAAGTTCTATAATTCCATTTGAAAATTATTATTTTGATTATATTAACTTATGTGGATAATTTGACAAATAATGATCAAATCAGGGTCTGATGCCACTTTTGACTCTAGAGTATTTCATCAACAGAATATCCCACAAACACCCCCTATTGTTGGATCTGTATATTGTATCTCCATTTCTTAGATGAGTATAAATAATTCCATTGTAAACTTCTTTGAGTACAAGTCCTTGTATACATGTGATTATTTTCTTAGTGTAAGTTGAGAACCAAGGAATTACATGGATCAAGGCGAGGTATACTTTGGAGGCCTTTGAAATATATCACCAAGCTGCTTTTAGAAAAAAACCCGCAGCATTCCTTCCGCACCAGTGTCTTGAGATTGCATATGTTTCTAGAAATTTTCCTGAACCCTCATTAACATTGAGTATTATTGCTCTGAAAATAAAAAGTAAAACCAAACTTTATTTAGCACATAAAAATATTTTCCAACATCAAATAGATAAGCACAATGGATGGTTTTTTTTAGATCTGTGTGTTCCATTTCTTTGCTACTGAGAGATAAGAGACTGAGCAAGATCACTTGGGCTTCCCTGGTTACACTGGAGTCCTCTGATGCAGCATTTGATTCATGGTGATACAGCAGCTCTCTGGCCCCTAGCTTGCTCCTCTATAAAGTGAGAGATGGAGCATTACCCATAGCCTCAGAGTAATCCCCAAAATAAGGGATACCATGCAATGGCACCTTTAAAAAATCTACTTAGAGTTGCAAATAACTTGAACTTACATCTGCTTTTTTAATCTGACTAAATAAAATCTTTCTGCCTCTTCTGATATTTGACTTTGCCCCTTGTCTTCGTCCATTTTCTGTTTCTCCAACTGAATAACACAGACCAGGTAATTTGCAGAATAGAGATTTATGTGGCTCAGTGTTCTGGAGGTTGGGGAATCCAAGAGTATGGCTCCAGCCTTGGCTGGGTCTTTGGGGAGGACTTACTTGCTGCATCGTAACATGGAAGTGGGTGTCACATGATAAGACAGAGGTTGTGAGGTACCTCAAGTCTATTTTTCCTCTTCTTATAAAGCTCTGATGCCATCATGAAGCTCCATCCTGATGACATTTTGTAATTCCAATTACTTCCCAAGGCCTCATCATGTTAATTTGGGTACTAAGTTTCAACATGAACTTTAGAGGGAGAGGCCATTCAAACCATGGCACCCCTCTTTCCAATTCTCTGGAGTCAAGTCTGTCAAGTTTTAAGCCTTCCTACCTTGTGAGAACATCAAGTTAATGAAAATAAGGTGTTGAAAAAAAGAACCAATCATAGTTTATGGCATGTGAGCACTTACCACATGCTGATGATCTTTGTGTTAAAGTGGTTCACAGGTGAAATTTCACTACATCATTTCCATTTTATCACAGATGCTACACGTGAGACGTAGAGAGGACAGGTACCCATCGACAGGCAGACTCTACAACAGGAGAACTTGAACCCAAGTCCCATCAGTTCCAACCTGTGCTCATGGTGCCAACTGTTCCAGGTGCCGTCACCCCACTGCTGCATGTTCTGCTTTCCTCTTCGTCAGGGGCTTTCGGGAACCTAATTTGTAGAATAAGAGCCATGTCAGAGAGATTTTATTTTGGAAAGTTCTCCAGTTTAGACTGCTATGTTAAAATTTACTTTCCAAAGAATTTTGGGTCCCCAATGTACTAATGTCATTCTCTAAATATTAAGTCTGATCTCTGCACAAAATAAAGACACTGAACCTCACAGAAAGAAAGGAACAGGAGGAAACTGAACATAGGAGGACAATCATCTGTCCGTCTCTGTGTTTAGCATCTTCACAAGGGAAGTAACCCCTTTCCAATTATAAACCTTTTTGTCAAGTATGTCTCACAAGTGTGGTTTCTGCCATAAAAGTCAGAATTTCTTCTGCATCACTCCATGTGCACAGACGTGTGTGTGTGTGTGTGTGTGTGTGTGTGTGTGTGTGTGTCTGTGCTCATGTTTTGGCCTATGTGGACATGCACATGTGTGAATTATATGTGTATATCATATTTATTAACTTGATGGTTTTTCCTGTTCTCAATAACCCAAAACAAGACAAATTTAACTTTCTAAAGGAAACTGCATGGTGCATGTATGTACATTTGGGGTGCTGCATGTACTTGAGCACATGTGTGGGGTGCATATGAGTGCAAGCAGCTGGTTTGCATGCCACACACAGTATGTCTTAGAGGAAAAAAGATTTGGAAGATGTGAAGGGTGAGCAGTTCAGTGGCCACTTTTCTGAGTCTTTCACCTTAGACACATCCAAGATCAAGTCTGTCATAAACAAGAGGCCCTGAAAGGAGCAGAGGAGGCCTCTGTAACAGAATCACCTGCAGGATTCAGAGTCAATCAGAAACTCCTTTTGATTTCAAGCACTTCAAAAATTATTTTCTGTACTACTCAAGTTCTTATTAACCTAAATTAAAGCTTTTGAAACATTAACTATTGTGGCACCTTGGTGTCATAGTAATCTAATTTTTTTCTTTTGCAAATTAAGAAATAAAAAGATGAATTTTAGGGCCAGAAAAATGAAGTAATCTCAGCAATGATTGCTTTAATTGTAGGGAAAAAATGACATTTTCTCAGTTTTTTTCCCCCTAAATAAATATGGTGATCCTGAAGCCTATCTGAGTGGAAGGGACTAGTTTAGTAAGCAATTCAAGCAGTCATTTCTGTTTTGTTAAATGTTCAAACAAGAAGGCACCAACATTTATGCTTTTCATTCTGCTATGTCTTTGGGGATAAAAATGTAACAGAAAGCAGAAACAACATAACTTCTAGTTGCTCAAATCCCATCTACATTTAGAGCAAAGATACAATAGACAGAAGCCAATCCTCACCAAGTTTATGTCTTAGCCAAAGAGAGGACATTTAAAAAATATGTAAATCAATAGAGAATGTCTAAAGAAGATAAGTGAAGAGATGGTGATATGAGCAACAGTGTTAGAAGTTATAGAATTAATCACAGAAGCAAAACAAATGAAAGGAGCTAAATTCTGGGGTACAGAGCTGGGGTGGGGTGAAGCAGCACACCCAGATTTTTATTATACATTTTGGACCTGTGTGCATTTTCAAAATGTTATTTTCATTGATTATTCAATAACACTGAACATTAATTTCAAAACAAAAGTTCAATGAAAGCGAATGAGAGAGTGAAAGAGAGAGAGAAATAAAGAGAGGAGAGTCTGGAGAGAGATAGTGAGTGAGCTAGACAGCTGTACTTCCAAGGAGCTTGTTGAATGGGACAGAAAGAAGCAGAAGAGTGAAAGACAGCACTGAGCCACTTTTCTGTCTGATCATGGCAATCTCAAGGTACTATGGGAAAACACACATGCAGCAGAAAGCATAGACAACTCCTCTTGCCATTTCCATTCCTCCCGCCATTTCCATTGCATTCCTTGATGTCTCACTGTTCAGTTTCCTGTGTGCAGGTGTTGGCTGTGGGACTGTCTGGATTGATCGCCATCACCTTAGGGGAAGATCCCCCAGTTCCAAGGATTTAGAGACTTCCAGAAATCTAGAGAAGTGAAGATGCTTGCACACCCCGCTCATATGTGCACGGCAATCTTTATTGCTGATAGAAATAATTTATAAATAGTTGCTGCCACTTTATTTTGGTTTCCCCCACACTTTACAATTTTGCCATAAAGAGCCTAACATTTGGCAAGAAGTTGAACATTTGTGCTGGTTCCTGTGGCATTTACTGGAAGATGGTTGTTTTCCTCAATTGGTAGTTTGTCATGTTTTTCTATATCAATGGACTTGTAAAAAAAATGAATCATTCTTAGTATTTAAAAACTAATTTTTTTAAATAGATAAGATTTTGGTGAATGTTTTGATGTGACTTTTCTTCTGATGGAAGAGAGATGGACTTTCTCCTCAATCACCCTTTAGGAGCTATTCTGGATTAAGTAAATGCTGTGCATCTTGGTCAAATTATCAGGAGATAAAAGTGGGTCACCAGACACAAATACATACAGGGTTCTGTTAAAATCGAATAATTCTGGGTCTGGGGACCCAGCTTTGTGGTAGAGTATATGTTTGGCATGAGTGGAGCCCTGGATTTGATTAATAGCACCAAATAAATAAATAAAAATCAAATGATCCTGGCTTAAAAATATCCACTCTGGGTCATTCTAAAGAGCAGACAGCACAGCATGAGTCCTGAAACTATGTCAGTCCCTGCTTGTCTGGAATGTGCTGGGACTTGCCTGCAAGGCTCAGGGACATTTTGTGGGCCTTGTTTTCAGTGCAAGAGCAGAACTTCAGGAAGTAGAGGTCCTGTGCAGTCCAGGTGTGTGGCTCCCTCAGTTGCCGAGTACAAAGAGCAGGTGGAGGCTGTCCCTTCTCTTCTCTTTCCTCCTTTTCCGTGATTCCAAATGCCACTGGGCACCTCAACAGAAGGAATGTCTCTTGGGAGAGAATCAGAAGCCCAGGTGGGCAGTAGCAGGGCCTTTCTGCAGGACTGTTCCTTGCCGCCCCAAGTGCTAAGCCTCCTGGCTAATCAGGTGACTTGTCCCCTGGGAGCTGAGAATCGGGCTGAAGGAGGCAATCTGCTTCTTTGCCTGTGTGTGAGCAATTGTAAAGAGTGGAAACGGCAGAAGATGGGCTTCCTGTTGGGAATTGTCACTGATTGAATGATGTTATTATTAGAATCCATATGACTATCATGGCAATTCATGTCATAGATTACATTTATATCATGGGTTCACACTAATTATTTTTATTAATGATAATCATATGAATAGCAGCCTTTGTGGAGCTTTTATGATATTCTAGGCACTATGCTAAGCATTTAAATGACATTCTTGAATCTTGCCTTTGAAGGGCTGATCAAACTGGAGAGTGTCTGCAGAAATGCAGAAAAGTGGTTTGGAGGGAAGTAGCTGATGGCATGATAAATAAATAATAATGTTGATAAATGGCAAATACATGACCACTATGAAATTGGAAAAGATAGTAGACTTCGGATACAAAAATGCTTTAGCAGGCTGGAACCATGGACCATAGCTAAAAAAGATTTCTCCTATGTGACTAAATGTAAGGACATTTACTTTCATAAAAACAACTGCTTAAGTCCATTAAGGGTGTGTGGTTTAGCAGCAGAGAGCAGATAGGAAAAAAAAAAAACTGGGTACTTTCTTGAATGAAAATTAACATATGGTTTTTGTGGCTGCCAAAATATCTACGGGTGATCTTTGGTTGCATTGACAGAGGTAGATCATGCAGGGCAAGGGAGGCCATCAACCTACTCTCCAAAATGTTTTCTTTAAGATACAGTCATTAAAGAGAAACTAAGCGAAGGAAAGTATGTTCAGAGGACAGCCATCTGGCTTTTGAGGGGACTTCAAACTATGTCAAATCAAAGGAATGTTGCTTAGCTTGCAGAAGAGAGATTGGTGTGTCTTTACATGTTGCCCTCAGAATTCTGATGGGTTAAAGGGAGAAACAGCATGGTCTTCAGACCCTCACAAGGCAAAACTGGGCCCAGGAGATGTAGTTATAGGTAAAAGGAGTTCAGCTCAGATTTTAAAAGTATTTTCAAACATTTAGAACAACCTTCAAAATAATGTGCTGTTCCAACAGAGCTTTCAGAGTGTTTTGTGTCTCCAAATTTTTTAATTGTGTAAATGTAAACCTGTATCTTTAAATAATAATATTCCAACAATCATCAGTAGATGGCGGTAGGATACCATGGATTTCGCCTATGGCATCTGGAATTTCATAGTGAAACATGCTGGCAGTAGATTTTTTTTTTAATTATTATTTGAAGGTGTGTTCTAATCTATTGTTCAGAGAGAAATCGATGATTTGAAAAACAGGAAATAATACTTCCTAATTAAATGAACAAAATGATTAGAAAATACTTTTATCCCCATGCGTTTCTTTGCTGGGCTCTAAAAATTTGTGTGTGAAAGTGTGTGTGTGTGTGTGTGTGTGTGTGTGTGTGTATAAAACGTCTGATCTGTTTTAAATAATTTCAACATTTAATATATACTAACTTGTGTACAATTTTAAAATACATTAACTAAGTTGCATAGAATATATTTCTATGAAATAATTCATTAAGTGTTCTTTTCTTCTACAAGTATTGTACTTAGATATTTATGAATTTTTGAATAAAAGCATTTATAAACGTACTGAATTGAAGCAGTTTTCCCAGTTTATTTTTTTGTTTCTTTTTTTTTTTTTAATATGTTGTTCAGGGGTGCTCCACTTGAGCAATTTTCAGCTATAGGAGATTTCCTCCTCCTTTGGATTCTTTTGGGAGTTTTGCAGTAGAAAGGCCTGTATTTTTAGAATGCACGCCTAAATAAATATTCTTTAGAAATTTATATGTATCAAAACATGTGGAAAATAAAGCATGTTGGTCTTTAAATTGGAAATGGGAAGACAATGCTGGTTGTGATGCCCTTTTTTGTTTTTCAAAAAACCTAGGAAGACATTCCTGCCTATGGGGTTCATAAGCATCTGATAGGAAAATGCCTTATTCCCATCTAAGTCTGAGCAGTGTATTTACACTGTGTGCCAGTTTTACATATTCTAGGCGGGTTCTCTATCTAAAAAGTTCTACTCTGAAAGCACTTAAGTTAAAAAATAAAAAGAAAAAAAGAAAAGCACGTGGGCTCCCTTATTCCTCTTTAATTCTAAACAGGGACATGTATCCTGGGCTTCCAGACAGACAAATTGTTTTAATTTGTGAACATTTTGGAACTCTTCAGGACTGTGAGAGCTAATTCCAAAGTATAGAGAGGTGCTGATGGAGTCTTAGCCAGACTTTTTCTATGATTCTTCTAGACAAAAAACAAGCAAAGGATTAATTTCTGTCCATGGTTCATCCAATCTACCCCATGCACTCAGACACATTTTTTTCACTCATTCTCTGCCCTTTTTCTCCGTCTGCCTATCTCTCTCTCTCTCTCTCTCTCTCTCTCTCTCTCTCTCTCTCTCTCTCATTTTTACTTTTAATTGACGGGAAACATACAGAACTGTACTTCCATGCAGGGGAAATGGAAGCTAGGAGATCCACACCCACAGAAAGTCTGTGTGACCTTCCCCAGGACCCTGGGCTTTCTGAGGCTAAATCTTGCCCTCAACATCTTTGCTCCCCTTCTAATGGAAATGTGGCAAAGATTTAGGAAAGAAGTATCTGAAAAGGTTCTTATGACTCCCTTTACAGAAGGCTTAGGAAAAATGAAAGTAGCGTGCTTATAACTAGAACTGATAAAGCATTTCTTCTTTGGCTAGTCAAATAAACATAATTAATAGTTATTCATGCATTTTTTCATGCACCTTTATAAAACAGAAAATGGGTGTTACTAAACCTTCCAATTTATTTTGTAGATTATGCTAATTTTCTTTTCAAATATATGTATGGACACATATGTATATTCCAAATGTATGTACACATACAATGCATAAATACTATACTGCACATTTTTTCTTGTTTATGTTTCTGAATGTGTTAAAAACTTTACTAAAGTAAAATTTAAATTTTTTCTTATAAGCATTAGTTTTTTATTATATTAATTTCCATCAATTAGAATGTTACTTGAGGGTAATATTTTTATTGGCTTACTATGTTTTAAATTAAGCATTATTAACAAGAGGCTGGAATAATACATACCTTTAAAAAATATAGTTAAAACATTTTAGAGGCTTGTGTCAATCAAAGAATCTTGCTAAGACCTCTGTATAGTAATGAGTAGACTTCTAGATTATTGAGATGAAACTCTTAAAAGTAAGTCCTGTTTTTTATTTAAAAAAATATCTTTATGTGAAAAAAAATTATCAGAAAGCAAATATTTTTATGCTCATAAAATAAAATATTTAAAGGATTATCATGGTATAAGCATTTCACAGCATACAATTTGCTCAGTTTGAACTCAAAAGATCGTATTATTTGTTTATTTGTCTTTCCCTCTGAAAGACAGTTAACTACTGAAGAATTGAGAATATTTTTTATTCCCACTTTGCAATTGTGCTTTGCAAACCTGAGACTAATGAGACCAAGTTCTCACCCCAACTCTGAACTTGCTGACTTATCTGATTTAAAATCTGAGCATCTGAACATTGGTGAGTTATTTTAAATAATGATTTCTTTTTTGTTGCTGCTGCTTCATGAAGAGAGCTCTTTTTTTTTTTTTTCTAACAACAAAGACAATGCCTTGGATCTAATGTAGGAAAAAAGCCGTGATGGGTCTGGCAGACATGTATGGCATGTATATTTATTTAACGGCTTGCTATAATGCATATTATTAATGATGACAATCATGAACTTGCATGCATTGTTTATTTTGTAAATACACATAATGGAGCTTTCAAAAAGGAGATCAGCTGCCCCTTGCAACGATGGCCGTCTGCTGTGGAAGTAACTACTCAGGGCCCTGTGTAACTTGGGTTCCTGACCCAGTCCATTTCACTGTTTATGCTCCTGCAACATTTTTAAAGTCCATCTAAAATTTCCCTTTGAGAGCATCTAAAATGAACTACAGATCTACTTTAAATTTACCCAGTAGATTATGTTTGGGTATCTATAAGTAGATTTGAACATCAACAACACCTGTAACATTAAAAATGCATCAAATGGCATGAATTTGTGGTCATAAAATCTAGAAAAGGGTCCTGGATTTTTGAGTGACAGAGGATATTCTTTAGATTGTTAATGTAATTACATTATACCTCTAAACTACTGTATTTCGACTCCAAAGAGAAGAAGTAAAATGAGCAAAAATTTCTGTCTCCATGACATCCCAGTCATCTGTCTTAGTTTATTCCAGTACTTCTAATTTGTATTTTATATTTTTATACCAACTCATAAAAACTTTGCCTGGACCTTTGGGAATCATTTTGACCTTTCCTTGATCTGTTTCAATTTCTGAATTAGTTGGATTTAGTGAAAATTAAAAAAGATAATAATAAAAGAAGGCTCAATCCTGGGGCATGTCTATCTGTGCCTTAACTCTGAATTTATTAGTGTGTACCTGAAACCTGGGCAATTGAGTTTGCTTTGCATTTATTTCTCTGTCTGATTGAGAAGCTGAGGCCGAGAATCCCAGGAATGAGAATTCCAGGAAAATATTTGCGTGAGAGAGAGAGAGAGAAAAAAAAATGTTTGTTTTTATAAATTTTATATACCCTGGCTTTAGCAGATCTTAAAAGGGCACCTTACATAGTGCAGACTCTGAATATTACATCTGCTTTAAATATTGTGGGGTGTCTCAGGCCTTTTCGGAAAGGGTTTGATGCTGCCCTTTGTTGTAGGACAACTAGTGTGTTCTGTGATGCCGGGAAGTTGCCAGTTCAAAGGATACAGCCTTCCTTAGGGTTTCTTTTCTTTCTTTCTTTTCTTGTCCCCTCCCCCACCTCCACATTGTGGTTTTGGCTGGGGGGGGGGTGGTTGAAAACATTCACATGAACTCCCCTGTCTTTTTCCTTTCAAGAAAAGACAAGCCCTTTATGATAATAGTGACAAAATCCGCAGTGAGTTTTGTAAATTGAATGGACCGGAAAATATATTGGTTGATATCACAACCTTTCATCCTGAATGAGGTAAATAATTCCAAACTTTTTTGTAGTGGAATGGAAAGTATTTAGAGATATTAATTACCTACAAGCTCATTTGAAGTATTCTTTATTAACTTCCAGTTTTATTATTTTCGGGAGTAACTGCAGCCACTGACTTGCAAGCTGCCCAGAATATTCTTAATTGTATTAAATAGCTGCCTCCCCACCCAGTTTAAATATCTTATATTCAGAAATCTTACATTTAGAATTTTCAAAAGGCTTTTACTTATTCCAACTGAACATTAGACTAGAGAGTGGAGAAATCAGAGACCGGGGACTAAAGCGGGCCTTCGATATTTCTAGACAATGATTTCGGCTAGGTGGCTGTGTGTTTTGTTGAGAAAAAGGCTGCGTGGAATATAGACAGTTTCCTATCAATAGCTGGACCCTGGAGGCCTGGCTGTTTGGGCCCACACTGATTGACTACTCCTTAATAGACATATAATTGTTGACAAATACCTTCCAATAGACTGTGGCAGTGCCCGGGCAGACAAAGGAGATTTCCGGATGATGGAGACCAGAGCCGAGCCTCTTGGTAGAGGCAGTGCCTTTATAGAGGAAAGGACTTTTGCTTATAGTTGAATCTTCTAAGAGAGACCAGAGCAAGCCATCTGCATGGTCAACCCTGGGCAATTCTGCTGAAATCAAGAAATTTTAAAAACCTCATTGTTCCTGCATTTTGTAAAGTTCCTGGGGAGGGAATGAGCCAGACTCTTTTGTGCAGCTTAGTATCAAATGTGTGTTTTTAAATTATATCTATCTATCTATCTATCTATCTGGATAGATATATCTTGCATACAGAGGTGTATATAAGATTTGATATATGGAATATTTTTGTGCTTGTTCATGGCATTAAAAAAACCTACCAACCTGGCACTGGCAGGAACACAATAGGCTATTCAGATAATTTTAAAGAGCCTTGGGCAGCAATAAAAATACCAAAAAACATTTGAATTTGGACATCTACCCTATTTACTTCTAAAATATCAGAGGAGCCTGGAGCTGTCCCTATAAGACAAGTGCATCCAAGAGCATTCGGGAACCTCCTTCTCAGCCTCAGCGCTTGTCTGGCCAAGGCTGTCTTCCTAGATCAATGCCTGGCTGAGAAATAGCTCTTGAAAGTTTGCCTCGCAGGATGCATTCCCTTGGTCTGTTCAGTTTCAGTAAATCTCTCTCCTTGGGGGCTGACTCTCAACCATGGGAGGCCAGCATTGCTTTCAGCTCTGGACAGGAGACTGCCGACAATGGGAGTAGGAGATGTTATTTAGATCTGCAAGCTGGTGGAAGCTAAGAAAATGTAAACAAACTCAAAAATGCAACCTCGGCCTCATCTTCGGCAATAGAGCACCAGACAGAACAGCAGATTCAGCCAGGCCTAACAAGATCAGCAGGGCAGGTCCCCATACAGCGTCCTGTGGATGCATCAAGATGACACTACAGGCTGCCTCCTGACATCTTGTGTGAAAGTGAACCAGCACATGTCCAAAAAGACCTTGAGTCCTGCCTTTGATTCTTATTGATCAAATACTCAGATGAAATCCCACATCATGCAGCAAGGGAAAAACCTGAGCTTTCTATGTCAACTTCCAGGAATCTTGGTGAAGCCCTTTCTGAATCATCTTTTTATGCATGAAGGAGAGTTGGAGTGCACATGTATTTCAGAAAGATATACAAAGTGGGCAAGCAGATATGGAAGTCTGATAGCTCCCAGGCTTCATGGCAGAAGGATGAGCCAGATAAGAGCGCTCTACTTGTTACCTGTTGTTAAATTCAAACCCATAGTTAGGATTCATTCCAGGGAAAAAAGATTGTTTTTGAAGTTGCTTCTCTTGCAATCTGTAAGCATTCCTAAACAGGCAGGCTTCTGCAAACAGCTGCCTCAAAATGTTGTATGTGTGTGTGTGTGTGTGTGTGTGTGTGTGTGTGTGTGTCCATTAATTCAGAATTACTCCAATTACAAGCTTTTGATGCTCTGAAACCCTCTCTCTAACCCAAAAGAGATGGAGAGCCCTCGGACCGTCCAATCAGATCATTTTCCTTGCAGCCTGCAGCAGATGTAAGCAATTTACTTTTTTATTTCTGCATATTCAGTGTGAGCGGAGCTGTTGGGGACCTTTCACCCCAGAGCCTGCAGGATTCTAACCCTATCAAATTAAAGCATTTTGCTCACTTATTCCCAAACGCTTTGCTGGTGCTAAGCAGACATCCCGCTGCATAGCAATGGCGGGTGTTCGTGTCCACTCATAGCCCCAGCCTAATCAGAGATTATTAAGGAAAATATACAGTGCTTTAATTTGATGAGATTGGTTATAGGTAGTGCAGTTAAAGGTCACACTCCTGCGTGTATCTCCCTCCGTCTCTGTAATATTTTCTTCTCGCTTGACAATCCTGAGCTGCAAACAATAGGCCAAGGCGACACATTTATTTTTGACATGCTGTGATGGGCTCAATAGGGATAAAGATGAATTATTTAAAGATTGCATAAACAAACATCCTGGGCCAGGTTGTGGTTACATCTATCCCTTTGTGCTCTGTGGATGCTGTTTCCTTAAAAGAACATGTTCAAGAAATGTGCCTCCTTTGGACAGAAACACATTTAGATGGAGGATCCAGATAGGCTGCTGCCAGATGGCTGGGTCGACTTCCTAACGCCTGTTGCTGGCTGAGTAGGTGGGGGTAAGGGGGGATGGCGGCTCCCAGCTCCCAGAAAAAGGTGCCTCTGAAGAAATGATTTACTCTCCTGACCCTGGAAACTTCTCCACCTGCTGTGAGCTAATTGAACCAGCCTGGCTGCACCAATCCGAGTGGTGGGGCCACTAGGGACCACGGTAGTTGTTTATTTGCATCCTGAGCATCATCTTGGGGAAGAAGCTAGGGTAACAGGAGGTGGCTCAGTGGTTCCCTGGCAAGGAGAGAGAATTTTTACCTGGCTCTTTCTGCTCATTTAAGGGTTGATTTTCATACCAAGTTTTTGTTCTTTCCCAGGAATTCCCTTTCTGATCTCATTGCATTCAATCCTTGGGTGTGTACAGGCAATCATCAGAGAGCCGTGCTTATTGGTGGTGTTTGGATGCTGCCCCCCATTCCCATTTTTTAAATTTGGATGCTGTCAAAGGCACAGGGAAGGGCATAGGAAGGAACAAGGACAACTTCTAATCTTCTGTCAAACTTAATGGTTTCTGTGTATGTGTCTATGTAATAGACCAACTGCAGGCTGATTTACCTAGAAATTTACATGAAAATTGCTTTATGCAGCTGTATGTAAAAATTCACTGTACCGCACAGGTCAAAGCTGAGCCTGGGGGTATTGTAGCCGAAAACAATTTGTTTCCATTCATAGGAAGAGGGGAGGGACACAGCAGGGTGGGGGGCCATAGGAGGACACTGCCAGGGCTTTCCAGGATAGTGCTTGTGTTTAGGGAGCAGTGAGGGGCAGAGGGATGGGCTGCCTGCTCCT
Organism: Spermophilus citellus; assembly: GCF_964194105.1. Lineage (NCBI taxonomy): Eukaryota > Metazoa > Chordata > Mammalia > Rodentia > Sciuridae > Spermophilus > Spermophilus citellus. Next base: position 57,137,230 of record NC_138185.1, read on the forward strand.
TCTCTTCCCTGAATGTGCTCCCAGACTCCTCTCTCTCTTTTTACTTCTTTCTTTCCCCTTTGATCCTTTAATATTTTAAAGGAAAATTCTGCTCATTTTATTGTCTCAGTTCTGAACTATATTACCTAATACTCATACTCAATTATTTGAAAGCCATCACTGTTTAAGCTGGGGAAGAGAAACAACAAGGCTCCACAAATTTCCACAAATTGTTGCCGTGTACTTCTTGAGATGGGTTGAAAATTCCACAAAGTCCTCTCTCAATACATTGTTTTGTTTTCAATTTTCATATGTTGTAAAAGTGGTAATTTGGAGGTAATAGAGAACTGATAAAAATGATGATTTGATAAATAAAAAAAGCAGAAGATTCTGGAACTTTTTTATTGGGGGGGGGTTACTGGGAATTGAACTCAACCACTGAGCCATATCACCAGCCTGTTTTGTATTTTATTTGGAGACAGGGTCTCACTGAGTTGCTTAGTGCCTTGATTTTGCTGAGGCTGGCTTTGAACTCTTGATTCTCCTGTCTCAGCCTCCTGAGCCTCTGGGATTATAGGCATGGACCATGGAGCTCAGCGTTATTTTTGATGGATGTTTAGGGTAAAGGTGGGGGTGAGTGTGCTCAGCCTCCAGAGACCTGGAGAAGTCTTGGGGATGCTTCTCCCTGTCTTCCCAATGAAACAGTCACAGCAGCACTCTGAGGAGTGCTGTGCTCATTCCTCAAGAGCCCTTACTGCATTTATAGTAGGATAGGCAGCATATTTCCCACAACATGCACTTGACCTCCCAAAAGGTGCTGTGGAGTCCACAGATAGAGACCCTGCCACAATCCTCATGAGGAAGCAGGTCTGCTGCCGCACAGAAAGAAGATTTTGCCTTTCCTCTGATTACAGGGCCTGTAGGTCTGGAAATGAACCTCTCCCCAGGTTTCTAAGAAGGGAAAACATGTGCTAGAAGTGCCAACAGCAACTTCTTAATTTTATTTTATTCTTTATAAATTTGTGTATATGTACATATATCTGCATTAATCAAAATACTTTATCATTGCTTTATGCTATTAAATGTTTCCATAAAGGCAGTTTGTATACTGACTTCTACTCTCTATAGTTATATGTCTGAGTATCTTTATCTAAAATAATTGATGGTGCAGGCACTGAACGGTTTTGAGCATACTTTAGTATTGAGTGGTGAAGGGTGGCTTGGGAAGAGCAAGGCATCCTCCTCATTATGATCAACTTGGTTGCTTTATATTCTTGATATCACCATCTCTGTATTTTCCCCTTTTTTTCTCTTGCTCTTCATTTTAATACTTACCCCCTCAGGTATGTGTCTCATTTTTCCCCCTTTTTCTTAGCTCCAAATTAAATTTTGCCTGGTATGAAACAAACCTAAAGTAATCAAGGGAAAAATAAAAGGCCCACTACCTTTTCTTACATAACATGCAAACCAATTAAAAATTATGTTTCAATCTTTTAATTTTAAGATCCTGACTCTGCTATGCGTCATACTTCAAATTCTTGCCTTTAATTAGATACTTAAGGCATAATTGGGACGGCTACTGCCCTTCTTTTGAGGACAGTACCAAAGACAAGTGACAGGTCAGCTAAGAAGATGTTCTCTGGTGAATATTCATTTGGCAGACACTTTTCTTACATTATAAGTCTTTATAATAGAAACCTGGTTATTTGGGGATCCATAATAGAGTTTAAAGTGTGAAAATATTGAATAAATTTATTCCTATGAGCATTATAGCATAAAGAATAATGATTTTAGCAGAAAAGTTAGCATTTATTGTAGATAGATGCTATAAAGTTTTAAAGCAAAGCATCTATCTTAGCAAGTTGTAGAGCTGATGATTCAAATTAAGTAGGAATAAATGCCTGAATTACTTCTTCTATTGGACACTCACTCTGGTTGTATTCCAAAGCATTTTTTGGAAATTGAAACATTCCTTTCAGTTTGTCCTCAAACTGATGTCATTATATTATCATCCTCAGGCTCTATGAGGGGGTTGATTATTGTTTCAATAACTGCTACAATGTTCTAAAAGCTGCCATTTCTCTTTGTGATTTTCCACATGAGTTTCTGGTAACTGAGCCCCTGCAGCTGTCACAAGAATCATTGATTATGTCAAGTTATCATATGTGACCTGGAGTTGAGGAGTAATCACACACAGAAGTTTACTGAAATGATAATAATAAACCAATGAGGTTATTTATAAAAATCACTAATATATTTTTTAGTTTTTCCTGGATTTTTTAATTGTCTGTGTAAGCTATAGGGAATATCTAGTCTCAAGGAGATTATTTTACCTCCTTTAACCTTACAAGGGAAAAGAAAAATTTCAAAATAAACTGTTTGAAATTTCACTGTTAGGAGGTATATTAGTTTAATACAGTAAGACAGAATTTAATAATTATTATCTTTATATTCTAGTGAAATATTGCCCTAATTTGTTACTGTGATTCTTTCCTTTTATGAATCCCATTGCTTATACAAGATCTGAAACCTAAAGATGATTTTCATGCTGAGATCCTCTGCATGTAGTTCTGAGAAAGGCCACTAGGTGGGAGTGCTGCTAATGAGGGTAGTTCCAAAATGAACTAAGTGGGTCTAGAGATTATGTCTTCTTTAGGTGAATACAGCTTCCCCTAAATAGAGTTGTATATTAAAACAACAAACATAATGGTAAAAGAGCACCAGTGTTTGAATTTGGAGCCAAAGAGAAAAACAACATGAAAAGATTTTAAAAGTAATGCCATCTTGGTGTATAAAATCTACATAAGGTATTTTAGTTGCTAATCATCTAATCCTGTTAGGTTTATAGAACCATCAAGGAGAACATTAGAAAGCTATGCAGCACAAATTATTTACCCTGATAACAAAATACTTAATGTTTTTAGATATCTATTGACAAATTTTTAAAAAAGCAATAACAAAATCATATTTTAAGCCATAAAAATGAACCCTTCCAAGATTCCCAGAGTTAGATGGGTGAAAAAAGTTAAATCAATATATTTATAAATTTTAATGTATGGCTCTAAATATCTATTAGGTCAAAAAAGAAATTATAAAAGCAATTATTTTAAGAGCAAAAATGAAATAGCACACATAAAATATATTGGATGCTTCCAAAAGTGTAGTCAAAAGCAAATTCATAGTATTACCATTAAATAAGAAATTAAGCAGAATGAATTGATCATTCAAATAAACAGAGCATAAAATGATGCATATATAAGAAACAATAATGATAAGGAGTAGTGAATAAGTGAATGGATAGGTGCTCTAAGACTATTTTCTTAAGGAAAATAATTTCAAGACCTATCTCCAGAGTTCTCAAGATAATAAAGTGGCTAGCACAACTATAATTGGAATTGAGAAATGGTATAACAACAAATGTTAATGGAATAGAACTTACAAGGCCTCTCTCTGTAAAGCTACACTAAACATTTAAAGCACTCAGTATAATTAATGATTTTCTTTTTAAGAAACATAAAATGCTGCTGTTAATTCCAGAAGAATAAATAACCTGTCTTTGCTAATATCAGGGTGATCAAATGAAAATAGAAATGAAGTCAGTGGAGAGGAGGAAGGGACTAAGGGGAATGGGGAAAAGAGGGAAAGTGCATGTCCTGAGAAAGAAGTTGACCAAATTATGGTATGTGCATGTATGAATATGCCACAGCAAATCCCACTACTATGTAGAGTTATATTGCACCAATAAAAGAAATTTTAAAAAAGATAACATAAATAAACATTAAAAATGACTAAAATACATATCTAATCAAAGAATATTTTTAAAATACAACATGATTATCCTAAAAATATAAAAGGAATGTAGTCAATTTGGATATAATTGTTTTAAAAAACTTGGAATACATATCTTAAATGACCCATCTACATCAACTCACCAACAACACATCCCATGTACTCTTTGAGAATCAGAAACAAGACAGGGATATCCATGATGGTTTATACATTATAAAGAATGTGGTAAAAATTAAGAACAAAAGATAAAGTAAGTCAGAATAATATTTAGAAAAATATTAGCATTAATAAGAGATTTCATTAAGGCATTTGAATACCAAAGAAATAAATGTGAAATTATAATGTTTCCCATTTGTAAGCAATACATATTTAAAAATATAATAAAAACATTAAGGAGAGAAAATTAATTGAAGCTCCAAGTGAATGAGGAGGTATTTTCAAACGAGTGTTATAGCTACTGCAATCCCAGGCTGATTTAGATATAGTTTTAACCAAGTCATCAAAATCTTAATGTTATTGCTTAGCACTTCTTTGTGTGATTAGAAACTTCATTGGTTCAATAAAGAGTTGACATAATTCAACACACTGAGAAAACAGTAAAGAAGTAGGGTTTGCCCTAGTAAATGTTACTGTTTTAAAATTTGAAGGGATTTTGAAAGGTTCATTAATATGAGAATCAGTAGAATATCCAAGTGGAAATGAAGAAAGCCTTTTGAGATAGATGCTAATGCAGATATATTCATTTAGCCAATGTTTAAGGTGACATCACAAATTAGTGCAGAAAAAATGATTTGTCAAAAAAAAAAAAAGATTAAAGTTGAGCCAGGCATGGTGGCACACACCTCTTATCCCAGCGGCTACAGAGGCTGAGAGGGGATGATTGGGAGTTCAAAGCCAGCTCCAGCAACAGTAAGGCTCTAAGCAACTCAGAGAGACCCTGTCTCTAAATAAAATACAAAATAGGGCTGAGGACATGGCTCAGTGGTTAAGTGCCCCTGCGTTCAATCCTAGGTACCCCCCCCCAAAAAATGGGGTTGAGACAATTGAAATTGAAAATTTAAAAAAGACAAGATCACACCCACATGTTCTATCAACATTCTAGGAGGAGGAGGGAGGGCCCTCTTGAAGTGGTATCAGGGGAAGACCACAGGACCACTATGATTGAGTTAGTGGCTGAGTATTTCACATCGATAATTGCCTCAGATGTTGCTAAGAGTTCAAAGCTTCCGTGACAACTGTTAGATAATCCCCTCATCCCTGACATGGACCTGTCCAGCACTCTTCTTTGTTCCCTAAGTATTTTTAAACTTTTCTAATCTTAATTTCTTCACTTCTAGATGTATGGTTAGCATGAATTCTCTACCTCTTTAACATCTCATAGAACATTTGTTGAGAACATTCTGCTAGAATCCTGGCAATTTGGGACCTTCTCCACAGTTTTACTTTTGCCCTGCTTCAACCACATGCTCCTGGATTTACATCTGGACCTTCCCCACCTCTGCAGGCTTCACCTTAAGTGTCTGATGTCTTCCCTCACCTTTTGTCTTATTTACTCTGCTATCCCATCCGTAATCCTTCTTGATAAAATTGAGAAGTATTTTCTTTCTGCCCTTCAGCCCTCTTCTGACATCTCTTCATTTGCTTTGAAAATATGTTGTTATATTTATGGGATGAAAATGGAGGAAATTGCTACCATCCTTCCGTGATGCTCTGGGCAAAACAGCAATCTTGTGTGAACCCAGGTGGCCTTCCCACCTACACCAAAGGGGAAAGTTGTCAGAGCAGAGGACATAACTGAGCTGACTGGTTTCACTTTCATTTGAACTCCCTCAATTTCAGAGTTTTCTGGAAATCCTACTGATAAGCTCCTTGTGGGACCAGTTTTCCACAATAGGAAATGGTTTTTTCCATATTATTTCCTTTCTCTCCCCTCTCTCCTGCCTCCTCACTAGCATTGAATGGCTTCACCCCACATTTCCCATTACACGAAAGCCTATAGGCATCTTCAATCTCCTCTTCTTCCTCTTCCTTTTATTGGAAAACAGAAAAAGCAGTCACCTTTGCTTTGGAGTTTATCTTCTTTTGCCTTTTTAAGGACTTTATTTTTTTTTTTGTTTTCATCTATGAATTCATCACCCATATCCCTATCACTGCTAGATCATACTCATTGGCCTGCAAATGTGTTATAATATCTATTATTAAGAAAAAAGTAAAAATCTCCTTTTCCACGAATCCTAGATAGTAACCCATTCCTCTCTACCCATTTATAGCCCAAATGCTCTGCAGAATGCTGGTAACTCCCTATCTCTACTCTTTTCCTTTCACCTATAAGATGACAGGATCCATCTCCATTGCCTCATTGAAGTGGTTTTCAGAGACCAGATGAGCCCCAACTGCCAAATTCTGTGCATATCACTATCTATGCAACATCATTCAAAAGGTTCTCCTCTCTGACCCTCTTGTTTTCTTCTGATTCACTGGCTATTCTAAGGATCTTCCTCACTGCAGCTTCTCTGTGAACTCCAGGTCTAGGTCATTGATGGAGTTCTTCTTCTGTCTTTGCTCTCTCCTTGTTTCATTACTTCCGGTCCTGTGACTTTAAGTCCCTATTGCTGGCCAGCAACTCTTCCAAACCACACCTCCAGAGATGATGGCCCCCAGCTCCAGGCTAGGCTGTTCAAGTGCCTACTTAGCCTTTAGTGGGAATCTGAAAGGACCTGACCAAAATGGAATTTATGCCTCTTTCTATATTTAATACAGTCCTTCTCCAATATTTTCCAACTTTGCCTACCCTATCATAGAAAGGAGTTGCCAAGTACCTTCTTGCTCATGCAGAAAACCTACCAATTGTCCTTGAGTTTTCCCTTTCTTTAATATGGCCACTTCTCTCCTACACTGTATTCCTCCCCAAGGTGAGTCTATCCCCTTCTCTATGTCTATGGTCTCTCTCCCCAAGGTGAGGTAAGTATCACTATTTCTTGGATGGGTTAACTAACTAGTCACTCTTCATTTCTGGTAACCTATCTCCACAGTGAGCCATCCCTAATCGCTCATCGATCACATCATTCTATTCATCTCGATTAAAACCCCTCTAAGAGCTTTGCAGAACTCTTAACAGTAAAATTTGCATCCTTTACTATGACTTTTGAGCCCATGGTGTGGCCTTTTCCTTCCTCCCCCAAATTTTCTAAGTCTTTGAATCCTTTTCCTGCTTCAGGTCTTTTGTACATATCAAGCTTCTACCTGAAAGCTGTTCTCTTAGCCTTTGCACCTGGCCTGTTCTCATCTCTTAGGTCTCTTGGTCAAGTACCCCTTTGGAAGAAGACACTTTCTTCCCTAACTTTCCCATCTAATGTACACTTTCAGACCTCCTCTTAACCCATGTATGTGCTCTATCCTAATTTCCCACATCACTTGGCTCTCATCACAATTTGAATACTCATTATTTCCCTTTCTGGGAACAAACACTACAGGAATAAAATTAAATTTCTGGGAAAAATTCATGTGCAAAGTTATTATTTCTGCTATTTTATAATGGCAAACTATCAGAATGAACTTCAACATAGAAAAATAGGTATAAGTCTCAGTAAATTATGGTCCATCCTAAAGACATTAATATAAAGGCAAGAAAATTGTCTCATTCAAGAATGACTATTGATTTATTAATGGTTCTTTAGATTTTTTTGTTCTGCTATCTGCACTACAATAACACCACATTGAGTATTCTTACCTAACTATGCATATCTTTCCACTTATTGCCTACCTACCTGCAGATGTATGGACATTTGGATTTATGTTTTTATTTTTGTAGGTGGATTCACAAAAGTGGACTTTGTTGTATCACAGTAGGACCTTTAACACTTTAACACTTTCTACTGCATATTTTATCAAAGCATTGTCAGCCCTGAGTTTTTTCCCAATCTTTTAATTTATTTAGTGTTTTTCCAATCTCTAGAAGTTAGAAATGGAATTTTACTGATTAATCTACAGTCCCTTGACTAGTCACAAATGTTGGTAACTTAATAAAACCAACTCATAACATTTGATCTAATTCTTTTTGTTGATTACTTTTTCCTCTCTCTAGGAATAGATGGGGAAGTGGAGAGAAGATTCCAAAGTGGCCCAATGACAACCTCACTAACTGAAGTTATTTACTCATCATTATTTTCATAATTGCTAAAATCTGCATAACAATTTTCCATTTATAAAATACTTTCATATACAGCATCAAATTTAAAATGAGGCACAAACCATGTGCAAAATGCTCTGTGAAGCACGGAAGTAGTTCATTATGCATAAATATGAAGTGCCTTTTACCACTCTGAAGATTGTCAGTAGAGAATGTGTTCTTGTTCCCCACTGTTTTTTTTTTTTTTTTAAATACCGATTCAGGAGGAGCTGTGAGTTATATACATTAATTATTGTGTTTGTGGTCCTGTTCCATCTTCAATCTTTCATAACAGGGTACCTCAAAGACATTCATTCTTGATATCAAGTGCTATTTGGGGATGCATTTAAATTCTCTATTTGTGCCCCAGAGCTTGCAAAAAAATTATAATGTCTTAGAGTGGCAATTTCATCCTCACTTTAAAGTTCTGCCTTAAAATGTTGCCAATCCAGAGCTGTGTGGATAGAGAAAGACAGCAGCCCAAATGCAGGAGACAGGCCAGATCCATTTAACTGGACTCTTGCTCACTAGGGCATGGCTGGTGAAAAAACTGTGTGCATACTATTCTCACCAAATGACCAGGGCATGGTTTGGCATGCCAAGAGGAATATATAAGGTCAAATTAAGAGAGGATCAACTCTCTGGGTCTAGTTTTAGGAGAAAAGAGCCTTTTGCAGACAAAACCTGCCTCTGAGAAAGCTCAGCGGGGCATAACATCTGAAGGTATTTGCCACAGTCTTGATATTGAAAGTCAAATAGCTCTTATTCAGGAGCAAAGCCCATCTTCCCTTTTTATGTCTTCAGTGCTTATTGACAAAAGCAAAGTTGAGAATGGTAAAGAGGAATTGTTCTGCCGTGGCTTTTATACAGAGGAGGCACTGGCTGTACCGTGAGGGCATAATGATCCACCCCTCTAGGGAGGGATTGTGGATCGAGCAATAAAACACAGACACTGATACAGAGAAGGCATGTGGCATGCACTCCCACATCCCCTTTCCTGTGTGTACTGTATCAGTCAATTTTCTGTCAGTATAATAAAATACCTGAAATAATTAACTTAAAAGAGAAGAAGATTATTTAGCCCATAGTTCTGGAGGTTCCAGTACAGAATTAGATAGTTTCATTGCTTTGGAGTCTCTTTTAATTTGCCAGGTGGCAACAGAAGGGAGTATATGGCAGAATAAATTGTTCACCTCATAAGCCAAGTAGCAAGAGTGACAAGATGGGCTGAGGTCTCACAATCCCCTTCAAGGTCATGTCCCCAATGACTTGAGGATTTCCCAGAGGGCCCTACCTCCTAAAAGTCCCACCGCCTCCAACTTGTGCCACCCTGAGGACCAACCCTCCAACACATAGTCATTTGGATAACACTTACTAATCCATAGCAGGCACTCATAGAATATTAAGTTTGGGGAATGTTGTCATGAGTGGGGCCAATAAAATGTATGGTGGATTTCCCTTCTTCTGCCTGCCCCATTTTTTTTAGGTCATAAATGAGGAATAACTATTGTAGAGAGTAGGGAATACAAGGGTCTATAGGGCCACAATGTGCAGGACATGCTGTATACATCGGTTCCAATGTGAAGGAAACTCACTAGGATTTGTGTAACACTTGATGGCCTGTATTATTCTTCTTTTATTTTTTTTTCTTTTCTTTTCAGTGTTGAGGGTCAAACCCAAGTCCTCCTCTATGCTAGGTAAATGACCTATCACTAAGAAATCCCCCCCAAACCCTGGCCTGGATCTTTTATGTATTTATTTATTTTTAAAGAGTGAGAGAGAGAGGGGGAGAGAGGGAGAGAATTTTAATGTTTATTTTTTAGTTATCAGCGGACACAACATCTTTGTTTGTCTGTGGGGCTGAGGATCGAACTCGGGCCACACGAATGCCAGGCGAGCGCGCTACCGCTTGAGACACATCCCCAGCCCCTGGCCTGGATTCTTGAGTAATCTTTTCTTGTATCATTTAATGTCAGGCAGAATTCTATTGAACACTCTCTTCTGCTCCAAAAGCACCCATTTTTGGTAAGGGTATGGAGGATTCCCCTGTGGCTGCCAGGGCTCCACTATTCCAGACACATCAACCCACAGGCAAGGAGACTCTTCATGTCAAACCATTTCACATTCAGTTCAGGTGTCATCAACAATGAGAACGTTATAGAAGGAAATTATATTTTCCCACATTTCCACCTTGGAAGATAGAAAAGCAGGAGGAGATGGATAACACTTTGAGGAATTCTGTAACAACCAACGCAGACTTCAATGTGCCACACAGAATTGTTTTACATTTGCCTGCCTGCAGATTTTATCCTGTGAACTTTATCTTTTCTGCTAAATAAGTTTTTCAGTGTCTGTAAGTAACTACTGAATTAAAAAAAAATCTATAAAGTTCAGGGTTCAGGTCTTCATTTGCATTGGAGTAGCAGGGAGAGGCCATGCCAGGACTAGCTAGTTATGAACTAAACTCATGGGACTCCTTTACTAAAAGGATGAGTCAGCCCTCTCTGACTTCCTTTTTGCAAAGAGGAGGTGACTTACTGTTCTGATCTTTTAAAGGATGCTTTCACAGCTGTTTTCCCAATCATCTGAATGAATTTAAAAGTTAGAGTCACTTAAACTGAGTGGATATTTCCTATTTACTATTCATGTTTCAAGATCCATTTATAATTCCTCATAGTCCTAGTCAGAGGTTTTCAGGCTGGGCATGGTGTGTACATCTGTAATCCTAGCAATCTATGAGGCTGAGGTGGGAGGATAGCAAGTTTGAGGCCAGCCTTATTCATTGAATGAGGCTCTGTTGCAAAATAAAGAAAATAAAGAAATAAAATGAAAATGGGCTGGGGATGTAGCTCAGTGTTAAAGCAACTGTGGGTTCAATACCCAGTAGTAAAACAAAACAAAACCTAGAGGCTTTGAGTTTGTATAGACCTGATGTGGGATGATACCTTGACTATTACTAGGATATAATTAGAATAAGTTATACTCCATGTATGTATAATATGTCAAAATACACTTACTGTCATGTATATCTAAAAAGAACAAAAATTTAATCTATAATTTAAAATAAATTAATAAAAAGAAAAAAATAATTTAGTGGGGCTGTAGGACATAGGCAAACTATAAAACGGAGAAAAACCTGAACAAACCCTCTAGTTTCATTTGCTTGTAGTTACTTACTTTTATCACTGATTTTGAAAGCCACTTAGCTAACTAGTAAAGCATCAGAACCCCCATTTGCTTTGTTCTGACTCATGGTCACTGAGTTAATGATTGTTTAAATTGTTTTTCAGGAATTTGAAGGTAGCTTTGTCTCCCTCAAACCAGCAGAAGCCTCTGACCCCCTCACTTGAGCCTATACAAGTGTCTGATGGGAGACCTTTTGACTTCAGAGACCCAAAACTGTACCTGGAGACCATGCAAAACCTGCCATTTTCTGACCACACTTCCCATGAAGAGCCAAGAAGTCTAATGATGTATGTGCATGTTGATGTCATTCCTTCTTACTACTCCTTATACCACCCTGCCTCTTTATCTGAAAAACACCCCAAAGCCCTATCCTCAGGAAGGCAGATTTAGGACTTGGCCTTCCATTCACAGCTACCATGTGAACAGACTCCCTTTTGTGAAATTCCTTGTTTCAGTGATTGATGTACTGTGCATGAGTCTAGTTTGGTATCAGTTATTTCCCACATTTAAGCCATATTTTCCACTCCAATAACATACGAGAACAATGGAACAAAAGGTTGCTTTTTAATATTAGGTATTCTATCTCACAGAATCCTAGGTTCACTGTAGGTGCTCAGAAAAGATCAATGGAACCTGCATTTGGCTAGTGACTAAAGAATCAGGAGGATATCAGAATCTGATGGGTAAGAAGGTACTCTTGTCATATTCAATTAATTATTCCTCAGTTGTCCTCAACATTGTATGACCAATGCACCCAACTCACTCTTGTAGTTAACATGATAGCAACTCATTTTAGATACTCACTTTTTTTTCAGGGCTGCCTTTCCATTAATATTTATTAGATGCCTACAGTCTGTGTGTTCAGGGTGGTGGAAAATGAGAGAGAAGAATTAAAGATGGTTTAAAAATGGAATATGCTTTGAAGAATTCATATGAAATGAGCTACCTATGAATAAAAATGGTGCATGGTGGTAAGAATGCTTATAGAGATGACAGTGCGGGGGCAGCAAAATGGTTCTTTGTCTCCTGAGACCATATTTTTCTGGGGTATGCCACCTGTTTTTTCCTTAGTCACCTGCACATTGCCACCACCTACTAGAGAGCTCTACCAATCCAAGCTGAATGACTGAATGAATACATGGGTAACCTCCACCCAGAAACTGCCAGTTCTTATCACAGAACTGCACCCACACACACTGAAATATTTTTCATTTGAATCAGTTTGCAGAGTAGTTTTTTCCCCATTCTTTTCTTTAAAGAGGTTTTTTTTTAAACAAATGAAAAGCACTACAAAGCAAAAATTATAATACAGCACATGCTAAAATGTTACTGAAATGGAAAAAAATCTTAAACTCTACAACTATTATGGAATAGCAAGAGAGGTGGTAAAGAAAGCTAATCAGGAGACACAGAGGGGAGATCTAATGGAGTTTTCCCCAAGCTTTCTATTCTAGAGAGCCCTTCTCACAACCCTCAGGCCTGCTTACCTACTATGAAGGAAACATTAGGAGCTAAACTCAGAGCACGAGATGGGTATTTAACAATGCAATGAGAAATTCTCTTTCTCTCTGCTGCACGCTTTGATGGCAAGGAGAAAGCTTGCTGGTTGTTGCTTTCATCTAAAGAAACTCCTAGAAAAGCAATGAAATATGAATTTCTATCCCCGGGACATCCTCCCTTCCTTTATCCTGTATTTTGAGCAATGCCTGAGCATCCACCCACCAGATAGCCTTGCAACTAGCTGCTGGCCATTTGTACCCATTAACCCTGAGGACTATTTGTCCTGCTGAAATATTAGGAAGAAGAAACTGCTGCTCAGTAACTTCAGTTTCAGTCAATAAACCTCAAATACCGAGTTCTCCATCTCACAGTAGGAAACCACTATCTAATTTATTATCTGCTCCCTACTGTGTCAGGCCCCAGTAATGTTTTATTATTTGAGTTCTCCTGATTTAGGAACCCCCCATGTTTTTGGTCACCTAAAACTTTTTCCTTTTTTTTTTTTAAGGACAATTCTGAGTGACATTAACTGAAGCATGGTGACCAGAGCACCGAATACACTTTGCAAGCGTCTTGCGTTTACGTTGCACTTTCATATGCATGATGTTATTTGAGTTTCACTACCTTTTCAGGCCAGTGAGCAGGGATTGTTATCCATATTTTACTGCTCAAGAAGCAGTGACTCAGAGAAGCCATTTGATTTACCAAACCCGAACCCCATGACTAGTGGGAAGGAGTTTGGGCATGGACCTAGTTATTTGACTCTGATTTTCATTCAAACAAACACCATCACAGGGAAAATCAGTCCTTTTGGTCCGGGAATTCTGAGCAGAAAAGAATGAACCAATACTGAAAATATGAATCTCGAATGGAATATTTTCCAATCATCACTATTACAGTGGAATATTGATTTTTCTTTCAACATCTCTGTAGAAAAGTCACCCAGATATTTGCTGACACTTCTTTTCCTTCAAATACCCCATAGCAAACAAATTAGCTAACCAATAGTCCATAGTGTTAATTATGTTTTCCTGGGGAATAGTAAGAATCTAAGCTTAGATGGGATGAAGCATTTGGAGTGGGGCTGACCTGATGTTCCTCCTTGCGGCTGGGAACAGGTTGACACTTGCCTTTGGCAGATGAAACAAGGCTCCATGGCCCCCACAGAGCCTTCCAGCTATGCTGGCTTTTGCTCTGTGAACTCTGCCCTCTTATTTACAATAGGGCATTTCTAAAACAAAGCCAACATTTGTGAAAGGTCAGCTGCCAAGAGGAGCAGAGAATATCAGTGAAAATGACAAGAAGAAGATAAACAAACTGGAAAGCATCATTGCAAATGTTTACCCAGGCCGGCCACTTTAGGATAATGGCCTATAGACTGATAGCTAGAGATGCTGGAAGGTGATGTTTCCTGCCCTCTCCTCCCTACACCCAGACATTAAGGGGACTTATGGAGGCTAGTTTACTGACTGCTGTGAAAGATGTTTCTGATTGTTTATATATTCTGCTGTCTTGTGTTCACACTTAAAAAGGATCAAGTGTGGAAAACATTTAGCATTTTGTGAATTGCCATAATAGTTCAGAGTAGTAAACTTCATTCAAGAGCTGAAAGTGGAAGGGGGAGAGGAGAGGGGCACAGGAGAAGGGTTTTTTTGTTGTTGTGGTGTGTGCCACAGTTTGTTTTTAGGGACTGGTCATTCCTGTATAATCACACATGAGCAAGGTGTCTGGAAAGAACAATGCCTAGACTGTCCATCTGCCAAAGTTCAAAGCACATGTGTTCCGTGGCCCTACATGTTTCTTTCCCCCCAATCTCTTTCATATAGTTCTTAATTGATTCATTTTTCCTATTTCAACGTCCTTGCTTGGGGGCACATTATACTCCATCAAAATGGCCCTGACAATGAGCCTGAGGTGGATCATCACTGAATTCACCAGTGACAGCCACAGAGTACACAGGCACTAGCCATGCTTTAGGTGGCCATTTACAGGAAATGTGTCCAGAGCCCACCAGAGCCCAGCGTCCCCTGAAGAGGAAGTTTGTGCTTACTGAGTCCATCCTGAGCTCCTTGGAGATTATGATTTACTCAGATATTATTAGGTGAATCTTATGGCAGCATCTATCATGAGAGACAAACTTCCTCTAGATTTACCATAAGGTTCTGGACTTTGTCTTTGAAATCAATATCATAAGATATTAATGTTTCTATATAGGTCAGTGCCAAAGATTTGCGGTGTGGCACTACTAAAATTTATTAATTTATAATAGCAGTAAGGATAATTCCTGGAAATTTTCTCTCTTGCAAGAATAGCTGAAGGCCCTCCCCTTGTTTAAAAAAATGTGGCTTATTATAATAGCAATATGCATATCCTGGGGGCTAAATCATTTTCCTTTAAATGAAGCAACTCTAACAATTAAGTCTTGATAAAAAGTTGCCTATAACACCAGTAGGGATTCTTTCTCTTGCACCAAACTTATAAAATAAATTTTAGTGTTAGAATTTTTTAGTGTTTTGTGAAAGATCTTAGAAATGTTCTTTCATTTTGTCTTATTTTATATTAAAATTTTCTTTTCGTGTATTTATACACACACATACATAAATTAAAATACCAATCTAAGCACATATGATAAGTGTCCCTTTTCTCTTTTTGTCTTTTCTACACATACACACAATCTCTCTCTCTCTCTCTCTCTCTCTCTCTCTCTCTCTCTCACACACACACACACACACACACACACACACACACACACACGTGAAGAGAAAGCCAGGTAAAATTTTCTGTTTTCCGTAAAGTTTTTCTCCTCTGCCCAGTTAACCTGGAGTGGTCTAGGAACACTAGACCACTTGTGTTTACACTTATATTCCCAATACACTGGAATCTTGTTGAACATGCACACCTTTTCATGAGGGATGTGGTTAAGAATATTTGATTTGCAGTCAATGTAACCAGGCTCTAACTCTGAATCTATCATTTATCAGTCACATGACTTGAGATGAAGCATCTAACTTTTCTGAGCTCCTGTTTGCTTATCAGTGAAGTTAGTTCGAAAATACTTACTATATAATGTTTCACACCTGAGAGTAATGTGCAAGATGCTGCTCAGAACAGCACTTGAAACAAGATTCTCAATAATAATGGTTATTGTTATGATCTCTATAATTATAACAATAATTAATAAATAGATCAGATCATATTAAACTTTCCTGTTTATATTGAGTTACCAGTAATATTTCTTGCTATCAGGAAGTTAAGATAATACAGTAGAAAGTACAAAGATCTAAGCTTGGATTTTTTTCCAATTAAGAAAACTTGAGTTTTATTTTCCAAACAATAAAATGCAGATCATAATCTCCTAATAGCTAATGTTTATATTCTTTCCTTGCATCTCTACATTGTTCAGATGAAGATAACTGTAGGTAAAGCAATTGCATAGATAAACATTCTTTTTAAATTGTACAATGACCTCCAGACTTTGCTGATTCTTCTTAGCACCTCATCATCGCTGACATACTAGGTAAGTTGGATTTACTTTGGATCCCACCCAACAAGTTATCAAATTTTATATATACATTTAGACTGAGCACTCAAAGTCCCTATGATGTGGTACACAATTACTTTATCATAATGGCCCCTTAGAGCAATGTAATAAAATTTCAGTGTGAATGCTTTTGTAGTCCACAGCAATTAATAATTTCTGTTGACTGGATGAGCTTTTCAAAAGTCAGACACATCAAAATATACCACAGAAACATCTTTAAACAGGTATTTTTGCAGGGTTTTTTTCTTTGTGCCTTTATGATCAAGAGTTTTGAATTATATTCTGGAGGCTCACGAGGTACATATTCAACTTCTTGCCAGCTGAGGATACAAAGCAAAATGCTTCACTTCCATGTTTTTGGTTCTTTCCCTTTAGATAATAGGGTATTGAAGGGTGAGTTAGGGGATCCATTTTTTTGAGATCTCTTTCAGCTCTAAAACTGAATCACTTTGTGAATACTGAGGTGAGTATATTATGCATGTGTGAATTACATATGTGAACTTTTTTCTATACATATATTTGCTCATTTATACCTATGTATATATTTCCTACAAAGAAGGCTTTCATTTTGAGAGGGAAGAATTTTTTTAAAAAAATGTATGAGATATATATTTGAAGAATTAAGATTAGATTATATCAATTTTCTAAGGGAAAAAAAAGCCTTTGGCTAACACTATCATATCCAAATCTGATTCTTAAAATACAGTCGCTGTTTTAAATCATAGTTCTCTTAATTAGGGTCATTGCTACAAATGAGAGCCGATTTGGGTGCTCGTCTAATAAGAAAATGCCAGTTACGGTATATTATCAACCCCGACTTGCCAGGCATTGAATTTCCTGATATGGTCTGCTGGGAACCTTAAATGAACAAGAGCAATTATAAACCTAAAGTCTGCAGCCATTTGTTGGCATTATCTCAGGATAATTTCCCTGAAACATTCATGATGAAATGCAAAGGTAGATAATTTAAAAATCCATTTAAAATAGCTGTGGTATAATTTAAGCTAAAGTCTTTCTCTATAGTGGACATTATAGCAAGACGCTGCAGTTTGAAATGGATATTTTACAAATGATCTTTTCTGATACCACTGCCCTGTGAAACACTTTAAACATATTTAAATAATTTTCCTAAGGGTGGTATGAGTAAAACAAAAACATTATTACTATTTGGATTTTGTTTAAATGAAGAAAATCATAAAACTTAAAGGAAGGCTGCCCACGGCTCATTACTGCTTTGAGAAAAGAGAAAAAAAATCTTGAAAAAATCAACAAGCTAGAACATCACCATCTTTTTCTCTCCTGGCTTCTGTACTGCATCAAATCTTGTGTTCTTTATCTGACTCAAGTAGCAAATTATAAGGTAAAGATATGGTTATTTTCTGGACACATCTGTTTGGTAACTGTTTAGAGAGAAAACTGATCTGATTTTACCTTTAACTTTCCCACTGTCATATACCTTCTCTTCAATGTAAGAGCTCCCGTCTTAAATGCAAGCAGAATGAAACAAAAGTGAATCTGAAAATAGGAAAACTGTGAATTAAATACACGAATATTGCAATGACAGTTCCATATCCATGTTTGTTTTCTTCTACCTCTCTATCTCAACCTCTTTCTCTTTAATTTCTCTTCTTAAGTACTTGAGCAGGGATTGAATATCAAGATTAAGACTCAATACTAGCCCGACATTATTGTGGATCTCTTCACTCAGAAAATATAGGATTTTAATGGAAGTCCTGACATGGGCTTCGCTCTAATAAACTACAAGATAGACCAATAAACTACGGCTAGAGCCTATTACCAAGAACCATTACTGTTCAGAGAACAGAGCAAAATTTATTTTTGTTCTGAATTTTGTTCAAGATTTCTAGCATTACATAATAGTTAGGGAACCTTGCTTCATGGTGATGGGAAGCCACCCTATTCTTTTCCCAGATGCTCTGGATACAGGGGAAGAAAGTCTCTTCCCCTAACTTCCCATGTATGTCTCATCATTGTGGGTTGTGACCCATCTCTGAAGAAAACTTACATTGGGATAAAACAGAAAAAGCCTATGGATCACATTTACAATTGATCATAAAGAGAAGCCCTTGAGAGATGGTTAACATGTTGCTTTTCAGTTTCAGAGGTGCTTTTGTAGTCTATGATTTTTTTTTTCTTTATATTGGGCACTACTTTATGGGTTATTTAAGAAGAGGTGAAAGGGTCACCCTTCAGATGTTGATTTTTATTATTATCTTTTCATCTTTTTGAGTCCCTAGTTACCATCTCACCTGTAGGATTCCAGTTGCTTGGTAATGACAGCTTGTTTAGAATGGTCATTTCATGTCACTCAGAGTAGCATGATAAATCACTGCTGAATCTACTTCTAACAGAACCTCGTTCTGACTCAGGCTTTTTCTCCATCCATACACCAGGTGTTTTTTTGCGTTTGGAGCCATTATTATTCATATTACAAAAGGTTCACTGTTTCTATTCCCGAACTCAAAATTTCACAGGCTGAAGAGGGACTTCCAGAAAGATGGATGCAAACAATTGCAGTCTTGAGAAATGATCAGATATGGCAAATCTTCTGCTTCCACTAGATGGTAAGGACTTCAATCCTAGAATGTTCTGTCTCTTGGGTTTACCCCATTAAGGATTCAATTTCTCATTTGTTTCTCTAGAATCTGACATTGATCATTTCCCCCCAATTATTTCCTGCCTCTCAGTTCATTCTTGGCATCCAACTCCTGATGACTTCTTGGTTATCACAATTATATTTGGGAACTCCTTCCTTCCTCCTAATCTCCAACACTTAACACTCCTGTCATCCGGGGTCCATCTTAGCAAGATTGACTTTTGGGATAGGATGGGCCTGCTTTTTACCAAAGGCTTGGCAAACTATATCTGGATTAAAGCAAGCTCACAGACTGAAAAACTAACAGCATCAAAAAAATAAAACTCAGGAGTCTTTTTATGCATACTTACAAATTACACACTAGAAAAGAACAAAATAGCCAGGACTAAGAACGAAATGGTGACAACTCGATGCCTCCTGTACAAAGATCTTTCTTTAATACTTTGTCATCTTTCTCTCAGCTTGTTGTGTTTGTTGCAGTAAATAATTAGAGGCAGAGCAATTCTGAGCCATTTTATGTGAACATTGTTAAAGGAAATAAAGGTGAAAGCAGACAAACATAAAAAAAAAAAACTACTAAGAAACCATGAACAGAAACGGCTAATTATAGAGCTGCTATTAAAATGCATTTTTCTCCTTCTTGAAACAGAATTTTTGTTTGATAATTAAAGACCTACAGGGCCTATTACATTCTCAGACTCTGAAGGTATTGATCCCTCTGTCTCTTGCTGCCACATTTGTTCTTTCTGGGTCTTCTTCCCCAGAGAATTTTGCTGATTTCATAATTGAGGGGTGGAGTGAAGGCTGGAAGTTACCAAAGATGACCTGCTGTGTGAGGGACAGCTGAGAGAGAGGCTAGGAGAGGGGGGCTACTTAGTCGCCCATGCAGCTTTCCTGCTTTATTTTATATTTTATTTTTATTCTTTGGCTTATTTTTGCAAACATAAGATTTCACATCAGAACATGGCTTTTAAAAAGCAAAATCATCTGTATTTACAATATACGCATACGTAGCCCAAGCACGAATCCTACTACTGGCAATATATTTATCATCCTTTAAAACAAAAGGATTCAAATCCCAGGGATCCCAGATCCCTTTGTGTTCCATCAACTGAAAGAAAGGAAGAACAAACAATTTTTACTACCATGAGCCCAATTCATAGCCAGAAACTCACAGGTGGTGGCGAATTTGATAATGAGACATCTCATCCCATTCCACAAGGAGATTTTGCTCTGAGCTGAGGCTTCCCTACAAAGACCATTGTCTTGCCTCTTTTTCAGGGTATGGCTGAGAGACTATGTATTTTTGTTTGTTTGTTTGTGTTTTTGCTTTCTTAGGCTGATAATGGTGGATATGGAGATACAGGTTTAATTTTGAAGGCCTCTTAAAAGTAAGCTGTATGTCATTCCATCTTAAGGCCACCTTCTCAAAAGAGAGCAGGGTCTTACCTGAATGACAGTTTGGCTAGAAACTGGTAGTTTATATAGCCTCTGACTTTATCTAGAGTTGTCCCCTGGCAAGTAGTTCCCACAGATACTCTTAATAGTACAAAAACATATTGACTCTTTGATCTCAGGTAAGTGGCACTCATGCAAACTGAAGGCCGAGTAATAGGTGTGCTGGAAAAAGTACAGGACTTATTTCCTTTAAATTCTTTTTCTAAGAAAATAAGGTGGTTTTATTTAGATATAATTTTAATGGGAGAAAATACTTTAATATTGAAGGGCAGTTCCAGATCAAATATATTGAATGAAATTATTTTCCTTTAAACTTCTAAATCTTCTTTTATGTGGATCTTGCTCATAATAGGACCTAAATAAATTATTGGTAGACAACCACACACACACACACACACACACACACACACAGAGAGAGAGAGAGAGAGAGACAGAGAGAGAGAGAGAGAGAGAGAGAGAGAGAGAGAGAGAGATGTGCTTATTGGTATATATCCATGGGTTCCACATTGGCAGATTTTAACCTACTTTGGATTAGAACTACTTGAAAAACATTTGTGTCAGTACTGAACACACAGACATTTTTCTCATCATTAATCCCTAATGCATTATTGCTAGCATTTATGTAGTATTTACATTGTATTGAGATTTTTTTTTTTGTACTAAGGATTGAACCCAGGGGTGCTTAATCACTGAGCCACATTACCAGTCCTTTTGTATGTTTTATTAAGAGACAGGGTCTTGCTGAGTTGTTCAGGGCCTCACAAAATTGTTGAGACTGGCTTTAAATTTTTGTTCCTCCTGCCTCAGCCTCCTGAGCCGCTGGGATTACAGGCCTGTTCCACCATGCCTGGCTACACTGTACTGAGTTTTATAAGTAATCTAGAGATGATTTAAAATATTGTATATGAAGGATGTGCCCAGATGCCATGCAAATACTATGCCATTGCATGTAAGACACTTGAGCATCAGAGGATTTGGGGATATATAAGGGATTTTGGAATCAATTTACTGTGGTTATCACAGGATGAGTATATCAATATCTATATATCTCTGTCTGAACATACTACATGTTCTGGGAGTCAATTATAAAAATAAATAAGAGAAAGGACATAGTGTTCAGTTTCTCTACTTTGTCCTATTGTCCTGAACATGCTAAAAAGAGTTGACACTGTGGTGTTGGGAAATCAGGTATGGCAAGTCCTCATTCCTCTTTGTGGTTAACAAAATGCTCGGGGCAGCTGCAAACAAGTGCCAGTTATAGGAGAAGGGAGTCAGATCTACTCTGACAACCTAACAATGAAAAACCTTTAAATTTGGATGGAGTCATAGAAACCCCATGATCCAAATGCAGATAGCCCTTGAATGCCAAGAATTTATTTGAGGCATAAGCTCATCCTATGAGGGATGAGCCTGAGTATGCCCTAATTTGCCAGTCCACAGGCTATCACAGTAGAACTCTAGCCTGATATTTTTATAGTTTGCCTTTAACCTTTCCACTAGGACCTAAGATTTATTCCTGACATCTGGTGCAA
Source organism: Spermophilus citellus (assembly GCF_964194105.1). Lineage (NCBI taxonomy): Eukaryota > Metazoa > Chordata > Mammalia > Rodentia > Sciuridae > Spermophilus > Spermophilus citellus. The sequence continues at coordinate 57,159,000 of NC_138185.1, forward strand.
GTCAGCAAAACAATTCAGCTCAAAGTTGAAAATAGACAAGTGCGTCTAAGGTTGTCACTCAAATCCCGTATCTGTGCTGGGCTCCCTGCATGCTGAACAAACAAGCCTCATTAGAATATAATCTGAATTCCCTTATATATTGACCCTGTATGCCTTGTTGCAGTTTCTTTCTTTCTTTCTTTTTCTATTTTGGCCAAAAGTCTAAACAATAATTTGATTCTTTATGTTCAGCAGTACTTTTAATGGTCATTTATGAAGTTTTGCTGGTTCATAACCTCAGCAATCACAAGGCTTGGCATTTTTCTTCCTGAAGCATCTAAGTGAACAGGCAGGAATCTGTCCCCATCAGCAGCCCCAGTGGTCCCTCCTTTCATCCTCCTCTCTCCCACACATGCCCTCATGGCTCACTGCTCACCCCCAACGCAGGTCTGACAGTAGCAGCAAGAGGTCGACATCAAAGCTCATTCTCAGCCAGCAGCTGCCCTCTAATGCTGGCATTATAGAGAGAGACAGAGAGTGAGTGAGGAAGGGAGGAAGAGAGAGAGAGAGAGCGAGAGATGAGAGAGAGAGAGAGAGAGAGAGAGAGAGAGAGAGAGAGAGAGAGAGAGAAAGTACCAGATTGCTTGAATGGCCTCTCACACAGGAGCCTGAAGAATAGAACAAAACCGTCCATTCTCCTTCTCTTTGTAAGACGCCTAGGCAGAATGGGCATGTGTGGTGCACGGATGGGTTTGAACTGCATTAGCACTCTTTCAGTTTACAAACAAGAGGCCTAATTTAGAAGAAAAATCTTCTATCTGATTATTTCTTTGTGTTCATCCATGTTAAAAAAAAAATGTTCAGGGTGGGGGGGAGGTATTGAGGTGGCTTATTAACTCTTCAGGCTGATCATGATTGTGAAGGGCAATGGGGAGATAATTATTCATCCTGAATTTCCAGAATTAAAAAAGAAATTAAGTATTGCTAGTTTTGAGCACTATATTAAAATATTAAACAGATTTTATTGTCACTCTAACTAGCTTTTTCATAAGCAACACAGCAAATACTTGTAGTATGAGCTTATGTCCCTTCTTTTTCATATTTATGTCTTATGGTGATACAAGAGGATGCAATTAGAGTCACTGAGTGAGACAAAGCTCCAGAGATTTTTTTGAAACCCCCTAGGTTACCAACACCCTGGCTGTTCCTGGGTCCGGAAGTCGTGGTGCATTTTAGGGATACTGCCATCCAGGTTTTTCTGAAGTGATCTACTTAAATGAGTTGGAAAAACTTGGAGATTTATGGAAAGAGGGTAGATAAATCTTCTGTCAAATGATTCCACATATCTTTGTTGGGGAAGCTTATTAACTTCTCAGTCTTAAAGGAGAAGAATATGAGATATAAAGGACTTCATGGTAGCCAGAGAGTCATTTTTTTCTTAAGGTAATGCTTCTACCTTTTCTAAGTTAAATAAAGTACGACTACACTTAGAAGAATTTTTTTTTCTGGCACTTTTTTTGTTTTAGAGAAAGAGAGAGAGAGAGGGAGAGGGAGAGGGAGAGGGAGAGGGGGAGAGAGAGAGAGAGAGAGAGAGAGAGAGAGAGAGAGAATTTTTTAATATTTATTTTTTAGTTTTTGGTGGACACAACATCTTTATTTTATTTTTATGTGGTGCTGAGGATCAAACCCAGCACCCCGCGCATGCCAGGTGAGTGCATTACCGCCTGAGCCACATTTCCAGCCCATTTCTGGCATTTTTGAGACACAATATATTTTAGGAAGAGAGAAGATGAACTCAGATATCGATGTTAGACCATATTTTGTCCTCCATTTTAGAAGGTGATTTTTATCACTCTCAATATGATGTACTTTCCTACATTCTCAGAATTGTGCCTTAGTTGGATACTTGGGGTAAGGGGTGTCTTATAATAGTGGCAAAATGCTGCATAAACATATGACCTTAGAATAACAGGGGAACTCAATATTTTTTTTTATTGGTGGCAGCGCTTGTGTACAGTTAAGAATGAAAGCTGAGTTAGATTGAGTTTAGGGAACCCTTTTCTGGAGGTCTCAATTAAGGGACAGTTTCATTTGTCCCCGACCTTTCAGATGTGTTCTTTCCTTGATGGTAGGAAGAATGCAAAAATGGAATCCACAGTGGTTGCTATGCCAATCCTGGACAAAAAAAAAAAAAAAAAAAAAAAAAAATCCAGTTTATTCCCAGTTGCCAGACAGAGGTTTTGGAAATCTGTTGTCTGTCTGGGAAGGAGAGAAGGTGGGTTTGAGAGAAATGTTTACTCTTAAAGTTTCATTGAAAGAGACTATGCTTTTCTTCCTCTACCCATCTTGTATCTCCAATGTAAAATGCTAACACTCAAAAGTGCTGGGATGTTGACTTTGTGAAACAGTAAGATTAACTGTCTTTAAAAATAATTTATTCTTATTTTTTGAAATTGCATATTTCTGTAAGTTCCCTGGGGGCAATGAAACAAATAATGGGAAGATTTAATGCAGAAATAAGTCATTTGATTGTAGCATGTGAGGTTAAATGATTTGAAAAAATAACATACAAAAGATAGTTTTCCTGAAACTTTTTTTTCCCCCAATACTGGGACTGAACCTAGGGGCATTTAACCATGGAGTAACATAACCAGTCCCTTTTCTTTTTCATATTTTATTTAGAGACAGGGTCTCACTGGGCTGCTTAGGGCCTTACTAAGTTGCTGAGGCTGGCTTTGAACTCAGAATCCTCCTGCCACTGGGGTTACAGGTAGGCCAATCTTTACTGTGAAATTTTTGAAAATGTTGATGAGGTCTATTTGATATTCAATAAGCTGAACATATTAAAAATGTATAATTTGACTAATTTGATGTATATACACACCTATAATATTTTTTAGTGAAAGATCTTTTGCACGTAGTTTTAATGGTATTGCTTGACAAATTTCAGTTTTCTGTCATTCATTGCTAGTATTTTTTGTATATAATATATAAAATATCTTTTGTATATTAACCTTTGCAACTCTTATAAATGTTCTTATTTGTTATATCTTTTATGTAGATTACATCATATTTCTACATGGACAGTTACATGATCTGTGAATGGATCCAGGCTTATTTCTTCATTTCCTGTATGCCAACTTTTTAATTTTTTTGTTCTTATTCAATTGGTTAGATATTTCATACAGAATTGTGAGGGCAGACATTTCTGTCTTACTAGCACTGATCATAGGGGAAAATATGTAGTCTTTCATCATTAAATATGATGTTAGCTGTATGTTTTTCATAGATACCCATTACGAGCTTGAGGAATTTCCTGTCTATTCCCATTTAGATAAACATTTCTATCAGAAATAGATGTTGGATTTTGTCAATTGGTTGTGCTTTCATGTGTTTAAATGATTGTATTATAGTTCATCAAATTTGATTTGTTAATATGATGATTACATTGATGGATCTTTGAAAGTAAAGGCAACATTATTTTTCCATGATAAACTCCCAATAGGTAATATTGTATCAATTTCTGCATACAATCTATTATATCATAGTCTAAATTTTTTGTTTTTATGTTCAAGAAGGATATTTTCCTATTGTTTTCCTTTTTGGTAGTTTATTTGTCAGAATTTGGTATGCACATAATCTTGGCCTCATAAGGTACATTGGGAAATATTATCTCCTCCTTGATTTTCTGAAAGAGCTTGTTTAGAATTGATGCTCTATCTTCCTTAAATACTCAGTAATATTTATTCATGAAGCCATCCTAATTTTAGAAAAATTCTTAATCATAAGTTCAATTTCTTCAACAAACATAGTGCCATTCAGGTGATCTATTTCTCGAAGGACCATTGGTAACTTGTGACTTCCAAGGAACTGATTCTTTTTATATAAGTTGAAATTTGTTGACATAATGGTTGAAAGGACCCTCAGAGAGTCCATGCAAAGTCCAAAGTCCAGGCCACACACTGGACTCCCACACAAGAGATTTATTGTCCATAACAGGAGGCATATGAACAAGGGGGTCCCTCCTAGAACAGCAGCCTGTCGGCACTCACAGAGCAGCTTTCTAGCTCACTAGAGGAATCTCATAAGCTGCTTAGGAGTTTAAACTGAGGTGGGGTTGATAGCAGGCACATGTTCTTGTGGGGAGTTAAGCAGATTTGCCACAGAATCGAAACTCTGGAACCTCTAGATGAAATGGTACCCAACCTAAAATGGTGAATCTGATGCCAAAAATGGTGTTCATAATATTCATGTATTATTTCTATAATCTCTTTAAAATATTTCTGATTGTAATTTATAACTTTTTTCTTTTTCTTTTACGATTTAGGCTCATTAGAAGTTTGTTAACTTTATAGATTTATTCAAATAATCAGGTTTGGTCTAATTGATTTTATCTATTTTTTGTTATTTACTTTATTTAAATACTTTGATCTTTTTATTTCCTTTCTTCTCTCTTTTGTTTTAACTTGCTCTTATTTTCCTACTTTTTTAAACATGGGAACTGTTTTGGTTTGGATGTGAGGTGTTCCCCAAAAGCTCACTTGTGAGACAATGAGAGAGAGTTAAAAGAGGAAATGATTAGTTTGTGAGAACCTCAACCCAATCAGTGAATTAATCACCTGATGTGATTATTTGAATAGTGATTGAAGGCAGTTGGGGTATGTCTGGAGGAAGTGTGGCATTGGGGGTGTGGCTTTGGGGTATTTATTTGTATCTAGCAAGTAGAACAGCTCTCTCTCTCTTGCTTTCTGATCATCATATGAGCCACTTCTCTCTGCCACAGTCTTCCACCTTGATGTTCAGCCTCACCTGGAACCCCAGGAATGGAGCCTTCTGTGGATTAAGGTTTCTGAAACTGTGAGCCTGAAATAAAACTTTCCTCCTCTACAATTGTTCTGGTCAGGTCTTTTAGTTATAGCAGCAAAAATGCTATAACAGGGACTGATATCATTAACTGGCACTTTTTTCCTACAAAAGTTGTTGATGGCTATACCTTTCCCTGTGAGTACTGCTTTAGAAGCATCCCACAGCCTGTCTGCACTCACAGCGAGGCTTTATAGCCCAGAGAGGAATCTCATAAGCTGCTTAGGAGGTTAAGCTGGGGTGGGGTTGATAGCAGGCAAATGTTCTTATGGAGAGTTAAGCATCTTTGCCTCAGAATCGAAACTTTAGGATGATTTTTTGTTTTGTTTTGTTTTCATCTAATTCAAAATATTTTCTACCTTTAGTTTTGAATTTCTTTAAAACCATGGGTTGTTTTTAAATGTGTAAATGTATTTAAAAATATTTCAAGATTATCTGCACTTATTTGTTACAAATTTCTAATTTATTTCATGAAGTTGGAGAATATACTTCATATGATTTTATTTTTAAAATTTTATTCACACTTGTTTTATGGCCCAGAATATAGCCTGTCTTCGTGAATGTTTTATGTCCTGATGTTGTTGAAGAGTGTTTCATAAGTGTCAGTTATTTGCAGTGTTTAGGTGATGATGTTCATCTTTATAGTTTAATTGGTTTATGTTTATTTGTGGTATCACTTACTCAGGAAAGGTGATCAAATCTCCCAATATAATTGAGGGAGTTTGAATATTTCTCCTTGTAGTTCTACCAATTTTTAATCCTTGTATGTTAAAGCTCTGTTATTATATGCATAAAATTTAGGGTTGTTATAAATTGACTTGTCTATAACCAAGAAATTCCCTCCTCTATCTATAGTAATATTTGCCATAAACTATGCTTCATCTGACATGATAAAGTCAATTTGCTTCTGACTTTTTAGCAGAGTGAATTTCTTTGCATTGCTTTGTTTTTCACCTATTTGTTTCTTTATATTTTAAGTTCATTTTCTGCATGTAGTACATAGTTGGATCTTGCTCTGTTATTCAAAATGGTCATTTCTAGTTCTTAGCCAGACTTTGAGATTAATTAAATGTAATGATATCAGTATGGTTGCATTCATATATACTATATTTTTATGTCTTTATAAAATATGCCCATTTTCACTATTTTTTAAATCATTTTGGGTTTTAACTTTATGATTCTGTTTTTTTTTTAACCATTAGTTTATCAGCTGTCAATCTCTGAAGCATTTGTTAGGGTTGAGAGCTTGCATGTGGAGTTATCATCTGTCTTCAAATAATATCATACTAATATTCCAATGATATCTCTGTTAGTAATTTACAGGGCCCTTCCTATGTTGCCCTTACCTTTATGCTATTGTTGTACTTCCTTATTAGGAAGTAAAACGTACTTCCTAAAACTAACCCCACATCTTTATTTTGTAAGTGATTACTTCTTTCTATGTGTAAGATTACACAATATGACCTAACATATTCAAATAAAAGACAAATAATTTTTTAATGTTTAATTATGTAGCTGCTTTTCTTATTTCCTTCATTAGCTTGTGTGGGTTCATATTTCTCTCTGGTATTATTTTTCTTTTGTCTGAGCAAATTCTTTTAATACTTATTATAGCACAAATCTGCTAGTGTTGAATTCTTTTAGTTTTTGTATATCTGAAAAAGCCCTTATTTTGACTTTTAGGTCTGAAGCATTTTGGCTGGGCATATACTCTTTTTTCATCTTTCCATATTTCTTTCCATGCTTTTATACTTTCATATTTCTTCACAGTGATCTGGTTTTATTTGTTTCTGACAAATCAACATTTATTTAGTTTTTCCTCTATCAATAATATGTCTTTATTTTTTTCATCTGGCTGCTTTTAAGACTTTTCTCCTCATTATTTTCTTAAAGACATTTAATTATCATGTACTTTTGTAGTTTTCATTATTTTATTTGTGCCTGGAATTCTTTGAGATTCTTGAGTGAATTTATAGTTATCATAAATTTCAAAAAAATTAATCATTATTTCTTCAAATATTTTTCTGTTCCCCTTTCCTCCATTCTCTCAGGAGCAGCAATTAAATGTGTACTAAGTATAAACTGTTTAAAATTGTCCCATACCTTAGTGATGATCCATTTATAGCATCTAGCCTGTGTGTGTGTGTGTGTGTGTGTGTGTGTGTGTTATATTTTATATCGGATCATTTTATGTCTTCAAGTTCACTAATCTTTTCTTTTTCATTATCTAATGTGGTGGTGATACCGTTTGTTCTATTTACCATATAGTACATTATATTATACTATTCCATGTCCCTTTATATCATGAACAATCTTTTACCTTACCATCATATATGTATAAAATATACATATAGTAACTTTTAGTATGTTCTAAAATATCTTTTTATCCAGATGCATATTTTTATCTTCATCATGGGTCATATTTTCTCGCTTCTTTATTAAATCTTGATTTTGTAAAAATTTTCTTATTCACTTCTGGATATTTTTGTATGTATATAAATACCCCTGAGATATGTAAAATGATCATCTCATTCAATTTATCTGGGAGTGTCCCAGTTTTATAAATAAACATCTTGTATCCCAAGAACATATCCTTCCATGGAAAACTATCATAGTTGTTCACTTTACTTGGAAAAGTTCTGATCTATTGTGGCTCACTTTTAAATTTTATTGAGTGGGTTCAAAGCATCATTATTCTTGGTGCAAATCTGACCTACTCCTGAGGTAATAACTACTCAGTTTGTCTGCCCTGATTTTTTTTTGGCTTATCAAGTTTTCTATGCTAATAGTGAAAGCAAAGAACTGTGTCAGCTATAGAGATTGTCTACAATGCTGCTTTCAGGCGGTTCATTCCTGATCTTTCTTTTTTCACACACATGTACTCAAGTACTAGCCGGGGACTCTGGGACCAACCTTTGCTGATGTCTGGTATCTGTGTAGCTCTTTCTTATCCGGTACACTGTCCTGTGAACTCCAGCTGCTGTGGTCTCTCTCAAATTCTGGTATTGTCTCCTTATTTCAGGAGATCACTAAGAACTTAAGGGTTCTCTGACTCTGTATTGTAGCTTGACATGTTTCTCCAGGATGAAAACTTGGAAAAGTTAGGGCTCACCTCATTTGTTTCTTCTCTCTCAGGAATCCCTGCCCATGATGCCTGTATCTATTGTCTGAAAACTGATTTTTCACATATCATCTTTATTTTTATAGCTTAATATGAGAGAGTAAATTCCCTCCTTGTTGTTTTATCTTGACCGGAATCAAAACTCCTGTGCCATTAAAAAAAAAAAAAAAATGTTTTTTGCTGATTCATCTTTGTTCGCAGGCAAAAACTATTCTAACTGATATAAGTATCATGATATTTCAAGAAGAAAACTAATGTCAGTTTCAAAACATATGGTTTTAAATCTCATTTTCAATTTATGTAACTTGAAATTCTTAACTAGGTCACTTCCCATTCTGGAACCTCTGATTCCTCATCCATTGAATGTGTAATGTTTTCAGGGTTGGTGAAAATTCTGCATTTTTATGTTCTTTGTAAATGTAAAGCTTTAAGTATATATGCATTAGTTTGATATTATTTAGTATACTTCAATAAAAATAAAATTATAGAAAGCTTTATTTCCCCTTTAATTCCACTTAAATATATTGCTATACACATTCAGCTCCACCACTTACAATATGTTTTTATTGCTGAAGATTTCAATTGACTATAGTAGTCAGGATGTAGTCTGTAGTCACAATGTCAGAACACGTACAAGTTTAAGATTGTACTCACTTTTGATATTTGGCAGAAGCAGGACTCTACTTTTTGTCGTAAGTACAACAGAAGTTAATACTTTATAGTGCTTACAAAACCAAGGTGAAAAATGAAAAATGAGACTTTTAATGACAATTCTTTTCCATACGTAAGTCCAAATTTATTTTGTAAATATACAAAAATAAAGAAGTCTAAGGGACCATAATTATTTTATTGTAGTTTCTGTATTTACAAATTAGCCACTGATGCAGGAAGATTCCACAGAGGCACATGCAGTGATCCTCACCATCCTGCCAGTCACCCTTTTAGTGGACACTTGGCATTTCTTATTCAGTAGCCACCTGCATTCTTCCTTGGTGGGAGGTACTAATTTTGTTTATATTTCCACTCATCTTCCTTCTCCCAACTCTGAAAAAGAGGCTGATTATAGCAATTCAGTGAGGACATTATACTTAAAAAATTTATCCTTGTTGAGGCATGCAGGTGGAAGTCAGTTCTGTTTCCTCATTGTCCTAAGTTTTTCATTGTGTGAATATGTAATAATACATTGATATGTTTTCTTGGCAATAGTTAGGTAAGTACTTTGTTATTATTGTTATTATTATTATTGTTTTTATGACACTAACTCCATGAACATTGTTTTACATAGCTTTTGGAGTTGTGCGTTTTTTTCTTTAATTTTTTCTTCAAATAAACAACACTTGGTTATATTTTGTTTCCTATTTTGTTATTTTTTTAATCCTTATTTCTATTAAACAGTGTGCTAAAGAGAGCATGCAGTAGGAATATAAAAAACAAACAAACAAACAAAAAGTCATAATTTACCATCTGGGTTGCATGACCATTTTAATGTTATTTTTATATATTTGGATCATTTTACAAATAATTTATATCATTTATAAAAAGAGATACTAAAAATTATTTATTAGTGATTTTTTTTAAAGAGAGAGAGACAGAGACAGAGAATTTTTTAATATTTATTTTTTAATTTTCGGCAGACACAACATCTTTGTATGTGGTGCTGAGGATCAAACCCGGGCCGCACACATGCCAGGCGAGCGAGCTACCGCTTGAGCCACATCCCCAGCCCTTTATTAGTGATTTTTATCAAGGAGTATTACGCAGCACTAAAAAAAAATGACAAAATCATGGAATTTGCAGGGAAATGGATGGCATTAGAGCAGATTATGCTAAGTGAAGCTAGCCAATCCCTAAAAAACAAATGCCAAATATCTTCTTTGATATAATGAGAGCAAAGAACAGAGCAGGGAGGAAGAGCAGGAGGAAAAGATTAACATTAAACAGAGACATGAGGTGGGAGGGAAAGGGAGAGAAAAGGGAAATTGCATGGAAATGGAAGGAGACCCTCATTGTTATACAAAATTACATATAAGAGGTTGTGAGGGGAATGGGAAAAAAAAAGAAGGAGAGAAATGAATTACAGTAGATGGGGTAGAGAGAGAAGATGGGAGGGGAGGAGAGGTGGGATAGTAGAGGATAGGAAAGGTAGCAGAGTACAACAGTCACTAGTATGGCAATATGTAAAAATATGGATGTGTAACCGATGTGATTCTGCAATCTGTATACGGGGCAAAAATGGGAGTTCATAACCCACTTGAATCTAATGTATGAAATATGATATGTCAAGAGCTTTGTAATGTTTTGAACAACCAATAAAAAAAATCCTAAAAAAAGAAATATTATATGTGGATAACATAGGAAGCACAGTAATTTCTCATTATATCTTCCTCTCCTGTGTTGTTGAAATTGCCCTTTTATCTGTGTTAGGATTATAGTAGATGTATGTGACAAAGTAATTTTGTGTGGTCAGATATTTGTATGAACAACATGTTTGAAGTAAATGTTTAAATGTTTGAAATACAATTAAATTGATAAACTTCATGGAAAAAAAGAAGTAGTGGGGACTGAATTAGAACAAGATATATTCAATGTTTTTATCATTATATCAAAATGAATTATACTGTCATGTATAACTAAAAAGAACTGAAAAAATAGAATCCTGGGTTTGCCATATTTAAACTTTAGTTTCCAGTTCTTGCAAAACCAGGCAACTATATAACAGAATTTTGGGTTTGCTGTGTTTAAACTTTATTACATACTTGCCTGGTTTTGCAAGTGTATATATTTAATGTGTTTACATGTATAATATGTAAAAATATATAGGGTATTTATTTATTTATTTATTGGTACCAGGATTGAACAACTCAGGGGTGCTTAATCTCAGAGCCACATCCCCAGCACCCCTGCCTTTTTTTATTTTTTATTTTTAAATAAAGTTTCACTAAGTAGCTCAGGGTGTTGCTAAGTTCTGAAGCTGACTTTGCACTTGAGATCCTCCTGCTTCAGCCTCCCAAACCACTGGGATTACAGACGTGCACCATGGTGCCCAGCTAATATTTAAATATATTTATAAATATAAATGTACCCCCATAATGTTTTTAAATGCAACTCACTGTTCACCAACTATTAATACTCATCATCTGGTAAATACTGTTCCAGATATCAAAACACATTTGAAACTCTACCATATTGTTACTTCAGTTGCTTCTTACATTTGCATTGTCAATGGAAATACTCTTGGAAAAGTTGATGGCTCATCATTTTATTGAGAAGAGTTGACTCTCTGCTTTACGGTGGCAAACCATTTTCTTTTGAGGCTTACAAATATCAGTTATAATAATCAATTCAATAAGTTTAAAAATTCTCTGTCATGTATTTCATTCTAAATACTTCTAACCTTGCCTTCAGCATGTCTCCACATGGAACTGTATTTTGGAGGCAAAAACAGCAAATATCTGATACAGGCATCACTTAAAAAATAGGAGTGTCAGAAAACAGCACCTAATTGGAAAGTGAGCAAGGAGAGACTGATAAAGTATAATTTTTTAAAAATATCAGAGATATTAATAGATATTACTTATACTTTGTATTTTTATACATTGTTTTAAGACCTCTTCCATACTTTCTAAGGAGATAAAATTGTCAAGATATTTTAAAATTATTTCCTGCCAAGACAAGGCTAATTAGTGTCAAGAGAATTAAGATTTGTCATTCTTTCATTGTATTATCATCTCAATTATTTTTCATGATTTGACTACTTGTAGGTCAGTAAACTTTGCAAAGAAGAAATATTCTCACATATTCTTTTAATTTAAGGTAATTTTGTTGCAAAGAAGCTTTAAAAGTTTCTCAGATGGAAGGGTTTATGACAAGTAGTGATGGGTGGACTCCCATGAAAATCTAAGAAATAAAGCTACAACTGAATAATAAGGCTGAGCCTCTCTCTGATCTAGCTATTGTTACAAATTGTGCTATGTAACAAACTGCCAAAGGCTCAGTGGCTTAAAATAGCAAACATTTATTTCTCATTTGCTGATGGTCAGTTAGAACTCTATGAGACTAGCTTGGCTTCCAAGCTACCAGGGGGTACAGGTGTGCCCCACAGCATCTCATTCTGGGGCCCAGACCTGAGGAACAGTACCCACCTAGGTGGTCATTACAAACCAAGAGGTCAAGAGTACAGCATTACTACATCTGTGGTGTTTGCTAACCTCATGTCTGTTACCCTCATGTCCGCTAACGCCCCCTGGGCCAAAGGGATTTATATGACCAAGTCTAATGTTAGTAGGGAGAGGAAGTTGATTCCACCCAAATAGGAGAGAACTGCATAGGTATATGGCAAAGAAAGTGAATATATTCTTATTATTCTTTGGATATTGTGTTAAGTTGATATTTCTTATTATTCTTTGGATATTGTATTAAGTTGATATTAAGACTATACTGAGTTTCTTAGAAAAGGATTTCATTGTTTATATTGAGAAAAGTACTAAGTAGTTTAACTTACAATCTTTGCTTATTATAGTCCCTTTGACAATCAGTCATTGAGACTGACCATTAATATAATCCATTTAATTCATTTGCTATACAGAATATAATTCATTTGCTATAGAAAAATTCTAAGGAATCTAAAATGGCAATGTGGCAATATCAGCTTTGGATTTGAGAAAATATTTTGCAATATGATGGAAGCTGTTCACTTTTAGATTTAAACCTTTTTGATATGTACAGCTAGAGTCTTTTGCAGCCTATCTAATATTGCAAGTGTGAATCGTATAATTGTACATGGTGGCACTCTTTTCCTATATCCTTTTATACTTTTGATTATGGGAGAATTATGCTATATATTAGTCACTGATTTGGATCATATGCCATATCATAAAGGACAGCACTGCAAGGCAGGATTCAATAATCAGATCTATTTCATTGTATGTAACAGGATATTATGTCAACTCTTTATGGTTGATAAGTTCATGATGTGAAGAGGAAATATCACTTCAACTTCCTAGGAAGCTGTATTAACAGTACAAGTACATCCAGCAAAAAATTTTAAATTGCCTAATTTCCATGGAATGATGCTGCCAACATTTCACCAAAGTTAGGCTAATGCATAGAATTTGAGGCACAGTTTATGGCTGTTGTATTTCTTTGTATGTTATTCACTTGTTTGCCAATGTGTCCAAAACTTCTGACAAGAAAATATTGGAGGATAACTATTTGCTTTGGCTCAAGGTTTCAGAGGTTTGAGTCCATGATCAACTGGCTCCATTTCTTGAGTCTAAGGTGAGGCAGAACATCACAATAGAAGGGTGTGGTAAAAGAAAGCTGCTCAGCTCATGGCAGGTGGCAGAAAGACAGGAAGGGTTCACAGAGAAGAAAAACTCTTTCCTTCAACTAAGTGCCACCTCCTAATAGTTCATTCAGCCCATCAATGAATTAAGCCACTGATAAGGTCAAAGTTGTCTTGGTACAATAATTTTCCAAGCCCCATCTCTGGATGCATGAAACTTTGCAGGACATTCTAGATCCAAACCGTATAACCTTGTGTGAATTAACTTCAGATTTATATATTTATTTATTTATTATGCTGGGGAATAAACTCTGGGCCCTGCACATGCTGTAGGAATACTATATCCCTGAGCCATCTCAGCAGCACACTTTCAAATAATTTTTTCAGATGCATCCTATTTTCTTTCTTGCAAAGTGGAAGGAATTCTAGTTCCTCTGCAGATTGAATTAAGGCAATGCATGCCTCTTGTTAGGATTAGCTGAGTAGGGATAGTTGGACTGAGAGGCAGCAAGCACATGGTAGCATACACACATCTTCTCCCAGTTAATCAACCATGAATCTAGTGTTGGTGGGAAGCTCTTTTGAAGATGTGAGATATTTAATTCATTAACTTTAAATTAGTAAATAAAAAATTATTCTGGGTAGCTCTACTGAAAGATATATAGCATTTCAAAGAAGATGTGGGCCATATATGGGCTCAGAGACTCCAGACAGCTGTTGGCTCCGTCATTGCTACATAACCTGCTGTTTCTCCCTTTTTGAATGAAGAATGTGGACAAAAAATTCATTCTGTATGCATGGGGTTTCAGTTTGCTTGTCATTTGCACTTCTTGCCTGATAGAAAACTCTGAATTATTTAACCAGCCCCAACAATTGTGTAAGCCAATCCCTTATAATAAATCTTTTTATAGATTTATATATAGACAGGTAAAATAGATATAGGATAAATATAGAGTGATAAAATCTATATATTGATCTCTGTCTTTACATATAAATCTCCTATTGGTTCAGTTCTGCTTTTTTGGGGGGGTTGAATCCTTTCTACATAACCACCAGCATATACAGAAGGAATTGATACTACCCCCTAAGTGGAAAAGGATGTTTCTCAACTGCGTTAATCAGATTTCTATTACCATAACAAATACCTTCCATGAATCAACTTACAGAGAAAAACGGTCTGTTGTGGTTCATAGTTTTTGAGCTTCTGGTCCATGAGGGCTTGGCTCCTTTGTTTTGGTAGCACATCATGGTGTGAGTGCCTGCTGGAGCAAAACCATTCACTTTATGGTTGAGAAGTGGAAAGAGAGAGTGGGGTTGGGAGGGGGAGCATGGGAGGATTAGATGAACTCTAGATAGGACAAAGGGGAGGAAGGGGAAAGGAGGGGGAATGGGGGTAGGAAATACAGTGGAATGAGATGGACATCATTATCCTAAGTACATGTATGAAGAACACAAATGATGTGAATATCCTTTGTATACAACCAGAGATAGGAAAAAATTGTGCTCTATATATGTAATATGAATTGCAATGCACTCAGCTGTCATTTATAACAAATTAGAATAAAAAATTTAAAAAATTGAAAAAAAAAGAAAACAATGGGGGAAATCAATGAAACAAAAAGCTGGTTCTTTAAAAATATCAACAACATTGGAATACCTCTGTCCAGACTTGTTATGGTTTGGATGTGAGGTATCCCCCAAAAGCTAATGTGTTAGAGTGCTGAGGGCCATTATCAAGTAGGAATGACGCATCGATTTCCTTGCCAGCGTACCCCATGTTAAATTTGCTGTGACCTTGCATGTGTGTTTGAGAAAGATGACCCTACTCAAGGAAGAGGGTGGATCCAGGATTAGGGTGTATCCTGCAGTTTGAGGAAGTATAATATCCCCGTCCTTGGGTTTAGGGCGTTCCCAGTTTAAGACCTTGGGTTTTAGGGAAGTTCGATGTTGAGGATTATTGCTGCTGGAAATAGGGCGTTCCTGCTACCTGAGCTCCCGTTGAGAGAGCATTTTGGGAAAAAAAGCCTCGTGTAGTAGGTGAATTGGGTGGCAGCAGAACTGGGATTGCCCCAGAACGTGTGTGGAGGCTGGTGTGAGTTCGGGAATAAAGAATTGCTGTTTGAATCTACAAAGCTGTGTGGTGGCTCGTGATTCTGTGCCCAGCCAAGACTGCGGCATTAGAGAATGCAAGAAATTATGGAGGAGAAATGATTGGGTTGTGAGAGTCTTAATCCAATCAGTGAATTAGTCTGCATGGGCTCTCTCTCATCCAGCAAGGAGGTCTATGGAACAGGGTAGAGGAGAGTGTGGCTGTGAAGTCCCTAATCAAGACCTCTGGAGACCAAGCAGGAAGCATGTCTGATTTTATTGCTCAGTGGCAGATTATAGGCAGCCACCAATACAATTTCTTGCTAACTGTCCCTACAGCTACCCATCAAGGAGCAGGCCATGGAGCAAGTGCAGGGACTCCAACACATGGCCTCATCGGGGAAGTGGTTTGCCACTTAGACGCCCTTAACATACGCCATGGATGCAGTTAGTCTATGCACTTGTCCCAACATTAATCCTCTGAGGGGATCAACTGAGTGGTAACTGCAGGCAGGTCGTGTGTGGCTGGAGGAGTTGGCATGGGGGGCATGGCTTTATTCATGAATGGAAAGTGGAGTCTCTCTCTTTGCTTCCTGAACAGCGTGTGAGCTGCTTTCCTTTACCACACTCTTCTTCCATGATGTTCTGCATCACTTCAAGCCCCAAGGAATGGAGCCTGCTGTCTATGGACTCAGATCTCTGAAACTGTGAGCCCTGAAATAAACTTTTTCTCCTCTAACATTGTTTTGGTCAGATCTTTTCCTCACAAAAAAAAGCTGATGAAAACAATGCTCATAAAGAAAAAAGAGAAGACACAAATCACCAATACACAGACTCTACAAACTTCAAAATGATGATCAGCTACCATGACAATTTTGTAGATATAAATTTGACCACTTAAATTCATCAATTCCTGAAGATATACAGTCTATCATAACTCATCCAATAAGAGTTAGATATGTCAAAGTGTCCTACAACTATTAAGACAATTAAATTCATAAATTAAAAACCTACAAAATTGGAATGAAACCACCATTTGACCCAGCTATCCCACTCCGTGGCTTATACCAAAAGAACTTAAAATCAGCCTACTACAGTAATGCAGCCATGTCAATGTGTATAGCAGCTCAATTCACAATAGCTAAACTATGGAACCAACCTAGGTGTCCCTCAATAGATGAATGGATAAAGAAAATGTGGTATATATACTCAATAGAATATTACTCAGCTTTAAAGAAGAATGAAATTATGGCATTTGCCAGTAAATGGATGGATTTGGAGAATATCATGCTTAGTGAAATAAGTCAATCCCAAAAAATCAAAGACCAAATATTTAATATGCAGATGCTAATTCACAGTAAGGCAGGCGACACTAGAGAAAAATAGTGTTACCTTAGATTAGGTAGAGGGAAGTGAAGGGAGGGGAGGGGAGAGAAGGGTAGAGGAGGGGATGTGGGGATAGGAATGATAGAATGAAACAGACATTATTATTGTATGTATATATGTGACTACATGACCAATGTGATTCTATAACATGTACACTTGGAAAACTGAGAAATTATATCCCATCTATGTATGATATATCAAAATGCATAAATGCATCCTATTGTCATATATAACTAACTAAAACAAATTTAAAAAATTTTTAAAAACATACAAAAAGAAAAAAAAAACAGAGAGGAAGTGGCTGGGTCCCTCTAATACCTTCCCCAATGACCAGAATAGATCCTTTTAGGTCCCATTTCTTAAAAGTTCTACCATCTTCCAATGGTGTTAATCTGGTGGATCAAACTTTCAACACATGGGCCTTTGAGGATATTTTGGACCCACACTATAGCATCTTAGTTCTGTTCTGTTTCATAACTGAGTCTTGTTAGTGAATACAGATCTTTAATCTTTTGATTAAACTTCATTTCATATCAAATAGGAATAAACAACCAAGAATCAAAAGACATCTAAAATGAAGGAGGGAAACTTATAATATCAAGCAGTGAAGGAAAGCTTCCCTTAATTCCACAAAAAAAAAGGAAAGGAAAGAAAGAAAGAATATTGTCTTTAAAAAGTAGATATCATATTCAAGGATCAAGAGCAATTTGAGTTGAAAATAATTAATTTTAAAATAGGAAGGAGTTTTCAAACCTTATAGGTATAAACAAAATAAAATTTCAGCATTTTATTAGGGGTTAAAAATAACTACAAAATTACATATTGCCTGATTCCAATTCTATGAAGTTTTAGAACAGAGGAGTGACTACATAGTGTGGCTAGGAGCTGTTTGGATGGGATGATGGAAATGTTCTATATATTAATTGAAGGTTGATCACGTGGACATATACATTCATCAAAGTTCATGTACACTTAAAGTACTTACATTTGATTATACATACATTTTACCTTACTTTTAAAAATCCCAAAAAAATCTAATAAAGAAAAATTGGAAGCAAATTGATGTGAAAGAAGTAGAAATTACATATGAAATCCAGGAGATTATATATTGAACTAATAAAATTCCTAGAAAAAGCTGTTAGAATGAAATCACAAATTAAATAAGTGACTTTGTAATAATCAAAGGATAAGAATTACCATTTTAAAATGGCTCTCCTAAGAATCCAAAGTTATGATTGAGAAAAGACCTTATTCAAGTATAGTACCTGACATTTTCGAACTTTATGGATAAAAGATTTAAAGCTCTCATGAAGAAGGGACATATCACATATACACACAGAGAAGAAATAATCATAATTGCCTTGGCCATCTCAAAAAACAAGGCTAAAGTGAAGCAAGTCAAGGAATGTCTTCACATCTCTGAATGTAAAACATTTCAGCCTAAGATAGGGCTGAAAGACTGATCGATTGTAGGAGGAAAAATCAAAGATATTTGCCTCTAAAGTTTTCGAAGTGTTATATTTCATGCTCCTTTCAGAAAGCTCCCAAAGGAAGCACTTCACCCAAGTCAGGAAATAATTCAGTAAGAGAAAGACAAAACAGGGATGTGGTATACCTGCAAGGGCATGAAATCTTCAGATGACAGCTGTTCAGTGGGCCTGGAATACACACTATACAATTTGAGAGAAGTCTAAGGATACAGGAGGAAATGTATGAGGGTATGGGATAAAATGTTTTGATAGTAGATGGGAGCCAAAAATACATTGCATTTATAAACTTGAAGGTAAAAATAAATAAAGGAAGTTGAACCAAACTTTGAAATATAGAAAGGAAATATGGTACTTTCTTCTGTAAATACTATAAGCAATTTTTAAGTAGTCATGGTACTAAAAGTACTAAATATTGATTTAACCAAAATTGTTTTATAACCTTATTGAAAAATTAAGTGGAGAAATATATATTTGTGTATTAGGGGAGGTGGTTAAGAGCACTTGGTTCTCACTATGTTTAGCAGGAATTGAAGGCAATGTCTAAAACTGAATGGTTGAGAAATAATGTTGCAAAGGTATTATTCATAAATATGGGGATATACATCAGAAACAATAAGTAAGAGAACTATGTAATGTTTTGAACGACCAACAATAAAAAAAAGAGAGTTGCAAGTGGTTTATTGAGAGGGACAAAGATTTTTGAGGATGAAGACTCAAAGCATAGTTGTTTTTCACTGCATTGGACATTACAAAATACAAAATATATCCGTTTTGTCATCATACAAACAATATTAGGTAAAAATTTAAATAGGATACAATGCTCAAAGATTGCACTAAAGATCATACATGATGACATTATATACCTTTGTTAAACTGTAACTAAATATATAAAAAATTGTTATTAGTATGGTCACCATCATTAGTTGGTGAAATGGACAGAATAGTATAACAGGAATCAAGATAATGAAATTCTTGTCACTGTCCAGCCATTAACCACCATCTAAGTAGGTGTTCTACTATCTACTTAAAAATCATCAACTTATTCATCTATAAAATAAAACAATAGTTTCTGACTGCTCAGTCTGTAGAGTTCTATGAAACCTACAAGTTCAAGTATATGGAAAACATTTTCACAACTATAATTCTTACTTATACTTCTAAATGATTATTATTAGTTCTGACACTGGGCTGAATATGTGTGAAATTTTACATGAACTTAGACTCACATCTGCCAAAGAGATTTATTTCTGCTTCCTGAGATTCATTGTGTAAGAGGTCCACCCATGCATCCACCTATCCATCCATGTATCCATCCATCCATCCATCTGTCCATCTATCCATCCATCTATCCATCCATCTATCCATCCATCTATCCATCTATCCATCCATCCACTCATCCATCCATCCATATATCCATCTATCCATCCATCCATGCATCCATCTATCCATGTATTCATCCATCCATCCATCCATCCATGCATCCATTTCCCAAAGAAGTAAGAATCTAAGGGAGCAGAATATCCCCTAGGGTGTTGAATCGACAGTCATTTCTCGTCATAACCTGGCCTGTCACCATGGCTCCTTGACTATCATGAGCTTACTCTTGCTGTCTGTATAAGGCAGGAAAATAGAAGCATAAATATTTAAACTTCAAAAAGGGACTCATTTACTGGAACTCTGACTGTATGAACCAGGGTTATAAATCTTCCTGAGGTATTTCAATATGCATAAAAGAATGAAACCACATGAATGACGGGGCTAACTTTAACCTTTGATTGTTTAAAAGCAGAGTCTTTTTCCTCCCTTTTGAAAAAAAGCGGGCCTCTGAACATATACATTATTGTCAGACATACATGATGAAATTTATCTTTTAAAATGACCCCCTCCATTTCCCCCACTATGCTGTAAAATTTATATCAAGTCTGTCGAGGAGCTGAAAGGAAATTATAGTTTATAGCTGCCTACAGGATTTGTTATGCTAGTAGAGAAACATTTCACTTTGCTCACAATAGATTGAAAGGCAAATTCTTCTTTGGATTCCTGTCAATAAAAAGTGGGCAGAAGTAGGATCCTCAGTTCAAGTAGGTGGCATATTCCTTTGGATCAAGTCTGTTGTACTACTTATGGATTCTTTCTGAGGGTTTTTATTTGATTAAAAGCATGGGTAAGGAATTGAAGTAAAAGTGAAGAGAAATTGAATTCTTTCCCCTCTATGTACAATACTATTTTAGATACAATGACTAAATTTCATCTTAAGTAGATGCAGAGACTGTGCAAAAATGCTTACACACTCAAAAATGGGAACAAACTATAGTTGAAGCTCTTAGGAAGAAGTTTGGTGGTCTCTATATGTAGATGGTTGAACATGGTATTTTACCTAACCATTAGGATCTCCTTTTTATACACATTCTGCTCATGAACAAGTTGAAAGTCAAAGAATTTAATGTGCTCAAAGACACTCATTTGGGATAGTGGAGCCTAGAGAGACTTATATCTCACCTGGGTTCTTTTTGCCTCTTGACTGCAATTTGGATGTATTTAAACAAACAAATATCAATGAACCATTCACTGTCCCTGACCTCAGGACATTTAGAGTGATTTTTATTAAATACAATATTTTTATTATATCAAATATCTAATTTAGTGTATTATATGTATGGATGGCTAGAATTATCTTTATATTAAACGTAGGGCAAGCATAATTTGGAAGATAATTTTCATGTGGTGAAACACCTGAGTTATTTGTGGCTCAAGTTTTATATTTTGACATATTTTTTCCATAACTTGTCTTTCCTTATCATTGTCCACCTTAACATGGTGCCATTTTATAAGCTGTTGTTCAAAATAAAACTCTAGGTCTCATCCCTTAGTCCCACTTTCCCTTTATTCCCCAAATATGATGTATTTTGAGATCTTATCTATAATTTATATTATCTGTCAACCTCCCATTACCCTTCACCTCTGCTTCCTCTACCCTTTTCCCCAATATCATCTTTCCTTCTTTGACTCTCTATTAGCCAAAGGTCTCCAGAGAAATAGAACAACTAGGGTGGATGGATGGATGGATGAATGGATAGATGGATTGGATGAAGGGTAGGAAGGAAGGGATTAGATAGAAAGTGAGCAAAAAAGAAAAGAAGGGGAAAATAAGGAAGGAAGGGAGGGAGATAAGGGAGACAAGTAAACAGGAGATCTACCATCTGCCAATTTAAGAACCAAAAGCCAATGGTATAACTCAGTTTTAGTTCAAAGACCTAAGAACCAGGCTAATACTTGATGCCCATATTGAGACAAAAGGACAGAGAACTGGAGGAAGGGAGGGAAGGCACAGATATGAGTCCTAATTCTGAAGACCCAAAGAACCAGAGACCCAGATGTCTGAATGCAAGAGAAAATGGATGTTCCATCTCAAGAAGACAGAAATAGAAATCAGAGAGTTTGCTCTTCCACATTTATGTTCTATTTGATCCCTCAATGGACTTGGAGACTCCCATCCATGTTAGTGATGGCAGATATTCTGTACTCAGTTTAATGATTCAAATGCTATTCTCTCCTTGAATTACCCTTCAGACACACCCAGACCATGTTTAACCCCATTATGGGGGCACTCTTCAGCTCAGTCAAGGGGACAATAAAGTTAACCATCATGACTGGACGTCAATATCCTTCCTACTTTTACTTAGGTCCTACCAATCCAACTTCCACTTAAAATCTGTGAGGATCTGTTTCAGATATAAATGATCCCCTGCTTTGAACTCTCTCAAAGTTTGTCATGTCTCTTAAAATAATCTCTGAACTCTTTGCCATAGACACAAGATCCCAGATGGCCCAGCCTTTTCCTCTCCACCCTCACCCCACCTTCCTTTCCTCTTGTTCTTGAGGCTTTGTCTACACTGGTCCTTGCTGATCTGTGAGTGTACCAGAGTTGTTCCCGGCCAAGGCTTTTACATATTTTGTTCCCTCTGTGGGAAATGCTTTTCCCTCCCCATCTCTGCTGAATGGCTAAATGCTTCTCTCTCCTCTGGTCCTTGATCAAAGGTCAGTTTCTCAAGGAGATCTGAATATCCTACTGAAATTGGCCACCTTCCCATTCCTTTGTGCCCCAACTTGTCTTAATAGCACTAATAATCATCTGTGATTAACGTAATCATATCATTTGGTTATCCTTAAAAGGCTAGTTTTCTGCTGTATTTCTAGCACTAAGAACAGTGTCTGGCATAGAGAACTTACAGAGTAAATATTTTATTAAATAGATGCACAAACCTGGGAAGGTTTCTCTAAACACAGCAACTGCAGAGAATAGTGAACCTACGAGCCAGGCACAGTGGTGCATGCCTGTAATCCCAGACGCTTGGGAGGCTGAGGCAGGAGGATGGTGAGTTCAAAGTCAGCTTCAGCAAAAGTGAGGCACTAAGCAACTCAGTGAGACCCTGTCTCTAAATATCATACAAATTGGGCTGGGGATGTGGCTAAGAGGCCAAGTACCCTTGAGTTCAATCCCCAGTCCAAAAAAAAAAAAAAAAACCCCATAAAAAACCCATAAGCTCACTTGGAACTTGACCCAACTCATGTCAGTTGCTCCTTCTTGATTCCACGTGCAGGTTCTGGACTTCCACAGGCTGGTATTGGTTCCTGCTCAAACAGAAAACAGATCAATCTGCTCAGTGCTCCCTTTCTAAAGCACAAATTGCCCATAGGCCTCTGAAGTTATGCTCAACTCTGTTATTATCCTTATTAGGTCTGTGATATGGTGCAAATTTGCCTCAGTTTCTTTATATGACAAGTGGAAGAAAATAATAGCCCTACTATATAGACTTATTTTGAAGATCTGACAAATTTATGTTTATAACTTTAGTGTCTGGCATAAAGGAACAGCTAAGTAAATACAAGTAGATAAATAAAAGAAATTCCCTTCTTTATGGAAGCTCTTTTGGTTGTGTATCCCTGCCTTGGTTTTAAGCTTCAATAGAAATTCTGTTCCCTAACCCTTGCTCACCCTTTCTGAAATGTCTCTGGTCAATGGTCTCACAGGCTTCATTTCTCATCTTCTGTTGGTGCTTGCACAGAGTCTCACTCAGGATAGCTGTACAGTGAACACATGAATAAATGAACAAAATGAATAGTCGAATCTCTCCAGTTCAACCTGTCACCCTAGGCTCTGTAGCCACTATCTGACCCAACTTCCACTTTTTTCCTAAATCTTTCAAATTTTCCTTAGCACTTCTGATCTGGACTTCTTGCTTCATCTTTTCACTGTATTAACTGTGCACAGTTTTTTTTCCTGACACCATGACACCTTTCCCCTAAAACTTATTTAGCCAAACTTTTATTTGAATTGGTTTTTGTTAAGTGAAACCTTGCAGCAGCATAGTACTTACCAACTGACTTCAAATTTTTTTCTGCTATTTTTTCAGAAAACTTAATTGTCTCTTCAGTTTCTAAGAGAAGAAACAATATTTGGGAAGTTCTACTCTTTAATCAGTGGAGTTTAACATGAAAGCTTGACCTCTAAGCCAAATCTTTAAACACTTGACTTGATAATTTATTACTTCTGCAGTTATGGCTATTAGACCAGCCCTAGGAACAAGCAACTCATCTAAAACACATTGGTCACTTGCTTCTGTTATTAAGACAGGTGCAAACTTACATGGCATCAAGCAACAGGTCATTTGGGCAGACAGAAAAATGACACGTCCTAGAGTTACCAGCCACACTTCAAATACTTCACAGTGTGCCCTTCTCATGCCAGGCATAGAAATCAGTCTTATAGTGGAACACAGATCTTCCTTTGTATATGAGAATGGTTTTGTACATTAATTCTACCTCTGATTTCTCAGAAGAAAATATAGTTGTCATTCAATTTAAATAATCAACATGTATCAAACACGGTAGCAGAAGATCAAATGGAAGAAAATTAATTTTTTTCTTACAATCACATACATGTAAGTACAATTTGATTTCTGGCTAAATGAACAAAATTGTTTCCCTTTTATGAATTCAATTAAGTCAGTCATAGTATGGATGTGGCTATTCCATCTCTGAGATTTCAAATTTGTCTTACACATTTTAAACCTCTCCATGCCCTAAGACTGAATTAGGTTCAAAGGAACTGTATAGCTGTTGGCTTCATTTTTATTATTTTTCTTAGTACATGGAGTTGTAGGCTTTCTTCAGTGTGAATGAGGGGCACCATGTTTCTCTTATTATAAACTAAACATTTTCTCCTGATGTAAAATGCCTTTAGAAGAGAAATTGAATTGGAAGGAATTTGAGAAGGGGGAAAACCCAGAAGCCATGTAAAATTGGAACACAAAATGAATAGTCTGTATTCATTGCAAAAGTTTTCCTTGAAATCCTCATTATTCTTTTAATAAACAAAAAGCCTACAGACCCTGGTTTTCTAAGTCACAACAAATTAAAAACAAAAATAATTTTGATTGTTTACTAGAGGAAGGTAAACTGACAGCCATGTGGATTGCCAACTGAGAGCCAGGCAATAAGAGAGGATTAAAAACAGTAGCAACCACATTTATATAAAGTAACAGCCACAGCAAAGAAATTCTTCAGGGCCATTTACTGTGCCGGTAAACTGACTTCCTGAGGACACTCCTATTACAGTCTAATGCTCAATTTCATATTCAGTGTAATGATTCCTAGAGGCAATTCCAATAATTGCAACATGAGTTAATAATGGATTTCACAGTTAGCAAAAGCTCCATCCCAAAATATTAAAATATGAGTGTGTTTGGCTGCTCAAAGTGTTAAGCTTTAATCATCAGAAAATTTACTTATGAGAAATATGTTATCCTCCAGTAAGGCTGCACATGCACAGCAAGAGAATAATAATTAATTTGAAAAGCAATAATAACTAACCTCCCTGCCAAGTTCTCTTTGGAAGACTTTGCGTGATCATTTCATGTAATTCTAACCATAGCCTATGGCAGTGACAAAGCAATCTTCATGAGGGCACAGAGAAGGGAAAGATCTTGCTCAACATCACACAGTGAAGGCAATTCAGATCAGTGTCCATGCTCTTGCTATCAATTGTATGTCCCCCTACCTCTCAGGTTGCAGAGAGGTCAAATTCACGGTTCCATAGTCTGAAGGACTCACACTTACTGAGTTCCAAGGGTGAAAGATAGTGGCAAATAATTGATAACCTTAACCTTGGGATGGTGATAAAGATGTGTCACAGAATTTTAGTGTAAACACCCATTTTATGTTTTATAACATCTAACCAGCCATGGCTTTGGCAATATAGTTAGCTTTCATAAATGAATGAACCGTTACATGAAAGAGCACATTAGATACTTTAAGTGAAGTGAGTCTTCTATGCAATAAAAAGAAATGGGAGGCCAAACACTAAGGATCCTATGGATGCGTATTTTACATCTTGAGTTAATTTCAGGGAGTCATACTTCGGTGCTTTTTGGGACCTTTACAGTTTCAGAGGCTTGCTGCACTGGGTTTAGAATCTGCTGCCTGGACATTGGAAAATTCAATTATGAACATCAAGGGTTAAAAAATGTTTAGAATACAAGCTCCCAAGAGACACAGAAAGGCCCTTAATCATTTGTTCATTGTGGCACAATGAATGGAAATAGTGTAAAATACAAAACCTCTTGCCTGAAATTGTAATTTAGCAAAGTAAAAAAAAAAAAAAAAAAATCCTTTTCCTTGCCCTAGTCCTACTCCTTTCAAATTCTGATTTCCCAACCATGGCTCCTCAGTGCTCACCTCATCTGGCCCTACTCATATTTCACCTTCCTTTCTTCCTAGTCTCTCCCTTGCTGGTACGTTGCTCAAAGATACTGAAATTTCACTGGGTACTCTCACTCCTTTAATCTTTACACCATCGTTCCTTTCCTCTGCCAAGAACATTGCCAAAACCAACCTGAATTTCAAGGGCGAAGTGCTGTTTTTCTTGAAAATCTTCGCAGGTTTAGGTGCCACCATAGGACCCTTTGGCCTGTCCTGTGATTAACACTAACTCACACGAATGGTTACTGCTTCTTTAAATGTCCTGCTGATCCTTCTCTTGGGCTGTATGGTGCCTGGCCTGTTCTTCACTGAAACCCCAGTGCACAGCACTTGATAGGCAATGAATATATTTTAGACTGAAAAAACAAATATACGACTTAATTGCATGTCTTAATTAATGTCTTAATTATAGTCTGTCATTTTTCTGCACAGGGTTCTTCTGTGTCACCTGTTTGCCATCACAGAAGCACTGAGGTCCTCTGAGACAGCCGCATGGTGGCTGGGATCGCCAACCCACCTTTGGCACTCTCAACCCAACAAGGTGGGGTTTCCCCAAGCCTAGTTTATAAGTTTCTTCAATCTGAGAGATTTCCTAAGAAATTTTAAATAAGATTACATTCAATTACACATTTGACAGACAACTTTAAACAAAGAGAAGAACATTCTATGTGCTGTCTGGGAGACTTAGGAGTTAGCTACGGCCCCATATGGACAAATCTCTCATTTGCCAACAAAGGCAGTTCCTCCTGGTCCCCAGGCACCAGGACTAGAAAAGGATCCACTGTCATTTGAATCCTTTTCACTGACAATCTCCCTTTAACACCTGGTTTTCAGTAAGCTTGACAGATTTTTTTGTTGTTGTTAAATCATATTTCTAAGCTTGGAGTGTATGTTTCCCCTATTTATCATTCTGTCCTTGGTCTAAGTTTCTCCTCAAGGCCATCTCACTTTTCCAACAGTCAGGCTCAAGTATATCCACCTCAAGAAGTAGAGACATAATTGAAACACATTTATCTCCACTAATTAGAAGGCAGATATCACTTCTAACAGCTGGGCCCTGAGTGACATTGTAACAACAATTAAAGCACATTGAAGCCTCTTCTAAATTTGGCACAATTTCCTGTGTAACCTTCCCAGAAAAACAGTAAATAAGGACCCAGCTTCTTCTCATGGCATCTAAAACCCATCATCTCTGCCTCAACCTACCCTTGGGAAGTTTCATTTTAGTCCCATAACTAGCACCTGCTGGTTCCTGTGCTCAGGTAGCTCCCCTTAACTGGGACTTGACTCATATTATTATCTTTACCTGGTGACTTCTTTGTTTTTTTGTACTTGGAAATGAACCCAGGGGAACTCTTATCACTGAGCTATATCCTCAGTCCTTTTATTTATTTATTTTGAGACAGGATATTGCTAAGTTATTGAGGTTGGCCTCATACTTGTGATCCTGCTCTCTTAGCCTCTTGAGTAATTGGGATTACAGGTATGCGTGACTGTGCCCAGTTTACCTGGTGGCTTTTATTTACTTATTGAAATTACACGAGCTCTTAAAGTCAGCAAACATTGCATGGCTAAGCCATGGAACCTAGATTTTAGGACATTGTTTTAGTCAGCTTTGCATTGCTGTAACCAATATATCCCACAAGAACAACTTAGAAGACTGAAAGTATATATCAGAGGTTCAAGTTAATGGTGGGCTGGTCCATTATTCTGGGTCCAACATGAGGCAAAACATCATGGTAGAAGGGTGAAAGGGTGAGTTGGAGGAGAGCTGCTCAGCTCACAACAGGCAGGAAGCAGAGAGAAGCTCCACTCTCCAGGTACAAAATATAAGTCCCAAAGGCACACTCCAGTGACCCACTTCCCCCAGCTACACTCTGCCTGCCTACAGCTACTACTCACTAATCCATTCAAATTATTAATCCATTAAGTGGATTAACCCACTGATTAGGTTATGGCTCTCAAAACCTAATCATTTCAACTCTGAACATTCCTACATTATCTCGCACATAAGCTTTTGTGGGATACCTCAAATCCAAACCATAACACACTTTGTATTGTTTGCTTTGAAAGGGGAATGAATATTCCTAATAATAGGCTTCTGTGGAAGAAATTGCCTCTGGGGAAAATATGACAAGAGACAGGGAGAGGGAAAAATTTGCACCTCTCTCAGAGCAGGGTCAAATAGACTCAAATTCCAGTTGTGAAGATATCCAAAGTGTGTCTGGAGGTATCTAGCCTTAGAAAGTCGGTGGGAGGTCAGGAACAGGGCATGTAGTCTGTTCCTAAAGGTCCAAACATTAGATTGATCTTGGGCAAATAATTCAAGGAGCCTGAGGCCATGATAACATAGAAGGAAGGTAGGTAATAGCAATGATTTGCTTTTTTTTTTCCAATTTTGAGAGTAACATAATAACTCTATGTATTGAAAAATAGTTTGAGATCTGAATTGGCATTGGAGCATTTTCTTATTCTTCAACTGGGAACATGATAGCTATTCTGGGCACTCCCATAATATCTATATTTTGAAAACAACCTCCACCTGATTTCCTGAGGCTTCCTATCTCTGGGATAAGACATGCTACCACTCTGGATGATAGTCTCATTTAGCACAATTGAGTATATAATTGTCTTAACCTTACTTTGTGTCCCATCCCCTTGAAGACACCTAGGAAGAGAGGCAAGTGTGCATAGGGATTGAGGAAACTTCTAGAAGAGAACAAGAATTGTTCAAGCACCTCACCACTTTGCAGAGGAAACAAAAGGTCTGAGGGAAGGGTGTTCTCAAGCAGGAGAACAGAATAGGCTAATGTGCTATAGGGCAGTTTGGGTTGCAGGAGGAAAACAAGGAAGTGAGACATGTTCAGTATATGCATGCAGCATATGCTAGGATGCACACAGACCTTGCTCATGTCTTGCACTTTTTATATTTTGTTTTGAGGCAGTTGTAGATTTATATGTAGTTGTAAGAAATCAAAGAGAAATCCCATGTACCCTTTGTCAAATATTTGCCAACAGTAATATTTAGGGTAAATATATATATATATATATATATATATATATATATATATTTTTTTTTTTTTTCCTTTTTTTTATTGATTGTTCAAAACATTACAGAGCTCATGATATATCATCTTTCATACATTTGACTCAATTGGGTTTTGAACTCCCATTTTTACCCCAAATACAAATTGCAGAATCACATCGGCTACACACTCACATTTTTACATAATGGCATATTAGTGACTGTTGTATTCTGCTACCATTCCTGTCCCCTACTATCCCCCCTCCCCTCCCCTCCCCTCCCATCTTCCCTCTCTACCTCCTCTGCTGTTAAAGTATCATGACCTGGAAAGTAAAATAATTACATTTGCCAAACGATTCCCCTGTTTTGTATACATTCGTGTGTGTGTGTGTGTGTGTGTGTGTGTGTGTGTGAGTGTATGTGTCTGTGTCTGTGTCTGTAGTTCAATGCAGTTTTATTTCCTGTGTAGGCTTACAAGTATAGTCAAGATTCAAAACAATTCCAGAACAAGAATTCCTCATGCTACCCTTTGAATACCACAGCAATTTCCTCTCACTCCTCCATTTCCAACACTGGTATCCATTAACTTCTTCTTCAGTTCTCTGATTTTTTCATTTCAGGAATTTTTTGGTATGTAAATTTTGTAGCTTGTCTGTTTTTCACTCAACATAATTCCCTTGTGACTCATCCAAGTAGTTATATACAGCCATAATTTGCAGGCTTTTTCATTGCTGAGTGGTATTCTGTGGTTTGATCTGCCACAATTCCTGTAAACATTCACTGTTGATGAACATTTGGGTTGATTCTAGGTTTGAGACATTTAGATTAAACTGTCTCTCATACATATATGTGTGTGTGTGTGTGTGTGTGTGTGTGTGTGTGTATTTATATAGATATAGAGAGAGATAAAGGGAGAGAGGGAGGGAGGAGAGTTTGTTTGTTGGCGATACAGTTTTATTTTGGAAATAAATAACCAAACTTCAATTTTTGAATCATATGTAATTGCATTTTAAGCTTTTATTTTAATCAGATTTTTCACTGCTGTGAACAAAAGACATGACAAGAACAATTTTCGAAGAGGAAAGCTTATTTGGGGCTCATAATTTTATAAGTTTCAGTACATTGAGGGCCAACTCTTTTGCTCTGGGCCATGAACATCATGGCAGAAACGTATGGAGGAGGAAAGCACCTCAGGACACGGCAATATGGAGCAGAGAAAGTGCTCCATTCACTGGGGACAAAAAATATACCCCCCAAAGCATGCCTCCAGTGACGTCCTTCCTCCAGTCACAGTTTACCTGCCTATAGTTACCACCCAGGTGATCCATTCAAATGGGTCAATACACTGATTAGTTTAAGGCTCTCTTAACTCTATCATTTCACCTCTAAAATTTCTTGTATTGTCTTACATATGTGCTTTTGGGGAACATCTCATATCTAAACTATAATGTTTTTAAAGAAATAACCAAACATTTCCAGATTGAGTGTACCATGTACATTCATATCAGCAATCTACAAATGATTCTGTATTTCTGTTTTTCTCCATTCTCACCAGCATTTGGTGGTATCATTCCTTTTTTCTCCCTGAAATATGTGTACTATTATCTCATTGTCATTTTATTTGCCTTTCTCTAATGTCTAATGATATTGAACATCTTTTCATGTGCTTATTTGCCATCTGTATATCCTCTTTGGTGAATTCTCTGTTTATGTATATTTATCCCAATTTAAAATTTGACTTCTTTCTCTCTCTCTCTCCCTTCCTTCCTTCCTTCCTTTCTTTCTTTCATCCATTGAGCTCTGAGATTTCTTTATATATTATTTTTTGTTAGTTTGTTTTTACAGTAGTAGAGATTGAACCTGGGGGTGTTCTACCATTGAGCTCCATTCCCAGTCCTATCTATCTATCTATCTATCTATCTATCTATCTATCTATCTATTTTGAGACAAGCTCTTACTAAGTAGCCAAGGCTTAATGAACTTGTGAGTCTCCTGCCTCTGCCTCCTAATACTGAGGTTCTAGACAGACAAACACATCTGCACCCTGCCTCTTTGTATAGAATTTAAACAAGTTCTTTGCTGGAGAGGTTTGAAAATACTTTCTATCACTCTGTAGCTTTTTTTTTTTAATTCCATCAATGTCTTCCACAGAGTAGATGTTTTTAATATTGATTTTAATTTTTTTCTTTTAGCATCATTATGTTGGTCTCAAGTCCAAAACCTCTTTGGCTAGCCCTGAATCCCAAAGGATTCTCTTACTTTTGTTTTTTTAAAAGTACTCTATATTATAGTTTTAGATTGGGATGTAATTCTGTTGTAGAGCACTTGCCTAGCATGTACAAGGCTCTGAGTTCAACCCCCCCAATGGAAAAAAAAAGTGTACTAGATTTATGTTTTACTAGTAAGTCTGTAGCCTATTTGAAGCTCTTTTTTTTGTAGAGGATATGAATTAGTGTGATGTTCAATTTTTTTTCTTGCCTGTACCTGTCATTTGCTCTGATCCTATATATAGAAAAGTTTAACTTTCTCCCGTTAAACTACAATATTTAAAAAATTTTAATCACTGCATTCATCTAATTTTACATTTTATTTTTAATTAGCATGTATTACTTGTACCTATTAATGAAGTTCAATATGATATTTCAATACATGCAAACAGTGTGCGATAATCAAATCCAGTCTTTATTTCCCCCCACCTCTAATAATCACTATTCTACATTCAGATTGACTTATTCATTGTTGATGGTAACTTCAAATATGATAGAAAACATGTGGTATTTGTCTTTCTATATCTGGTTTATTTCAGTTAACCTAATAGTCTCCAATTCCATCCATTTTGCAAACTTACCATGTGCAAATGTCAAATGGAAATTCTCTATTACTTTTACTATGTTCCTTTTATTGTCCATTTATTTGTCTCTTTACAAAATATCACATCAAATTTCTGCTCCCACAGAACATTTTTTAAGCAAACTTGTGCAAACATAACCTTGAAAAGTCTAGATATATTATATAGTACTATCACTAAAAATTCTATTTCTGACTGCTCTTAAGTAAGTAATGACCTTTTTTTGTTAGGCCTTTTATGACCTTCACTGCAGTTTATGTGGGTTTAAGGCTAGAAGATCATGTGTTCAGGATGACTGAGATGGAATCGATCTTGAAAAGTGCTGTATCAATTGTTTTGAATACTGAACACATAAAACAACTTCAAGATTACCTAACTTCCTAGGTACCTCACTACTGCTTAATGAGTTGGGGACTAAGACTGGGAAATATACATGACTATTTCAAAAAGAATACATTTGTTTGGAACAGAAAACTTTAGAAACACTATGTGTGTTGTTTATTTAAAAATAGTGGATGACTGTTCCGTATGTGCATAATGACATGGAAACTAAATATGGTGAGTTGAATCAGCCACAAAAGAGAGGGACACAACTGTGCTAGGACTATGGAGTACTAAGATGTCATACTGGAACTCTAGTAACGATGGGGATATGTTATTACAAGTATGTTCGTGTTGCCATCATCTTCTAAACCTCACCAGGAATAGAACCAATGTCCAAGGTAGATGACCTCTTGTTCCTCCTGCTAGAATTCTCCAGAAAGGGTCATTGAAGAAGAAGGTGGGTGGTAAATAAAATGTCCTAGGGAAGAGCATATTAGGCTCCATAAAGATAGCTAGAGTGTGGGAGACAGAATGAGTTGGGAAAGAACCTGGAATTGGGTTCTACTAGAAGATATGGGAACCTCTGTGGTTACTTTCAAGACCTGTGATCCCTGGGTACAACCACTACACTTGGCTTATATTTTCCTTGACCCTTCTTCCACTCCCAGGCAAGATGGAGTCCTAACTAGTTCTCTGGGAAGCATTTTTTATACTAAACACTAATTGCTTAATCTTAAAAACCTGGGAAATGGAAATTTAAACCAAAATTACGATGATCTGGAATGATGGATGATCTTGAACCAGGCAGGATGCAACATGTTTGAAAACATTGCACCTGCATTTTTTTTTAAATTGTAAAGTAGAATGAGACTAGAACAACAGGAATATAAATTAAAATTCACTATTTTGGATATTTAAAAACAGCATGGTATGATGGAGATGTAGTTATTAGACTTCCCTTGGCTGACTGCATGAGAAGGAGGAGGGAAAGCCACCAGTCTGGGTGTGGGATGCCCTTTAGTCATTCCCAAGTGATGGAATGACAGACACCCAGGGGCAGGAGGCATTGGCGATGCCCTCTAAAGTAACCTCTAAATGACTTGTGAATTCTTTACATCATCTCTGGCAAGGAAAAAGCCAAGACTTGCTTGAAAACTCTTTGGAGAAATTCACTCAGTCCTCCCCAGTCCATTTATGCTTTCAGTTCATTCTTTCCTTTTATTGAAGTGAAACTCACTGCCTCGTAACTTCTTGACAGAAGCTCTATGCTCCAGAGTATGCGGAAGAAGTTGAAAACTGCGTGCATATGACAGGCTTTTAAGAATGTGAAGACTGTTCTCATGTCCCCTTCCAAAGCATTTTCTTTCCCAGATGAAATAACCAGTTCTGTTTAGTGAGTGTGAGCTGCGCCAGGCACGTGCTTGATGTGCTACTTGCATCGTCACATGAATCTTGTCAAGAGCACTGCCAGGGAGGTAACATGACTGACACTTTCAGATAAGTAAATCGGGGTTCAAAGAGGCAATGGCCTCGAGGTCCCCTAGCTGCATTAAAGCTGAGACTGGAACCCCAAATACTCACTGCGGAGTTCACTTTTCCCATGGTTAAGTGCCCTCAATTCCTTTACCTTTCACCTCAAATGCCAGACTCTATATCATCCTTGCTCTCATCCAAACCTCCTGAGGTAGATAGCAAGTTTTTTTTTTTCTTTTTTTTCCTTGTGTTTTGTTGGTTTTGGTTTTTTTTTTCCTCTGCCTCTGGCTTCCTTAGGAACAACTGGTCCTTGAGGACATTCCAAAGAGAGAGTTATTGTAAAAGTTGACACTCACATGTGTGTGTCCATGACCTTTGCTCACATAAGAGTTAGACAGAGAGGGGGAGGGCCTTATGCAGGTCAAACACAGCCCTCTCCTGGAATGTTTTCCCTTTTAATTGGAAATTTGAGAGGGAAGTCATTCTTCTCTGGTGAGTGGAATTTTAAAATAAAAGGATGAACTTCTGGAGCCACTGTATGGAGAAAATCAATCTACAAAGAATGAGAAGAGGGACGGCAGGCTGGGGAAGTAAACATAAGGGTGTGAAATGGAAAGAGAGGATTGGGGAGAGAGAGAAAGGGTGAGGAAAGAAAGGAAGAGGAGGTGAGGGGATCGGAGAAAAGCAAAAGTGAGAATAGTGGTATTACCTGTTCCTCTTCTAATTTTTCTAAAATGAAGCTGTGTTCTATTATCAGAATGTTCAATACTCATGGACCAATCTCCTTCACAAGGGTGCTTGGTTTGGAGGCATTCCTTCAAAATCCAGATGTCAATTGACAGTATTAAGAGATGGGAACATTCAGGGTCATTTTGACCCTGATGCCTCCTTTCTCATAGTGGGATTAGGGCCTTTGTAAAGGAGACTTCACACAGCACTAGACTAACTTGCCTTCCCTCCTCTGCCAAGGGAGGACACAGCTTCTCGCTTCTTGGAATATATCCACCAGGCACCATATTTGAAGGAGAGAGCAGCCCTGATCAGACAACCAAATCTTTCTGTACTATGACCTGGGACTTCTTAGAATTATAAGAAAGTAAATTTCTTTATTTTATAAATTTCCCAGTCTCAGGTATTCTGTTGCAGCAGAACAAAAAATGAAATAAGACAATGGCTACAGTTGAGTTGTTCTCAGCTATACCAGAATCCTAAGACAAAAGTAGGAGTAGTTTATGTGAATGACTCTAAAAGATGAGGTTGACTAAGTTCAGATGGGTTGGAGTGCAGTGAGAAGTCTTCCATTTCACTTTGGAAAGTCAGCTTTGTCTTCATTATACCACAGCTGAGCAGTTGGTTTGGCTATTGCTTATAATCCCAGAGGACTCAGACCATATGGACACAAAGTCTGTAGCTTTAGGCAGCTTGGTATAAAAATGTTAAGATATCGAGTGTGTCAGCTATGCCTGGTCTTCAAAAGGGTGCTGCAAGAAATCTCCAGTACGAATCGGATTCAAAAACATATCAAAAAAATTATACACCATGATCAAGTAGGATTCATCCCTGGGATGCAAGGCTGGTTCAATATACGGAAATCAATAAATGTTATTCACCACATCAATAGACTTAAAAATAGGAACCATATGATCATCTCGATAGATGCAGAAAAAGCATTCGACAAAGTACAGCATCCCTTTATGTTCAAAACTCTAGAAAAATTAGGGATAACAGGATCATACCTCAACATTGTAAAAGCAATCTATGATAAGCCACAGGCCAGCATCATTCTGAATGGAGAAAAATTGAAGGCATTCCCTCTAAGATCTGGTACAAGACAGGGATGCCCTCTCTCACCACTTCTGTTCAACATAGTCCTCGAAACACTGGCCAGAGCAATTAGACAGACGAAAGAAATTAAAGGCATAAAAATAGGAAAAGAAGAACTTAAATTATCACTATTTGCAGATGACATGATTCTATACCTAGCAGACCCAAAAGGGTCTACAAAGAAACTATTAGAGCTAATAAATGAATTCAGCAAATTGGGAGGATATAAAATCAACACGCATAAATCAAATGCATTCCTGTATATCAGCGACAAAGCCTCTGAAACGGAAATGAGGACAACTACTCCATTCACAATATCCCCCCCAAAAATTAAAATACTTGGGAATCAACCTAACAAAAGAGGTGAAAGACTTATACAATGAAAACTACAGAACCCTAAAGAGAGATATAGAAGAAGACCTCAGAAGATAGAAAAATATACCCTGTTCATGGATAGGCAGAACTAACATCATCAAAATGGCGATATTACCAAAAGTTCTCTATAAGTTCAATGCAATGCCAATCAAAATCCCAACAGCATTTCTTGTAGAAATAGATAAAACAATCAGGAAATTCATATGGAATAATAAAAGACCCAGAATAGCAAAAACAATGCTAAGCAGGAAGTGTGAATCAGGCGGTATAGCGATACCAGACTTCAAACTATACTACAGAGCAATAGTAACAAAAACAGCATGGTACTGGTACCAAAACAGGCGAGTGGACCAATGGTACAGAATAGAAGACACAGTAACCAATCCGCAAAACTACAACTATCTTATATTTGATAAAGGGGCTAAAAGCATGCAATGGAGGAAGGATAGCATCTTCAACAAATGGTGCTGGGAAAACTGGAAATCCATTTGCATTAAAATGAAACTGAATCCCTTTCTCTCGCCATGCACAAAAGTTAACTCAAAATGGATCAAGGAAAGAGGAAAGGAGGGGTGAGAGAAGAATAATACAAGTGGAAGAAATGATTTACAGTAGAGGGGGTAGAGAGAGAAAAGGGGAGGGGAGGGAAGGGGAGGGGGGATAGTAGAGGATAGGAAAGGCAGCAGAATACATCAGACACTATAATGGCAATATGTAAATCAATGGAAGTGTAACTGATGTGATACAGCAATCTGTATACGGGGTAAAAATGGGAGTTCATAACCCACTTGAATCAAACTGTGAAATATGATATATTAAGAACTATGTAATGTTTTGAACGACCAACAATAAAAAAAAAAAAAAAGAAATCTCCAGTGAAACCATCCCATCTAAAAGCCAATAAGAAAGAACAAGCTGGGTATGTTGGTACACACCTGCAATCCAAGTGCAAGTTCAAAGCCAGCCTCAGCAATGGGGAGGTGCTAAGCCACTCAGTGAGACTCTGTCTCTAAAAAAAATACAAAATAGGGCTGGGGATGTGGCTCAGTGGTTGAGTTCCCCTGAATTCAATCCCTGGTACCCCTCCCTCCCAAAAAAAGAACAATTCTGATTTAAGTAGGCAAAAAAGTGTCTTCAGGACTTAAAAGCACACAATTTTCATTGAAGAATATTGTAATCATATATCAGATGTTTGTTTTGTTTTGTGGTGGTGGTTGTAGTTTTGTTTTGTTTTGTTTTTCCTTCAAGAATGACCTGAGAAAATGCTACACATATAGTTAGTGAAGGAGAAACAGTGCTGGACATACTACTGCCAGCTGCAAAACTAAAGGCTGAAGTCCCACAGAGCAGTTAACTGTAACTCTTATGGTCATACTTTTACTAAACAGAATGCATTTTCACCATTATCAGGTAAAAATTATTTGTGCTAATAGTAGACAAAATAATTTGCATTGTAATTAGACAAAAATTATTTACAGCTTGTGAGTTTTCAACAAACTAGCATCAATCTTTCAAAGATCATAAAATATCTAGACCAAGCAATAGAAAATGACCCTTAGGCAAGCAGATTAGGCAATGCCATAACTTGATGAAGATCACACTTTCCTGTTTCCTTTACTTGAAGATATTAGATTAATTTTGAATCAAAACAAGATGTGCATGGAGTAAAGTTCTTTGTGTAAGTAGTTCACAGTGTTTGTAGAGCTGCAGTTTTTTTGTTTACCATAATATTAGATAATATGATTTATAAACTTAGATTATTTAATGATGAATAGGGAAATCCTGGCAGAATCAGAAAAATCACACATAAACATTTCCCTTACAAGTACCCATTCCTTTTAACCCCTGGCCTGATAAAGATACCCACGTATTCTCATCAGCATGGATCAGCTCTCTTTTGGCTAGCCTGTGGTGTATTTTCCCAACTGTACTCCAAAGTAAAATTAGGAATTACAAAGGTAGGGTTCCTAAGCCTGGAACTAAGAAGCCAAAACTGAAACGCAAAGTCTAGATTCAAAGGGCATGACTAGGTCTTATATAGGAAAAATATAGAAATATGTTTATTTTAAAAACATGAAAAATATATAAATATTAATGTACTATATTTACATTCATTTTAAATATACTTATTTTAAAATAAATGTTTATATATGTATGTGTGTGTATATATGTATATATATATATACACATACATATACATATATATGTATATATGTATAGTTGATTATTGGCAAACTTAGAAAGATCATCATATTTAAATTGATATACAGATCACTAAGATTTAACCAGAAGAAGGTCTTTTAATTGAATATCCCTTACAGTGGTCAGCCTTAAACCACCATATATCAAAATTAACCAAAGACCATGTTAAAAAGATCAATTTGCTAAACTCCACCTATAGAGATTTAGTAGGTCTGGTTTGAGGCCCAGATATCAAGTTTTTGCATTTTCTCACCTTTCTGAAGTTAGAGAATGGTGGCCAGGGGATACCTCTCTGCAATTTTTCCTGGGATCTGTTCTAGACAGGTCTACCCACACCTGTTACTCTTGCCACGTTGAGTGCACACCTGTGGGAGGAGGGTTTTGTTCATTGCCCTTTGTATCTGCTTGTGAAAGGGATTGGGTGAGGGTCAAATCACATTGGGCAAAGTATGCAGAGCCAGCTGACCGAGAGGAGAATGCCCTTCACTATCAAGGGAGTAAATCAATGAATGGATACCCAAAGACTATTTTGAACATGTCTTTTTTCCTTATGTTTATTATGAGAAGGAAACGACATGAAGTGTAACAGAAAACACAACATGATCTTTCTATTTTTCCCTTTTTCTAAGTGAGAATTGTACTAAGGTTGTTTTTGTTTTTCATTCACCATTGTTCCAGTCATGTTCTAGGCTTAGATAATTTAAAATTTACACCATGTGTTTCAGATGCATAAGGGGCTATATGCATATTTGACTAAGGCTGTACTCTATAAGGAATAGAAATATCTTTTAGAAGAAAGAGGGAGTCAATGAAATTGTTTCTCGATAAACTAGTTGGATGATTCCTTTTTGGAAAGGCTGGAAATAAGTGCATTTGTGGTAGGACATGTAATCAAGAAAAATTAGCCAGTACTAAAAGGGAAATCCTCCTGAATTATCATTTTAAATCATTCTACAACTATACAGCAGTTTGTAAAAATAATAATATATATGAGAAGAATTATACAAATGATATATGTCTATTGGAAAATTAAGGGGTGGACTGTAATAGGTATGTTTAAGTTAATGACCTAACTAGTTCTCATCTTCTTCAGGTAACATTTTCCCTCTCATTTTGGGGATTCCATATTCCCATTTCTTAGGATGTGGCTGTCATTATATAACACAAAATATTGTTCTTCTAGGCACAGTAAATTGATCAGTGGGAAAGCATTCAAATAAATTCACTAACCCAAGAAACTCAGATAAATAAAACCTTTCCCTGGGATTTTGTATATTAAATTTAAAAAGAAATCAGGAAATCTTTTCCAGAAGTGAAATTTGTCATATGTTAAGCACAGTATTTATTAGTTTCCTGGTATTCATTGATGAGGGAGGATTTAGAGAGGTGAATCATATTTCATTTCCTTTGGAGTTGAAGCTCTTCTTTATTGAGAAAATGATTCTGTTTAAATGCAGTTGAATGTTCAATTCTGAAGGGAGTTGAAAGAGGGAATGTGTGCAATGATACTAATATCAACCTTGAGTCATATGGTGAGTATGAAAGTGAAAACTTCAGTCACACAGAAACCTGTACACAAATGCTCATAGCAGATTTATTTATCCATAATAACCAAAACCTAGAAGAAACTCAAACATCCTTTAATGGTGAGTGTTTCAACAAAATGGCACATACATATCATGAAATATTACCAAAAAAGAATACTTTCTATTTAGAAACAAATTTCTTTTTTTTTTAATTTTATTTTTTTTATTGGTTGTTCACAACATTACAAAGCTCTTGACATATCATATTTCATACATTATATTGAAGTGGGTTATGAACCCCCAATTTTACACCAAATGCAGATTGCAGAATCACGTCGGTTACACATCCACAATTTTACATAATGCCCTATTAGTAATTGTTGTATTCTGCTACCTTTCCTATCCCCTACTATCCACCCTCCCCTCCCCTCCCATCTTCTCTCTCTACCCCATCTACTGTAATTCATTTCTCTCCTTGTTTATTTTCCCATTCCCCTCACAACCTCTTATATGTAATTTTGTATAGCAATGAGGGTCTCCCTTCATTTCCATGCAATTTCCCTTTTCTCTCCCTTTCCCTCCCATCTCATGTCTCTGTTTAATGTTAATCTTTTCTTCCTGCTCTTCCTCCCTGCTCTGTTCATAGTTGCTCTCATTATATCAAAGAAGACATTTGGTATTTGTTTTTTAGGGATTGGCTAGCTTCACTAATGCTTAGTGAAGCTAGGAACAAATTTCTTATCTCAGCCTTTTCTGCACTGCTATAACAGAAGGCCAGACAGAGCAACTTATAATGAATGAAAATTTCTCTCTCACAATTCTTGAGTGAAGGTGCCGACATCTATCAAGGTGCTGACATTTTGCTGTGTCATACTGTGGCAGAGGACTCACTTTGCAGAAGTGCACAGAGTGGAAAAGTGAGGGAGGGGCAAACCCATCCCTGAGCCTCCTTGACTGCAGCTCCTTCCAAAGGTCCCACCTCTTAAAATGTTACAATAGTAATTTCATTTCAACATGAATTTTGGGGGGAATAAGCATCCAGACCACAACACCACTGATATACCCGATTACTTGGGATGTGACATAGGGAATTAGTCTGAGTGAAGTCATTCCCCAAAATGCTACATGTAGCATAATTACTACCCACTTAGATAATTTTTTATTCTGTTTACAAGTTTCTAGTTGAATGAGTCCTAAGTTCAGAGCATTGCCAGTTTTGCTCTCCCTGCTCTGGTCAAGTGCACTGTTTCTCAGAGGATAGCTCACCCAAATGATTACAACCCCCTGGGAGTATGTATTGGTGTGATCCCTAATCTGCACAGACTCTACAATTGGATGGACCTAGTATTTTCCCAGGAGAGTCTTGGGATGCCTCAAGGAACAAGCAGCCCCAGAGCATCAATACATAAACACAGCTCAGCTAAGACCCGGCACAGATGTAAATGAAAATATTTGGAGGAGAATTTCTCCCCCTTGTCACCAATGGATAACAATTCGGGGTT
Organism: Spermophilus citellus; assembly: GCF_964194105.1. Classification (NCBI taxonomy): domain Eukaryota; kingdom Metazoa; phylum Chordata; class Mammalia; order Rodentia; family Sciuridae; genus Spermophilus; species Spermophilus citellus. Next base: position 57,200,071 of record NC_138185.1, read on the forward strand.
TTTCTTGTAAATTATGATTTTCAATTATTTTTTCCTCTCTAATCAGATGTAGACAAAAGCCAGGGGAAACTTTCTAATCAATACCAGTTCGGCAGTTTTCAAGAAAAGAGAGACTTAAAAGGAACACCTCTGCTTTTTAGCTTTTTGATATTTTGTATTCAAACAGAACAGAGAACAATACTATTGAATTAAAAGGATTTTTGTTTGTTTTGCTTTCTACTTTAAAAAAAGTGCATGAAATTAATATAAAGGCATTCCAACTTATTTACTTGTTTCAAATAAATCTCTTCATTTCGCATCTGCCTGCTCTCAAATACACGCATGTCGGGCTTCTAATGGCTCCTATAGTCCTCCCCTGGCCTTGCTGTAAATACAGGCCATCTTCTCCAAAAAGCTAGGTGTCTTCCTGCAACCCTGTGATGGTATGGTCTGTGGCAGTTCCAGGCTGAGTTCAGAGCTTTGGAAGATTCTAAATTTGTTCCCTTGAAATTCAGTTGCCAGCAAGGGTTTCTCTTCTGGAGAGAGGCCATGTGCAGAGAGCCTGGAGACAGGGCTACAGGGACAGGTCAAGGGCAGGAAACCCAGGATCCTGCCCAGAGGGGTGCAGCCCAGAGAAGGTGAATGCAGTACCCTGAGGGGACACTAGGGACAGTGAGTCAGGCAGAGCCAACCAGGCCAACCAGAAAAGCATGGGAAATAGGAAGTCCTCATAATCTTGTGTCACTGAGTTCTGGAGTTGTCTTTTGTACTACAATCCATAGGTAAACACACACCATCTTCCAGAATTTTAGGCAGAGCTGATGCAATCTGTCTGGTGCTCAAGATGACAAACATTTCTATTCGTGTTTACTTGAACTCAGTGTCCCAGAATTTTTCTGTTGACAGTTTTTTTAAGAAGCATAGTTTTTAGTGATTATCTACTTAAACACTAAGGAATACACAGCACAATACCACCACTGCTAGTCATAAACAAAAATAGTATTGGGACTTGGATTGGGTAACCAGCTTGGGAAAGGGAATCAGTGACTGGGTTCCAGAATCCAGGAGGACTCAACACAGAGATAAAATTTCAGGTAGGAAACCAATATCTCCTGTTCCCCAGATGGCAGTTCATAGCCTCCACACATGATCAGGTGACTCAAGAACAGTTCTTAAACCCGGTCTGCATATCTGTTTTTCCAATACAAATTTTTATTTTTTTTTACCAAGTTGCATTAGTATATATCTATCAATAGATCAGTCTGAAAAATGCTGAGCCCTAGTAATAGTTCTGTGAACCTGTAGTCAAAAGGTATTTTTGAAGAGACGCCATATGAAGACTGGGGCAAATTATTTCAAAATGCACGTTAGACAACATCTAATCCTAAACTGAGAGATAATAAAAAAATTAAGCAAATTTACTCTGGGCTGCAAAAAACGTTGGAATGGAAGAGTGAAATTAATACTCATGTTTCTGATGAAAGGTCTCAAACTGAGCACTGTGGATTATTCTAGGCCAATAATAACCACAAACTACTTGGAATAACCATGGCAACATCCAGTAGCAAAGTACAGTACAATCACCCTGATTACCATAGAATTAGCACAAAACAAATGTTTGTTCTTTTCCTAAATAGATGTATTATTATGATGATAACAGCTTCCTATTTACCCCAGGTTTTCTCACAGCCAGGCCTACCCTAAACAAAGGGAACATACATCTTTGCTGGGTATTTGTTTCTGATTTCTTGTCTCAAGATCTCAGTATAGTACAGAGGGGAATGGGTGGTAGTTGACCTTTCCTTTCTGTCCCCTCTTGCCTCAATCTGATACACAAGAAAGCATAGCACACACATCAATCCATTGATCACTCTCCGGGTGCCACGAACGGGGATGTTAACCTTTAAAAATGTGCCTGGGAGCTTCAGATTCAAATGGCCAACCTGAAATGCATGTTAATTGAAATCTCACAATTTTCATTTCTCTGGCACCCACAACACACAGATTCCCAATCTCATGTATTCCTGGCATATACAGCCTATGAAGTGGTGGGTAGACCAGAGTCTGTGGCATGTGAGTTACCTGCCTCTGTGCATCCACTGTGTGTACCTGACAAAGACACAGTCAGTTCAGGTATCACCAGGGGTGGCAAGTGGAAGTTGAAGTCTAGTCCCAGCCTGTCCGCTTGCCGGTGTTGTGAGCCGTGACGACAGCTGGCACCCGGCTGTCCCCAAAACCCCCTTTCACAGTACCCAGCACCACGCTTCCACACGCGATTGAAGCAATTAGCTGCCGTGCGGCTGATGTACCCCGCAGAGGACTGGTGGCTCGTCTGACACATCTGGGCACTGAAAGTAATTGAAACAGCTGCTTCCGCCCATATGGCAGCAGAAGCTGGTCGTGCAAAGTCTGCTGCCTGGGCTGCACCAACCTCGGGCAAATTAGCCGTCATTAATCCCCAGATCTGACCAGCATACGCACAGCCACTAATCAAGACAGCTGGGGGGTGGGGGTGTCTGGGGAGAAGAGTCCTTAAGATTTCTAAATGCCATCCCAAGTTAAAAAATAAAACACACACAAGCACAATTGCAATCTTCCTATTCCTTGAATGCTTGCACTCCTATGCCTGATGAGGATGAGTTCTATCTATTGGTACTCTTCCTTAGGAGATGGCTAAAATAACAATGCAAATTTCTGAAAGTATCACACTGCTCTGTGCAAGCCTGGCATCCTGCAGTTATAAATAGCTGGTTGCATGGAGAGTGAGAACAGGACATTGTGCAGTCATGGTGTGCTGGCTAGTTCTGTTGCTCAGAGAACCATGGAAATCAAGGTCCCACTCTGGGGAGGTCAATAGCATCCAACCCAGATAGGGACAGGGGCATCTGTATCTTCCTCTACTAGGTGTTCTTCTGGCTTTAGGAGGAATCTATTTCTCCCTGACTTGCAGGGATGGGCCTTCTATGCTGATATGGAATTTTTAGGTAAAGACTAACAGTTAATTGTTGCCAATGAGCCTCATTGATGGGTGAGAGGTCAGGTGCCATCTGACAGGTAAAGGAGATCTTTCTCATCCCTGACATGGAGATTTATTATAAGATAGAGACTGCAGCTGCAAAAGACTGTGTTGACTCAACTTGTCCTTTGCAGGATGGGGACCAGGCGGCTGTCTCATTTACACGCTAGAACGGGTGTCATTATTCAGAGGGCTTGTCATTAAGCCTGACAACACCCCTGTGTGTTAAAGAGGTGGTGTGGTGCATCTGGACAGGGGATGACAAGGTGGAAGTGCAATCCCAGAGGTGTCAGAGACTTGTCCTGAGCTACAGAGGTGTAAGGGCCGGGTGGGTCAGCATTGCATGTCCCTGTCACTAACTCCTTGGCCAGAGAGAATTCAGAATTGGGAATTTCAATTCTTTAAGAAATGCAAATTTCATGATGAATTAGATCTGAATAAGAAAATACAGATGCAGTTAGAGTTAACCTCAGTGGCTTTGGTTCCAGGTTTCATTTCTGAGTTCCACATTTTCCTGTGACAGAAATTTTTGTCCCTTCCTTGTAGAACACACATGCTCTTTCCTGGTATCAGGGTGAATGGCCTCTCCTTAGCTCATTAGAGAATATTTTCACTTTCTTCCCATTGTTTTTCACCTGTGCTGATCCATCCTATATGATAACTAGCATAAAATAAATAACTCTTGCAATGTGAGGTAATTTTTATTTGATTGCTGACCTATACAGAACTTTTTTGTTCCCATTAGTCTTGAAGTCATCATGATAACTATTGTTTTCTGGGACTTTTTCTTGGTAGTGAAGTGGAAGAATGAAATAAACCCTTGTAAATACAGCAACATAACAGTTTTTGTCAGAATAGCTATTTGAAAAACATGATCTAAGAGGAGGATATGCTATAAAAACATTTTCTGATATATCTTCAAACTTTCCTCATTGTGATTATGAACATGCAGAATCAACTTTTTCTCTTAATACAGAGATCAGCTTTGCAAACAACAGGCATTTATACCTGCTCCCTCAGGTCTTCTGTTAAGTGGGTTCTTGAGCCTAGTGTGTGTGTCTTTCCCTTGAATACATATTCTGTGATCCTGCTCTTCCCAAGATTGATTGCATTTTGTCTTGTATAGTTTTTGTGAGAGGTTAAATACTGGCATTTAAAAATATTAGTATTTATTTTAAAAATGGCTAATATATATTCATTTATTCATCCAATACACCTTTATTAGGGGCCTGGTATGTGCCACAGTGTTGTACAGCCACATGGAATAGCATCCGAGCAAAGTTTTGTCCTCATGGAGACTGCAATCTACTGCAAGTCCAGAAAGAGGAAATAAATAAATAAAAGTCATATATATGCCCAATGGTGGTGAATGCTGGAGTAAAAACAAGAAAGCAGGCAGGAACTGAAGCTGGAGAGAAAGTGGTGGATATTGGGAGCAGTCTGTAGATTGCAGTGTTTCTCTAGATGAGATTACAAATTACTAGAGAGTTTTGAGCGGTACACTCACGTTTCTGACTAATGTTTAACAATTCTGAGAATAGGAGTCTGCTATAGTTCAAATCTTGAGTGTCCCCCAATTGGCTTCTGTGTTAAAGGCTGAGTCTCTAGTCCTACTGGGAGGGGGTGGAATCTTTAGGAGACTGGGACTTGTGAGAGGTGATTAGGTCATTGAGGGTGTGGCCTGAAAGGCATTGTGGGAATCTGACCCCTTTCCTCTCCAACCCTTTTGCTTCCTGGCCATGTTGTGAGTTGTTTTCTCTGTCATGTGCTCCCCATCATTGCCCTTCAGCACCCCCATCAGATACCTAAAAGCCAGGAGTCTACCAGATTATGGACTGGAAACTCTAAAACCATGAGTCAAAATACATATTTTCTCTTTACAAATTGATGATCTCAGGATTTTATTATAGTAATGGAAAACTGAGTGACACACAGAGGCTGCAATAACTGGAAGAAAGAGACATCTGTAGTTTGGACCGGGTACTCCTGGTAGAGGAGGTGAGAATGAAGAATCCTTTGTGAGTTTTGAAGAGAAGACTCAGATTCCTGGATCCTTGCTGTGTGCAAGATTCTGTGTTAAACACTTTATATTATCTCATTTAACCACAGACCAGTAGTTTGATGTATGAACATCTCAACCATTCTACATAGCCAAGGTCATGTATGTCAGAATCAATGATGAACCAGGTCAGGAACCAGGGTCTATGTGACTTTAGTGCCTTAGAATTTAATTCCCACTGTCCTTGGAGGAGCCAAGGAGAACACAATGTGGAAAAGCTAAGTCTCAACCATGGCTTGACTTTTTCAGCCGTTCTCTGCCTTCAGCATTCAAACACGGTTTAGCTTGCAGTCTCTAGATTAAAACAACATATGACTGTCTCCATGGTTCTTCACTCCTTTTGAAACTAGAGTCCCAATCCTCAGTAAGTTTTTGGCCTATATTTATTTACTCCATTGATAGGAAAAAAAAACCACTTCCCTCTATTTCCTCAAATTTTCTTTTTCATGGAATAAAGCAGAACGACTTGTTCATGAGACAAATGTTCAAACTTTGTCTAGATAGACATGGCTAGGACTCAGCTCTTTAAATTCATTTTCTAGTGCCTCAGTTTATCCCCGCTGAGCTGAGGGAAGGTAATCTGACTCATCTTTCAAAATTCCTCTAAAGCAGGCTAGGGGTGTATGTCAGGTGCACCTGCCTAGCATCTATCATGAGTAACTCAAGAAAAGAAAATATTCTTCAATTCCTCAAATGCATTTAAATGGAGAATTCCTCAGAGTCTTACTTGATCACTGAGTAATTAAGATCACACGTTCTTCACATTCTTGAGTTAAATTGATTGCAGTTGTATCTTGTTCTGCAATTTTTAGCTGTGTGATATTGGGTGAGTAATTTTAACTCTCTGAACTTATGTTTCCTTTTCTACAGAATTGAAAATAACAATATTAATACTAGAGGGTGGTTGTGTGAAAATTGCCACCATGCATAAAGTCCTTGCATGTAAAGTCAAATAAATGCTTGATAAATATTAGCTGTTTTGAAAATAATGCTAATAATTATCATCATAGTAGTTATTATCATATAACTCACTTTTGACTGGAATACACCTAACCAAGTTGGACAAGAATTTTAGATAGTCAACTGGAGATCCAGAATATTGAATTTGCTTCCTCAATCATGTAGGTATGTTTTCCACTGAAGCACTGATAATACCATTTGCGTATAGACCTTAGACAATTAGGAAAAACATGTTTTTTAAATTATGGATTTGCAAGCAATTCAGAGACCATAACATCATGACTCAGAGTTAATTACTATTGATTTAACTAATAATTAGGTAGCACTTTCCTGGACTCACCTCTACAATTTATGGGGGAGAGCACAAGAATACAGTTAGTGGCCCACATACTGTATATTTGAATATTGAAAAGATCTCACAACCTGGAGTGTGTAACTCATCATCTGAGGATGAGCGCTCCCTGCTGAACTCTGGTTCAGATATCTGAATTGCACTTTATGCTTTCTTCTCACTCCATGAGGTAACAGTCCACTTGTCTTCTGTCCCTGAAAGCAGCAAGACCTTGGAATGCAGGCCCCTAGCAGGGGGTACCAGCAGAGGTGAAGGAAGAGTGCAATGAATTCAGACAGCTCTGTGGTAGGAACCCTTGTTATAACAGGTCCACACAGCCCCTAAACATCCTGTGGGACACAGATGACAGGAAAGAGATCTTCTTCATGTAGACCCCAGAGGAGTCTTACCTACTTGACCTTGCTAGATATGACCTGTAAGTGGCGTTCAGGGAAAATAGCATAGGCCTCTCTCAATCCACCCACTAAGCTTTCTCCTTCCTTTAACTTTGGGTTCCTAGAATGGTTCTTTTCAAGAAGAGAGGCCAGGAAGGCAGAGAGATGAAAGTAGAATAGTATTTTGGAAAGATAATAATAAAATCCCCCTGGGTCTCCTGTTGGCTTGGTCCTTCCATCTCCTTAATAAAAGATGACACATTCAACATAAGCTACAGATTCCAAGGCAGAAAGATGTAATGATTTACATGAAGGAGTTGGATCAAGCCCCATTCTACTGGTAAAGAGTAGCTCCATTTCAACTGCTTTGCAAAGGTCTTTGTGGATCAAGTCTCTCTGCTAGCCAACCCTGGATGGGAAATATGATTGGCCCTCTCTCTGTTTACACATGTGTGTACAAAATGATAGACCCCCTCCCTATTCAGGTTAAGGGTTTTTATGGAAGAGTGACGGCTGGTGGCGGGTGTGTTACCAATAACAATATTTTCTCCTTTTGGTTGAATGCTTGAGAAAAATGAATTAGCACCTCAACAGTGTTAAAGAAGCTGACACATTAGTTTTATTCTTCCTTTTAAACCTTTCTTTGGTTCCTTTTCTTTTATATAGTGTTATGATATGTAGGAGGAGGAAATCAATTCATAGGGTAAAAAGACACAGTCAAGTTATTTCCTCTTTTGTTTCTTTATATCTCCCTTCTATTGTGGTCTCATTGAAAGGTGGTCTTTATGGACACTTAGAAGAGTCAGCATCTCAATCAAAAAGAACCAGTAAGTGATCATGTATTCATTACTGTTTTGCAAATTTCCTCTATGAAAGCTGATAAGTAAGCAGTAGAGTTGGAAAATGAAATCCTTTCTTGACTTCAGCCTCCAACTTTTTCTCAATTGCTGACAAATCATAATCTTTCAATTATTCAGAGATGAATTCCCAATAAAGACCATATACTTTAGCAATAAAGTTCTTTATACTAACTTCTAAGTGTATTTTTTTAATAATTTTTTTAAAGAGAGAGTGAGAGAGGAGAGAGAGAGAGAGAGAATTTTTAATATATTTTTTTTTTTTTTTTTAGTTCTCAGCGGACACAACATCTTTGTTGGTATGTGGTGCTGAGGATCGAACCCCGGTCGCACGCATGCCAGGCGAGCGCGCCACCGCTTGAGCCACATCCCCAGCCCTCTAAGTGTATTTTTAAAGCCAGATAGACTTTATTAAATAGAAAATACTAATTTATTTTTATTGATAGAAAGATGCCAAGTCCACATGTGGGAAACAAAATGAATAAAGATACTCAAATTCTGTGTCCTTATTTAATTTTCTCAAGTTTGAAGTCAGAACTCTGTTGCTTCTTGTCACAGGTTGGTATGAGATGTACAGAGCAAAGGATAAATACACAGATGTTTTCATGTTTACACTGCAGTGATCTATAAACTAATAAAGAGCAGAAATAAATTACATTTCTGAGCAAATGAAGGGATAAAAATTTAGAACTGATTATAGAAAAGTAATCATTAAACCAATATCATTTTGTTTCCTAAAATGTTGTCTTGATCAGCTTTTCTTCTGTTTTTTTTTTTTTTTGAAGAATCAATGTTGCATATGCTCAGAACAGATAGTGTATAACTTTATTTATATTCCTAGAATGTTTTTCTTTTTCTTTTTTCTTTTTTTGTACCACGGATTGAATTTAGGAATACTCAACCACTGAGTCACATCCCCATGTCTATTTTGTATTTTATTTAGAGACGGGATATCATTAAGTTATCATTAGCACCATGTTGTTGCTGAGGTTGGCTTTGAACTCCTGATCCTCCTGTCTTAGCCTCCAGAGCTGCTGGGATTACAGGTGTGTGCCAACGCTACTGGCCCCAGAATGTTTCTTGAGTGACCAAAGTCTTTGCTTCCCTGGGTGTATGTTACTGAAGCCTGAGGAGAAGGAGACTCATGCAATGCCAGTCACCCACTACTGCCTTCCAGCTCCAAACACACCTTTTATAATATTCAGAGGGAAAACATCTCTGGGCTTTGCCAGCAGCCTGTTAGCCCAGTATAGGCTCTGCAAATAGCGTGCAATGGAGAGAGTGGGAGAGCCAGGAGGAGGGACAGGCTCCCTCTGCTCAGTTCCTTCCAATGTTGTGCTAGCTTCATTCTCCACCTGAGAATCAGCCTTGTTATGTCCTTAAAGAGGTTTGGGCAGCAGTCAAGTGGCATTCCCACCTTAGTAGTCTGAGCCCAATACACACAGCTCCTCCGCTTTGCTTCTGAGTTGATAAGCACACGACTTTCCTGCATCTCCTAGTTATTATCCTTGTGTTATTTTTTTTAATTTTAACTTGTTATTTATGACAACAGAATGCATTACAATTCATAGTACACATATAGAGCACAAATTTTCATATCTCTGGTTGTACACAAAGTAGAGTCACATCCTTCGTGTCTTCATACATGTACTTAGGGTAATGATGTCCATCTCACTCTATCGTCTTCTCAACCTCTATATCCACTCCCTTCTACTCACAACCCTTTTTCTCTTTGCCCTATCTAGAGTTCATTTAATCCTCCCATCCCCCCTGCAGCATATTATGAATCAGAGAAATCATTCGGCATTTGATTTGGGGGGATTGGCTAATTTCACTTAACATTATATTCTTCAGCTCCATACATTTACCTGCAAATGCCATGATTTTATTCTCTTTTAATGCTGAGTAATATTCCATTATGTATATATACCACATTTTCTTTATCCATTCATCTACTGAAGGGCATCTAGGTTGGTTCCGCAGTTTAACTTTTGTGACTTGTGCTGCTATAAACATTGATGTGGCTGTGTTTTTAAGTCCTTCGGGTATAGACCAAGAAGTAGGATAGCTGGATCAAATAGTGGCTCCATTCCCAGTTTTCCAAGGATTCTTCATACTGCTTTCCATATTGGCTGCATCAATTTGCAGTCCCATCAGCAATGTATGAATGTGCCTTTTCCCCAACATCTTTGCTAACACTTATTGTTGCTTGTATTCTTAATAGCTGCCATTTTGACTGGAGTGAGATTTGAAATCTTAGAATAGTTTTGATTTGCATTTCTCTAATTGCTAGAGAGGTTAAACATTTTTCACATATTTATTGACTGATTGTATATCTTTTTCTGAGAAGTGTCTGTTCAGTTCCTTGGCCCATTTATTGACTGGGTTATTTGGTTTTTTGGTGTTAAGATTTTTGAGTTCTTTATACCTTCTTGAGATTATTGCTCTATCAAATGTGCATGTGGTAAGAATTTATTCCCCATCAATAGGCTCTCTATTCACCTCACTGATCGTGTCTTTTCCTGAGAATAACCATTTTAGTTTGAATTCACCCCATTTATTGATTCTTGACATTAATTCTTGTGCGATAGGAGTCTTATTAAGGAAGTTGGGGTCTAATTCAACATGATTTGGGCCTATTTTTTCTTCTAATAGACACAGCGTCTCTGGTTTAATTCCTAGGTCCATCCACTTTGAGTTTTGTGCAGGGTGAGAGATAGGGGTTTAATTTCATTTTGTTGCATATGGATTTCCAATTTTCCCAGCACATTTGTCGAAGAGGCTATCTTTTCTCCAAAGTATGTTTTTGGTGCCTTTGTCAAATATAAGATAATTATAATTATGTGGGTTAGTCTCCGTATCCTCTATTATGTATCATTGGTCTACAAGTCTATTTTTTGCCAATTCCATGCTGTTTTTGTTACTATTGCTCTATAGTATAAAGTCTGGTATAGTGATGCCACCTGCTTTACTCTTCTTGCTAAGGATTGCTTTAGCTATTCTGAATCTCTTATTTTTCCAGATGAATTTCATGACTGCTTTTTCTATTTCTATGAGGAATGTCATTGAAATTTTGATTGGAATTGCATTGAATTCGTATAGTGCTTTTGGCAGTATGGTCATTTTGTCAGTATTAATTCTGCCTATCCAAGAACAAGGGAGATCTTTCCATCTTCTAAATTATTCTTTAATTTCTTTCTTTAGGGTTCTATAGTTTTCAATGTAAAGGTCTTTCACCTCTTTCATTAAGTTGATTCCCAAGTATTTTATTTATTTATTAATTTTTTATGCTATTTTAAATGGGGTAGTGTTCCTTGTTTTCCTTTCAGAGGATTTGTCACTGATATACAGAAATGCCTTTGATTTATGGGTGTTGATTTTGTATCCTGCTACTTTGCTAGTTCTAGAAGTTTTCTTGTGGAATTTTTTGGGTCTTCTATATATAGAATCATATCATTAACAGATAATGCTAATTTGAGTTCTTCTTTACCTATCCATATCCCTTTAATTGCTTGGGCCAGAATTTCAAGAACTATGCTAAATGGAAGTGGTGAAAGAGGGCATCACTGTCTTGTTCCAGTTTTTAGAGGGAATGCTTTCAATTTTTCTTCATTTAGAATGATATTGGCCTGGGGCTTAGCATAGATAGCTTAGAATGTTGAGATATGTTCCTGTTAAGTCTAGTGTTTCTAGTGTTTTGAATATGAAGGGATGCTGTATTTTGTCAAATGCTTTTTATGCATCTATTGAGATGACACATGGTTCTTTAAGTCTATTGATGTGATGAATTATTACATTTATTGATTTCCATATGTTGAACCAACCTGGCATCCCTGGAATGAACCCTACTTGATCATAATATACTATTTTTTGATATGTTTTTGAAGGTGATTTGAAAGAATTTTATTGAGAATTTTTGCATCTATGTTCATTAGAGATATTGACATAAAGTTTTCCTTTTTTTGATATGTCTTTGCCTGGCTTTGTAATCAGGGTGATATTGGCCTCATAGAATGAGTTTGGAAATGCTCCCTCTTTTTCTATTTCCTGAAATAAATTGAAGAATATTGCTATTAGTTCTTCTTTAAAGGTTTTGTAGAACTCAGCTGTGTATCCATCCAGTCCTGGGTTTTCTTGGTTGGTAAGCTTCTGATGGCATCTTCTATTTCATCACTTTGAAATTGATCTGTTTAAATTGTATATATCATCTTGATTCAATTTGGGCAAATCATATGGTTCTAGAAATTTGACAATGCCTTCAATACTTTCTATTTTATTGGATTTAAAGTTTTCAAATAATTTCTGATAATCTTCTGTATTTCTGTATTTTCTGTTGTGATGTTTCCTTTTTCATCAAGTATGTTAGTGATTTGATTTTTTTCTCCTCTTCCTTAGCATAGCTAAGGGTCTGTCAATTTTATTTATTTTTTCAAAGAACCACCTTTTTGTTTTGTTAATTTTTTCAATTGTTTCTTTTGTTTCAATTTTATTAATTTCATCTCTACTTTTAATTATTTCCTGTCTTCAACTGCTTTTTGGTGTAGATTTGTTCTTTTTCTAGGGCTTTGAAATGTAATGTTAAGTCATTTATTTGTTGACTTTTTCTTCTTTTAAGGAATGAACTCCATGCAATGAACTCTCAGAACTGTTTTCATAGTGTTCCAGAGATTTTGATATGTTGTATCTGTGTTCTTATTCATCTCTAAAATGTTTTAATCTCCTCTTTGATATCTTCTGCAACCTATTATTCATTTAGTAGCATATAATTTAGTCTCCAGGTGTTGGAGTATCTTTTATTTCTTATTTTATCATCAATTTCTAATTTCATTCCATTGTGATCTGATAGAATATGGGGTAATATCTCTACTTTTTAAATATTTGCTAAGAGTTGCTTTGTGGCATAATATATGGTCTATTTTAGAGAAGGATCCGTGTGCTGCTGAGAAGAAAGTGTATTCACTCACTGAAGGATGAAACATTCTATATATGTCAGTTAAGACTAAGTTATTAATTGTATTATTGAGTTCTATAGTTTCTTTGTTCAGTTTTTTTTGGAAGATCTATCAAGAGGTGAAAGAGGTGTGTTAAAGTCACCCAAAATTATTGTGTTATGGTCTATTTGACTCTTGAACTTGAGAAGAGTTTGTCTGATGAACATAGATGCTCCATTATTTGGGGCATATATATTTATAATTGTGAAGTCTCATTGGTGTATGGTTCCCTTGAGCAGTATGTAATGGTTTTCTTTATCCTTTTTGATTGACTTTAGCTTGAAGTCTACTTTATTTGATATGAGGACAGAAACCCCTGTCATCCTTGTGTTATTTAACTGTTTTTTTTTCCTGGTCTTTACACAGCCCAGGACTCATATAGCCAATTCTTTATATTAAATTCTGGAATCTGGCAATGTGGACGTATTGGGTATTTTAGAGGAAAAAAAATTGTTTTCTTCTAGCCACTTAGGTTCTGTGGCAAAACCTAAGAATGAAACTGGCCAATTAATAGGAGAAACTTATACAAATTTATTCAATTATTTTTATGTGTATATGGGAATCTTCAGAAAGAAAGAGAAGAACCCCTCCCTAGGCCCAAGAAATTAAAATTAAAATCTAACCTATATATTCCATGCTTGTAGCATTGCTTGAGGTGGGGATGGACAATTTCACTGAAGGTATTAGTTCCCTGGAGCAGAACAATGATGATTTCCTCCCAAGCCACACTATGCTAGACTGCTGTGTGGGATTCTTCACAGAAGTAGAGACAAGGATCATTATAAAACCTGTGCTCTTAGGTATTTTATTAGATGGCAAAATATGACCTAATGGAATTGGGAATTCATGAAATTGTTTTTCTGCAGACCTGTGCCAAGCTGTCTTTCTAACATTTACCAAGGGGTATTTAGCAAATGCAGATTGTTGTAGGCATTTTTATCTATCTGATAAGTCTTCCACAGCACTCCTTGGTAACAAGGCTGTATATTTCTGGCAAGCCTAGATCTTCCCCAAATCCAGAATGGAAATCAGTAACATATTGTTTTAGTTCCATTTCTCTAACTACAGATTGTTCAGGAATGGATCTGTGCTGCAATGCTGCCCAAGGGGTAGTTAGAGTAATCATATGGGGAGACAGACAATGGACTAAGGAAGGGACCCTTTCTTCCAGTAGGGGACATGTTTTGTCAAGATATGGGATGCAGCAACTGAAGTACAATTATGAGGATACAAGTTAGGACAAAACCAACTCACTAAAGATGGCAGTGATACTCTCATCAACTATCTTTGCCTTTGGACATCTTATTCTAGCTCAACTTGGAATTCCCCTTCAATTTAATTCTGAAATTCAGAAAGTGGCTTCAGAAGTATATTTTAAAATTTTATGGTTATTCTGAAGTTAGGTGATATGGAGTTATTTTTCTTAGTTTATTTGGTTGAAGGACAAATTGCAGGAGCTGAGACCTAAGTGATTCCTAAGCTTAGGAGAATCTTAAATGTATATGACTTTTAGAATTTTGTATGAGTGCTCAAAATTTTAGGTAGGTAATCAGACCTCCTAGATCACAAATTAAAAAGTTGGATATAGTACAAGGTTCTTGAGAATTTTTCCAGAACCTTTACATTTAACTTTTTTAGAGAGATGGGAGATGGCCAAGACCCAGTCTTGTTTTGTTCCCATTCATAAAGGTGGAAGTGGAGTCTCATGCTCTAAATCCCCTCAGGTCACACAGATGGGCACAGGGAGGAGAAGAGTCCAAGTCTTCTATTCCTGTAGCCTCTCCTGTTTTCAGCTCACCATGTGGGAGGTCACTGGGGGCTCCAAGGTGTCACTTACATGGTGCTAAGTTAACTTAGGAATAATCAGACCAATGTTCAGACTCTAAATCTAGTTTTCTGATGAGCACAGCCTGAACCAGGATATAAAAAAGATAGAAATATATTGCCCATGCATTGTGTATTTAATTTATAGAATAAGGTGTACTTATTTCAAAGATGTTCTACTAAGGTGATAAACTAGTAATGGTCAATATACCCATCTTTTTATTATTTTCCAATGAATTCTGGTAAAACATGGAAATAAGGAAAGTATGTCTGCCCCCCCCAGGGTTCAGACACAATTTAAGAAAGAGTTTGGGTTAATTCATCACATTGTTGGGTTTTCTTGGGTTTTCTTGACTTAAATTCATAGTGTGAGGATTATTCACACTATGATGTGAAAATATCATCATAGGTGCTTCTTTGTTATCGTTTTACTTGGGAATCCTTGATCTGAGTAACAGATCAAACACACATGGTCTTGGGCCCTCTTCTTAGTTGGGTAGGCACCTGGCTCTGCAGGTGATAATGGCACCTGACCATCCCCCCATTCTCTTACTCCCTCTTCTACCCTAGTCCTTTTCTGAGTTCACTATTAATTGCAGTTACATCATTCATCACTTTTACTTCCCACAGTGTTCTGGGCTTCCCACACATATAGCACCCCATGTGTATCTAAGAATGAAGGACCTTGACATCCCATAAGCTTTGGCTGCAGTTAAGTTAGAGATGAAAACTTCTCCTTTCCATTGCCTCTTGTTACTCTGCTTCTGCATTTGCATTTGCTGAGTAACAATAGCTGCTCTTGGTCTTGGGCCTGATCTTGACATCCTGGTTTTGAACCATGCTCTCTTTTAGACAGAGGCTGGCAGTCACCTTCTGGCTTTTCCTCTTCCTGCTACTCCAGAACTTGGTTACTTTCCAGGAGGGTCCAATACATACACTCCTAGTTTTTATTCATAATTAACAAGATTTCCTTCTTGGATGATCATGTTCTTTGTGGTCATTCATCTTTCTTTCTTTCTTTCCCCTTAATTTATTAATAGTTATTTGACTTCCTAATAGTGTATTTTGCATATGATAGTAGAGATATAACTATATTTTGATAGTCAAGATACTAACATAAATACCATTTCAACACAAATTTTTCTAAGCTAATGTTTGACTTTAAAAATGTTCAACTACACATTCCACAATAAAAGAAAAGGACTGTGTGTATTGAAGTAGGTTATAAGGACACTTAACTTACTTGCATCCTAATCTCTAATTCAAACAATTAAAAAATTGTTTTCTATCCATCCAAGCATCTCGTGCAGGTCTTTGTAATTCTTTTTATTTGTTTCTGCTCTGTTATTTTTACTATGTTAACTTTTATTTCCATGTTTATTGCCCAGTAGTTGCAGGAAAGTTGCTGTGGGTCCAGGTATTATGTGTATATTTCAGAAAGAACCAAACAAAGATGATTCGTCAAGCTCCACTTAGGAGAATTCTCATATATCTCATTGAGCAGATCTCGGTTCTGTGGCTACTGATAGACCTATCACTGGCTAAAGGAAAAGAAATTATCCATGTTTACTCTAGAAAGTTATAGCAGGCATTGAAAAAGAGACCTACCCTCCTTGAGATCAAGAAAGTTTCATTAGTTATTTGACCCAATCAGTTGTCTTTCTTTTGGGTTTTGATTTATTGACTATTTTGCAAAAACTCAGATAAAAAAGTTTGGATGGTGCAAAGAAGTTGAGACAATATCACACTTACTTCTGACATCAAATACAAGTTTGAAGGGCTCCCTGAGACTCCTTTCAGGTTTGACTGTTCCATAGAAAGACTCAGCACTGACACTGTTGTACACTATTTATGATAAGAACTTTTAGTTCTCTCTAAGTGAAAGGGATTTACTTCCCTACTTGGTTAACTAGTTTTTACTAATATTATATGTTTTCATCAGTTTTTCATTACTGTGATGAAAATACCCAACAAGAACAACTTAAAGGAGGAAAAGTTTATTTGAGACTCATAGTTTCAGAGGTCTCAGTCTATAGATAGTAGAGTCCATTTCTCTGAGCCCAATGTGAGAGAGCACATCATAGGGGAAGTGTCTAGCAGAGTACAGTTGTTCAGCTCAGGTGGGGTCATGAAGGAAGTGGTGACAGAAGATGTACCCTTCCAGGGAAGGCCCTACTGACCCATGTCCTATAGCTACACCCCACCTGCCTACAGTTAACACCCACTCAGTCTGTTCAAAATCGGATTAGACTAATTAGGTCTCAGCTCTCATAATCCATTCATTCCACCTCCGAAAATTCCTGCATTATACACAGGAACTTTGGGAATACACTTCATATCCAACGTGTAACAGTATACAACAATTAAAATAGGCAAGATTCAAACATTTGAAATCAATAACAAGAACACCTACTGTTATGGTTACTATTCATTGTTGTGTTGGAGGTTCTAGAAGATGCAATTAACTAGTAGGAAAATCAGGTATTAAACTATGTATACAACCAGAGATATGAAAAATTGTGCTCTATATATGTAATAAGAATTGTAATGCATTCTGCTGTCATATATAAATAAAAATAAATAAACGAAAAAATCAGGTATTAATACTAGAATGGAAGGATTAGCTTTATTGGTAAAAGTAGAACTTTTCTATTTTAAATCTAGAGAAACTATTAGTATTAATAAGAAAGTTCAGCAAGTTTGTTAGCTATAAGCTTATCACAAAATGAACATAAACAGAATATAACCCCTAAAAGTATCTTATATATCCAGAATAATGAATGAGTTACTTAGTACTAAATCTGAAAAAAAAAGAAATTTCTAAATTAAAAGAAATCATTTTTGAATTGGGAAGTTTTACCAGTGTAAATAAATGAATCATATATTCAATTGGATTCATAAAGTAAATGAAATGTCAGCTAAAATCTCCAAAGGATTTCTGTGTTGTATTGGACAAGTTAATTCTGAAATATTAGAATAATTAAGCCAACAATGGAGATCCCGGGAGAAGAGCCAGGTACATATTCAGACTCGAAATATGACAGACTCATTGCAAATGAGTGAAGAAATGATGCACTGTCATGTGTACTATTGGAACCTCTGGATAGTCATATGGGAAAAGTAACTAGACATGACAGAAATTTTAGATGGGTTACAGATACAACTCAGAAAAACAAAACTCCCCACCCTTTCTAAAGTATAAAATAATCTGTTGATAATCTTTGCACAAAAACATTTTCTTAAGATAAAAAAATTAAAATTGGAATAGAATTTGCTCACCAAAATTATAAAGCCCACTATTGCAAAATCACCAATAAGCATCATGTTTGAAAAATCTATATGTAAGCCAGGCACAGTGGCGCTTGCCTGTAATACCATCAACTTGAAAGATTGAGGCAGGAAAATCAGGAGTTAAAAGCCAGCCTCAGCAATTCAGTAAGCCCTTAAGTAACTCAGCAAGACCCTGTCTCAAATTTTCAAAACAAAAAATAAATAAAGGACTGGGAATAAGGCTCTGTGGTTAAGTGTCCCTGGGTTTAATCCTGGTAATCCCATTCCCCCCCCCAAAAAAAAATAAAGAAAAATCTATATGTAACACAGATCACAAATAAACAACTAATTGTAAACTTGTATGTAAACAACTTGGTATTAAACAAGAATAAAAGAAATAGCAGATAAGCAAAAGAATATGGACAGGTTGTTCCCTGAAGTAGATATCTGAATTGCTATTGTTAATATGATACAATGTTCAAACTCAATAGAAAACAGGGACTTGAAAAGTAATTATGATTTAGAGGAACACCTGCCCATGGTAAGGTGCCTGCAGAACAGGGCTTGTACTTGTAGAACATTATGTTACCAGAATGTCACTCATAATAGGTGGAATAACACAGCATCAAAAAAAAAAAAAGAATGTGCATATATGCAACAACATTCATGTCTTAAAAAAGCAAAATAATACATTAACATCTTATATACAATATAATCTACTGTTGACTAGAAGTACCAAGCTATTGAATGCAACATGCTATATGGTAAATTTGTTTCTATTAATGTACATAATTAATATTCTGTGTAAGTTCAGACATATTTTAGTATGAAGAAATGCCAGGGCATAGTACATACCACAGTACGTGGAGGGAGAAAAGTGAGACTGGAAAGAGGGTGAACACTGTGCTGTGCTTTGACTTTGATGTCAGTAATAATTATAAGGAGCCAGTAGCTCAGCCCCTGTAGTGCTGTGCCTGTTGTTCTAGGGTCACCAATCTCAGAGGGAGAGGGGATGAATGGGTAGTCTTAAAATTTTTTCTGGAATCTTCATAATCTTTACTTTTCATCTTTATTGTTATCCCTAACGAGGGGTTCCAGAATAACTTCTGAGAGGTCATTCATAAATTAATACACATGAATATGTGGATAAATAGTTACCTTCTACTGAGGTCCAATGGAGAGGGGGAAGGTTGAACAGAGGGATTAGTGGATTGGAGAGAATTTCTGGCACAGATTAACTTGAACACTACTGGAATGTTATTAGAAGAACAAAATTCCTGATAGGATGATAGGATGGTCGATAGGATGGTCATCTCCTCTTGACACATTTTTCTGTATCAACAATATACATAATAATAAATATGGCCAGACCATAGGATTTAGTTTCTGAGAGTATTAAATATTTACCTCTGGAAATGAAAGCAGAGGAAGGTGATGGTGGAGATCAGGATTGCAGAAACTTCTGAGAAGGATCCAATAGTAAGTTTTTAGACTGTGGACAATACTTCATCACTTACTACTTTGGTACCACAGTGCTCTGTGACTGAGGAACAAAAGAAGTCAGGGCAGTGCATAAAGAAATGGGTAATGTAGTCCTCTAATGTATGACCTTATATTAAGGGAAAAACAAAACAAAAACCAAGATTTTGTCCGAGGGCTGTAGTTGGAATCTGATGAGAGGACTCATGCACAATCTTCTTCCCTGGAGTCCTACTCTTGGGCCTCCTCAGTGAAACATGGGAAAAGATGGAAGTCAAGCAGGAAGCTTGTTTCGGTCAGGGTTCTCCAGGGAGGCAGAGCCCATAGTAGGTGTGTGAATCGTGTTTACCAGGGGGATTGGCTCACCTGATTATGGAGGCTAAGAAGTCCCATGATGTGCATCCTATAGGATGTCCACCACAGGCAGGAAAGCCAGTAGCATAGCTTGGTCCAAATCTGAAGCCCTTAGGATCAAGGAAGCTGGTGTGTAATTCTCAGTTCAAGGTTGAAAGTTCTAAAGCCCAGGGTTCTACTGGGGTGAGTCCTATAGTCTGGAGAAAGAAGAAAACAGGTGTCCTGGTCTCAGAAGTGATAGCTTATTTATTTGTCTTTCCCATTTAACTTTGCTCCATCTCTTTGTTCCTCCTGGGCCCTTAGCTGAGTACATTGTGCCTTCCACATTGAGGGGGAGCTTCCTGGCCTTACCTAGGACAGCCCAATCCCTCTTATCTAAAGTAAGACTCCCTGAGTTTCCCTCTTAGCAGAAGAGGGATGGACTTGGTACCTATTGAGGTCCTGAGAATCAATAAGTTTTACCCCTCATTAGCATTGCCTTATTCTGTCAAAGTGACTCACCAAACCAACCATTACAAGACTTAAAAAGAGCCAAATTTTCTGAGTTAGGGAATGATTAAAAGCAAATGTAGGTAATCATTTATTTGTTTATTTATTTTGGAGAAAGGGTTATGAAATGTGTACAGAAAAAGCCTATTTCCAGCTGGCTGACGGCCTAGGAAGAAAACAATCTGACAATGTTATTTGGGAATTGTAGAGCAAATGGTTTCTAGAAAGACCCATTGAATATTTGCAGGAAAAGAAGCATGTAGAAAGCAAACCAAATCTGTAAATGGAGTGGAGTGATATAGACCTTTCCTTCTTGGGATGGCTTTCTATGCAGCGAAGCCCAAGTCCTCACCTTTCCCGCTCAGACCTGATTCCATTTTCTCATTGTGACCTCTTCGGAGAACAAAATCAATAATGTGTCTGTCTCAAAATGTCTGGTGTGATATTTTTTTAAGGATTATCGTGACTTTTATCAAAACAGCAATAAATGTCCAGATAAATGAGCAGTTCTAAATAATATAGTACTTTCTTAAACTGGTTGAAGACAACCGGCAAATTGGTCATTTACCTCCACAGATCAGATAGGTCATGACTAATGTCACCGCTAAGATCTGGTTTGCTAAGAACACGTTTAGCAAGCCAGCCAATTAGCTGTGATATTTAATTTAAATAAGAATTTCCACGTGCCCCGTTTCTTCTCTTACGTGAGTAAGTTCAGTCAATATGGCATTTTAGTCCCAGGATAATGTTAGCATTGTGGTTCATTTTATGATTCCTAAATTTCTTGTGGGAGCTTTCTTGTGGCTCTGCAAAGCAAACAGATCCGGAATAAAGGCAAACTGAGGCAAGTGGTGGTAATTCTAAAGAAATGGGAAAGAAACAGAGAGGAGGGTGAATGCTGGTTCTGATGTTTATATTTGAACTCCTGGACTCAAATATTCTTGAAACCAACTTAGCCCTTGGAATTTTAATTATATTTATTGAGTTGTGGTTTACATTGTAGTATAAAACAAGCAGATATTAAGTATACAGGTTGATAACATTTTGGCAAATGTATACACTCCTGTAACCTACCACCTGTTTCCAGACACAAAATACTTCTCTCACCCTATAAAGTTCCTCCGCTGCCCTTTTAGAATAATTCCCCTGCTCCACCCCTGAAGCAACTCATGTTCTGACTTCTCTCTCCATCAATTAGTTCTGACTGTTCTTGCACTGCATATAATAGAATTGTCAAATGTGTACTTTTATGTTTATTTTCCTACTCAATGTGTTTTTGAAGTTCATACAGGTTGTTGCATGTAGCAGAAATTCTTTTTTATTGTTACGTTTTGATTTAATATATTTAATATATTTTTTATATTTTTGATTTAATATTTTTTATCCATTGGGTTATTTCTGAGTTTTGGCTATTATCAACAAGGTTGATATGAACATGTTAACACCCTTGTACAAGTTCCTTGTGGACATACATTGTAAGGAAGTTCAGCACTTGTAGTACAATTAGAGTATCATGGAGTGAGTCATATTTAGATTTATTAGAAATTGCAAATTCCAAGTAGGTTTAACCTTTTTACACTCCCACTACCAATACACGCTTGCTAACATTTGGTATTTTGGGTTGTTTTAATTTTAAGCTTTCTGATTATGAAAGTCCTTTGTTCATTTAAAATTCTTCATTGTTTGTGTCTTTGTATCAGTTTTTTAGGAATTCTGACATATGTTGGATAAGGGACCTTTGTCTGACACATGAGTTGCAAACATTTTATTCCAGGGTATGAACTTTTCTTCATGGCATTTCTTTTTTGTTATTTGGAAGTTTTCATGAACTCCAATAGCAGTAGATATTTTTGGTACCTGGTCTTAAGCCCCCTTTCTTGATAGTTCAACTATTCCTTAGATAATTTGAATATTGTTTGCTAAAAGGTTATGGTCACAGCCTTCAGAGGAGAATCAGCCTCAGTCAGAGGGAGCCATCTCATCCAGAAATAGCTGGAAGGCCATCCTCTTTTTTAGAATGACTGAGACAAATGGGTGGCTGATGTGAGGATATAAAGGGCATGTCCCCTGAACTCCACATGGGACAACCCTGAGGTGGCAGTTGTGTCTCAGAGACTAGACTCCAGATGACTTCATTTTTCTACAGAGCTTTTTCTTTTTCCTGTCTGCTCTCCTTACATCCATACAGATGTCTCACTCAATAAATGTCTCATACTAGAGACACCATTTCAGGCTGTGCCTCCAGAGAATTCCATCTAAAGCACCAGTTTATCTCCCCCCGTTTTTTAATGCCTAATTTCTTTTCTGTATTCAAAGCAACCCCTGCCTTCTCTATGTCCTAAAGATATTTTTTATTTGTCTTCAGGGACTTCATAGTTTTAGCATTTACATTTAGACCTATGATCTATTTCAAATGAGTTTTTGAGCATGTAAGATGTAAGAAAAGGGTCAAGTTTTATTTTTTCCCCATAAAAGTATCCAGATGTTCCAGCACCTTTTTCTTTTCTAAATTAATTATATTAGCATCATTATAAAAAAGTTTAATTGACAGTCTACTTGTACAATATTTATTTTGATTTTAATCAGTGTGACAAGGTTTTCTATTTCTTGGAACTAAATGATCCTGGCTTACTCAGAGTGTGCCCCCCCCCCCCACCGTCTTTCTCTCACTTCCTTTTTCTCTCTCTATTTTTTTTCAATTTGGCTATGTTATCTACTATTGACAGATTTAGCAAATGAAGTATATAGAACATCAAGTTAAATATTAATGTCAGCTGTTGACCCACACCTGACACCAGGCCCAGGCCTAGGCCTGCCCCTGCCCTCAGCCCCCAGCTCAGGCCCAGGTCTTGTCCAGGACTGCCCCTGCCAACCCACCTGGAGCCCAGGCCTAGCCCACCTCCATATTGGGGCACAGCAGCCATCATAACCCTCCCCACATATTAGGCTCCACCTTGGGACAATAGACAGGGCCAGGAAGCAGCTGTATCTCCCAACAGACAGCCCAAAGCCATTTTAAGGCCTACCCTTTAGCCTCATCTCTGAAAGTGTTAGCATCCATCTTGGGACACCCCCACTGCTATCTTGAGTTACCTCCACTAGTGCTGCTACCACCTTTAGTTGCAGTAGCATCCATCTTGGGACACTGAGGTGGGACTACAAGCCCAACACCAAGGTGAGGTACAGGTAATCTTCAGGGACACTAGAAGATTCTAGGTTAGAAACTGTGATATTTCATATCTTCACAGCAAGAAAGAAAGACAAATAGACAAAATGAAAAAACAAGGGAAGAAAGTGCCCCCCAAAACCAAGATACTGCAATAATAGAAGCCATTGACAGAGCAGTTGATGAAATGTCAGAGAAGGAGTTCAGAATGTACATAATTAAAATGATCTGCAAAATTGAATAATAACATAAGAGAGCAAATACAGGAAAAAAATGATCACTCCAACAAAGAGATAAGGAGCAAACACAGGCATCCATTGACCACACCAACATAGAGATAAGGGAGCAAATACTGGCAACCATAGATCACAAAAAATCAGAAATACTTGAAATGAAGGAAACAATGAACCAAATAAAAAAAATCAATAGCATCACCAACAGACTAGATCACTTGGAAGACAGAATATCAGATAATGAAGATAAAATATACAATCTTGACTGACAGACTGGATTAAAAAAAAAAAAAGACCCAACCTTATGCTGTCTTCAAGAGACTCATCTCATAGGAAAAGACATCCACAGACTGAAGGTGAAAGGGTGGGAAAAAACTGTACCACCCACATGGACCATGTAAACAAGCAGGGGTTTTCATCCTCATATCAGATAAAGAGGACTTCAAACCAAAGCTAGTGGAAAGGGATAAAGAAAGACATTTAATACTGCTTAAGGGATGTAAGGGATGTATACATCAACAAGACATAACAATTATAAATATCTATGCCTCAAACAGTGGGGCATCTATCTATATCAAACTAACCCTTCTCAACTATAAGAATCAAATAGACCACAACACAATAACACTGGGTGACTTTAACACACCTCTCTCACCACTGGATAGATCTTCCAAACAAACACTAAAGAAAAAATACAGAACTCGATAAAAGAATCAATAATTTAGACTTAACAGACATATATAGAATATTCCATCCATCAATGAGCAAATATACTTTCTTCTCAGCAGCATGAACCCATCTCCATAACAGACCATATTATGCCACAAAGCAAGTCTTTTAGCAAATACAAAAAAAACAAAAACAAAACAAAACAAAACAAAACAAAAAAAAAAACAAAAACATTCTCTCTGACCATAATGGAATGAAATTAAAAATCAATGATAAAAAAATGAAGCTACTCCAACATGTGGAGACTAAATTATACAGTACTGAATGACTCATGGATAACAGAAAACATCAGGGAGGAGATAAGATAATTCTTAGAGGTAAATGAGAACTCTCCTTCAACTTATCAAAATCTCTGGCACACTATGAAGGCAGTGCTAAGAGGAAAGGTCATTATATTAAGTTCATTCATTAAATAAATAAAAAGTCAACAAATAAACAACCTGACATTACATCTCAAAGCCCTAGAAGAACAAACCAACACCAAAAGTAGAAGATAGGAAATAATTAAAATCAGAGCAGAAATCAATAAAATTGAAACAAAAGAAATAATTCAAAAAGTTGACAAAACAAGCTAGTTTTAAGAAAAAAAGAATAAAATTGACAAACTTTTAGCCGCCCTAATAAAAAGGAGAGAGAAAACTCAAATTACTAAAATTTGTGATAAAAAAAGGAAATATCACAACAGACACTATTGAAATACAGAAGACAATTAGAAACTATTTTGAAACTTTGTACTCCAGTAAAATAGAAAACCTCAAAGATACTGACAAATTTCTAGAGGCATATGATCAATCCAAACTGAGTCAAGAGGACACCCACAATTAAAACAGATCAATTTCAAGCAAGGAAATAGAAGATACCATCAAAAACCTACCAACCAAGAAAAGCCCAGGACCAGAAAGATTACAGCTAAGTTCTACAAAACCTACAAAGAAGAATTAATACCAATAATCCTCAAAATACTTTATGAAATAGAAAAGGAGAGAACCCATTTAAACTCATATAAAGCTAGTATCATCATAATACCAAAACCAGGTAGAGACACATCAAAGAAAGAAAATTTCACACCAATATCCCTGATAAACATAGATGCAAAAATTCTCAATAAAATTCTGGCAAATCACCTGCAAAAACATATCAAAAAAATAGTACACCATGATCAAGTGGGGTTTATTCCAAGGATACAAGGTTGGTTTGACATACAGAAGTCAATAAATGTAATTCATCACATCAATAGACTTAAAGATAAGAATCATATGATTGTGTCAATTGATGCAGAGAAACCATCTGACAAAAATATAGCACTCTTGCATGTTTAAAAAATTAGAAAAATTACAGATAGTAGGAACATTCCTCAACATTGTAAAAGTTATCTATGCTAAAACCAAAATGGAAAAAAAAATGAAAGCATTCTCTCTAAAAACTAGAACAAGACAGGGAGGCCTTCTTTTACCACTACAACCTTCTTTTACAGACAACAACTACACAACATAGTCTTTGAAATTCTAGTCAGAGCAATTAGACAGATTTAAAAAATTAAAGAAATATAAACAGGAAAAAAAGAACTCAAACTATCATTATATGCTGTTACCTTGAATCTATAGAGGATCCAAAAACCACCACCAGAAAACATCTAGAATTAATAAATGAATTAACAAAGTAACAGAATATAAAATCAATACCCATAAATCAAAGTTATTTCTATACATCAGTGATGAATCCTGTGAAATAGAAATTAGAAAAACTACCCATTCATATTAGCCTTAAACAAAACAAACCAAAATAAAACAAACCACCAAAACAACAACAACAACAACAACAACAAAAAAAAAAAACCATGGGAATCAGTTTAACAAAAGAGGTGAAAGACCTCTACAATTAAAACTACAGAACCCTAAAGAAACAAATTGAAGATGACGTTAGACGATGGAAAGATCTCCGTGATCTTGGATGGGCAAAATTAATATTGTCAAAGCACTATACAGATTCAATGTGGTTCCAATTAAAATCCTAATATCATTCCTTATAGAAATAGCAAAAGCAATCATAAAATTCATTTGGAAGAATAATAGATCCAGAATAGCCCAAGCAATCCTTAGCAAGAAGAGTGAAGCAGGAAGTATCACAAAACCAGACCTTAAACTATACTACAGAGCTATAGTAACAAAAATGGTATGATACTGGCACCAAAATAGACATGTAGACCAAAGGTACAGAATAGAAGACACAGAGACAACCAACATAATTACAGTTATCTCATACTAGACAAAGGTGTCAAAAACATACATTGGAGTGCCGCAGCCTGGCTGGCTGGGCAAACTAACCCGGGGGTGACGAGGAACTTGTGTAGATTGATACAGCAGGAGTGGGAGCTGTTTACTGTAGGACAGGAGGGGTATATATACATTACTGAATACACAGCTTATCTTAATTAACATAAACTAGATACAGCAGTCAACCAATAAGGAATCTCCACACTTAATGGGTCACTGGCGTTACTTCACAAACCACTCCTTCTGGCAAAATGCCAGGCGCCATCTTGACTTGTTTACAGACCCTAACATCTCTCCCTTTTGTTTAATTTAAATAACAAGTATGTGGCTTAGGGACCGTGCCTGTTTTAGGTTGTCCAATACTACATATGGTCCTTACCCATCATTGGATGGTCTGACCTCAAATCGTCAGCCTCCTGTCTTAGGTTGGTACCATTGTAATTGGATGTTACTGGCCCAACACACTCAGCCACACTTGTGGATAATGACCATAGTAGTTTTTACACAAACACCATAAATAATCTGCTACAAGCAGAAGGGGAGGATACAAAATGCCAGGATACTAAGCCAATTGATGGCTCCAAGTAAGAAGCCTTTGGAAAAATTATACCAGCAATGACACCCTTAGCAAAGATACCGAGTAACAATTTGTTGTAGATTACAGTTTGTTGTCTCAGTCCAGGTAAAGCAGTGTCTCAATAGATTAACTCAGAGTCCAGGTAAATCACAGTCCAGGTAAGTTCTGCAGGCAGCTAGCTTAAATCACAGTCCAAGTAAGTTTTGCAGGCAGCTAGCTTGATCTGAAGTCTCCTCCGGTTCTCAGCAACACTGGAAATTCTTCCACCTTCATCTTCACTGGCACTGGGACAAAGGCAGGAACTCCGGATGGCTAAAGAAAATCCTGTAGTATTCCAGCAGGCACTAAGAAAACAACCTTCTGAATAATTTAGTACATTATCTCAAGGTTTTTTACATTTGAAACAGGCCTTAATGGTGCTCATTACTCATTAGCCTCCAGGTGTGAGAGAACCATTATCGAAGATGTAAGGATCTTTTTGGTCTGTAGAAATCGCTTTAGCTAGTCTCTCTGGAATCCAAATCAGCTGCTGTTCTCCCCGTGGAAACACACAAATAGAACCCGACTCCAGACAATCTCTGGGTCAGGACCTTTAATGATCCTCCGCCTGGCTGCAGCGTCCTCTTCCTCGGGCAGCCCCAGACAGGGAGTGTCCCAGACTCAAACTGCCACCAGGCACAGGGAACAAAAGCTTACGAGACTGTGCCTCCGGGTCAGGTCTCGATCTGGGCTCCCAATCCCCGGGCGGGAGGCAGGGAAGGGCTGGCTGCCACCGCTTGGAAAGTCCTTGCTGCACGGTGACCGGCTCGCACACATGGCAGCCAAGCCGATTCATGCACCCTCCAGTAACGAAAAGTATTTAGTAATAGCCTTTTGCTGCAACTTTTTTCCTGATAATTCTTCCTCTTCTGAACTTTCTTCTTCTTTCTGACTATAGCATTCCTGGGCTTCTGTCAACACATGCCCTAACTGCACTTGGTTCCATTGGGGTGCCTCCTTCCCTTAGTAATTTACTTCTCACCCCTTCCATATTTTAGTCACAAAGACAATACAATACACTGAGACAAAACAAGACACAAACATACTGTATCAATCCTCTTCATTTTCTCGAAATGGCCATTTTTCCTCTCGCCCTATCTAGGGACAAGCAGATTTGCTCCCATCCTATCTTTCTAGGGATGGGCAGCTTTTTCTCGTCACTTACCCTCCAGGGTCCCAGGGCTCCCCAGGCGAGCCACCATCTGCCACAGCCCGGCTGGCTAGGCAAACTAACCCGGGGGTGACGAGGAACTTGTGTAGATTGATACAGCAGGAGTGGGAGCCATTTATTGTAGGACAGGAGGGGTATATATACATTACTGAATACACAGCTTATCTTAATTAACATTAATTAACATAAACTACATACAGCAGTCAACCAATAAGGAATCTCCACACTTAATGGCTCACTGGTGTTACTTCTCAAACCACTCCCTCTGGCAAAATGCCAGGTGCCATCTTGACTTGTTTACAGACCCTAACATTGGAGAAAAGATAGCCTCTTCAACAAATGGTGCTGGAAAAACTGGAAATTCATATGCAGCAAATTGAAACTAACCCCCTATCTCTCACCCTGCACAAAACTCAACTCAAAATGGATCAAGGACCTGGGAATTAGACCAGAGACCATGCGCCTAATAGAAGAAAAAGTAGGCCCAAATCTTCATCACATCAGATTAGACCCTGACTTCCTTAACAAGACTCCTAAAGCACAAGAAATAAAAATCAAGAATCAATAAATGGGATGGATTAAAACTAAAAAGCTTCTTTTCAGCAAAAGAATCAACCCATGATGTGAAGACAGAGCCTACATTTTGGGAGCAAATTTTTGACACATGCATGTCAGATAGAGCACTAATCTCCAGGATATATAAAGAACTCAACAAATATAACACCAAATCAATCAATCAATCAATAAACAAACAACTGAATCAATAAATAGGCTAAGGAGCTGAAGAGACACTTTTTTCAAGAAGATTTACAATCAATCAAAAAACACATGAAAAAATGTTCAACATCTCTAGTAATTAGAGAAATGCAAATGAAAATTACTATAAGATTTCATTTCATGTCAATCAGAATGGCAGCTATCAAGAATACAGACAACAATAAGTGTTGATGAGATGTGGTAGAAAAGGCACACTCATACTTTGCTGGTGGGACCACAAATTGTTGCAACCACTCTGGAAAGCAGTATGGAGATTCCTTAGAAAACTTGAAATGGAATCACCATTTGACCCAGCTATTCTACTCCTGAATCTATACCCAAAGGACTTAAAATCAGCATACTATAGTAACACAGACCCATCAATGTTTATAGCAGTTCAATTCACAATAGTTAAACTGTGGAACTAACCTAGATGCCCTTCAGTAGATGAATGGATAAAGAAACTGTGGTATGTATACACAATGGAATATTACTCAGCTTTAAAAGTGAATAAAATTATGGTATTTGCAGATAAATGGATGGAAATGGAGAATATCATGCTAAGTGAAGTAAGCCAATCCCAAAAAACCAAAGGCTGATAGTTCTCTCTGATAAGAGGATGCTGATCCATAATGGGGATGCAGGGCATGGGAAAAATGGAGGAACTGTGATTGGGCAAAGTGGAGGTCAAGAGAGAGTATGGGGGCAGGAAAGATGGTGGAATGAGATGGTCATCATTACTCTAGGTACATGTGTGACTACACATACAGTGTGATGCTACATAGTGTACAACCGGAGAAATGAAAAGTTGTGCTGCAATTGTGTACAATGAATCAAAATGCTTTATGCTATCATATATACCTAATTAAAATAAATAATTTAATTACTTAAAATTTAAAAAAAATTCATCTCACATATACAACAATCTGTTTTGAGTAAAATATGTCCTATGAAATATTTTAGACATGCTTATGCTAAAAAAAAAAACTGATGTGGTTCTGAATTTGGAATAAAAATGTGTTTTATTTGGCAGTCCTACACCCCACTGACTCATTGGATTTGAAAACTCTGCATCTAATCACTGCTTCCTGTCCTGCCCTTTCATCTCTTGAGCCTTGACCCCATCTTACCTGGAAGGTGAGGCATTCTCAACTCTGAAGCTCTTGATTTTCCTGCCAGGATGGCTGTAATGGACAATTCACACCCTTATCACACTCTTGGACTCTCCTGGTTGTCAGCTATTAAAGCAACTTGATTATTTGTTAAACAATGTTCCATTTCTGAGGTGCAAATTCAATGTTATTGACCTGTTGGAACAGAAAGAGAGGTGTTGTGACTTCCTGACTCTCATCAGCAGCAGGTCTAGGTCAATCAGCCCATATACTCACATTTCAAACTCCCTGACTAGGTCTAAAGCTGCTACCTGTCACAACCAGACAGCATCATGCTATCAGACTTTGGGAAAAATTTAATCTGTGATCCTGGCACCACAAGGGTCAATCTGTGAGCTGCTGGGAGCATACCTTTCCTAACTTGTGCTCAGGCATTACAACCACACAGTCATGGAGTAGAAGGACCAAGGCATCCCTCCTCAGGGACTATTAGGGATGCATAGTTCAGCAGGCAGGCATGGAGAGAAGAATCATAAACTCAAAGTCCATTTTGCAGTAATGCTTTGTTCTTTTTTTTTATTGGTTGTTCACAACATTACAAAGCTCTTGACATATCATATTTCATACATCAGAATCAAGTGGGTTATGAACTCCCATTTTTACCCCAAATACAGATTGCAGAATCACATCGGTTACACATCACATTTTTACATACTGCCATATTAGTGACTGTTGTATTCTGCTACCTTTCCTAACCTCTACTATCCTCCTTCCCCTCCCCTCCCATCTTCTCTCTCTACCCCATCTACTGTAATTCATTTCCCTCCATGTTTGTTATCCCATTCCCCCCATAACCTCTTATATGTAATTTTGTATAACAATGAGGGGCTCCCTCCATTTCCATGCAATTTCCCTTTTTTCTCCCTTTCCCTCCCACCTCATGACTCTGTTTAATGTTAATCTTTTCTTTCTGCTCTTCCTCCCTGTTCTGTTCTTAGTTGCTCTCATTATATCAAAGAAGACATTTGGTATTTGCTTTTTAGGGATTGGCTAGCTTCACTAAGCATAATCTGCTCTAGTGCCATCCATTTCCCTGCAAATTCCGTGATTTTGTCATTTTTTAGTGCTGCGTAATACTCCATGGTGTATAAATGCCACATTTTTTTTATCCATTCATCTATTGAAGGGCATCTGGGTTGATTCCACAGTCTAGCAATTGTGAATTGTGCTGCTATGAACATCGATGTGGCAGTATCCCTGTAGTGTGCTCTTTTAAGGTCTTCAGGAAATAGTCTGAGAAGGGCAATAGCTGGGTCAAATGGTGGTTCCATTCCCAGCTTTCCCAGGAATCTCCATACTGCTTTCCAAATTGGCCGCACCCGTTTGCAGTCCCACCAGCAGTGTACAAGAGTACCCTTTTCCCCACATCCTTGCCAGCACTCATTGTTGTTTGACTTCATCATGGCTGCCAATCTTACTGGGGTGAGGTGGTATCTTAGGGAGGTTTTGATTTGCATTTCTCTGACTGCTAGAGATGGTGAGCATTTTTTCATGTACTTGTTGATTAATTGTATGTCCTCATCTGAGAAGTGTCTGTTCAGGTCCTTGGCCCATTTGTTGATTGGGTTATTTGTTACCTTATTATCTAATTTTTTGAGTTCTTTGTATACTCTGGATATTAGGGCTCTATCTGAAGTGTGAGGAGTAAAAATTTGTTCCCAGGATGTAGGCTCCCTATTTACCTCTCTTATTGTTTCTCTTGCTGAGAAAAAACTTTTCAGTTTAAGAAAGTCCCATTTGTTGATTCTTGTTATTAACTCTTGTGCTATGGGTGTCCTATTAAGGAATTTTGAGCCGGACCCCACAATCTGTAGATCGGAGCCTACTTTTTCTTCTATCAGACGGAGAGTCTCTGATTTGATATCAAGCTCCTTGATCCACTTTGAGTTGATTTTTGTGCATGGCGAGAGGAGGGGATTCAGTTTCATTTTGTTGCATATGGATTTCCAGTTTTCCCAACACCATTTGTTGAAGATGCTATCCTTTCTCCATTGCATGTTTTTAGCTCCTTTATCAAATATAAGATAGTTGTAGCTTTGTGGATTAGTTTCTGTGTTCTCTATTCTGTACCATTGGTCCACCCGCCTGTTCTGGTACCAGTACCATGCTGTTTTTATTACTATTGCTTTGTAATATAGTTTGAAATCTGGTGTCGCTATACCACCTGATTCACACTTCCTGCTTAGAATTGTTTTTGCTATTCTGGGTCTTTTATTTTTCCATATGAATTTCATGATTGCTTTATCTATTTCTACAAGAAATGCCATTGGGATTTTGATTGGCATTGCATTAAACCTATAGAGAACTTTTGGTAATATAGCCATTTTGATGATGTTAGTTCTGCCTATCCATGAACAAGGTATATTTTTCCATCTTCTAAGATCCTCTTCTATTTCTCTCTTTAGGGTTCTTTAGTTTTCATTGTATAGGTCTTTCACCTCTTTTCTTAGGTTGATTCCCAAGTATTTTTTTTTTTGAGGATATTGTGAATGGAGTGTTTTTCCTCATTTCCGTTTCAGAAGTTTTGTCGCTGATATACAGAAATGCCTTTGTTTATGTGTGTTGATTTTATATCCTGCCACTTTGCTGAAATGCTTTGTTCTTTACTGGAAGTCAGGGATTTCAAAGGTGCAGATGTTGTCTTTTTCACAGAACATTGCCTGACTCTCTTACATGGGATGAACCAAATGTGGAGCTATAAAACGTAACCAGCCAAAGGCTCATTATGAATTCTCTGTGATGGGGGCAGATTTCCTGCAAAGCTGATAAATATGATGCCCTCCTTTATGTGATTTTTTGTGAGTACTGGGAATGCTCAGAGTTGCATCCTGTCCAGGTGAGCAGGAAGCCAGTGTGCCATAAGGAACCATGTTCTGTAAGCATTTCTAGTAAACAGTCTAAAGCAACTAACTGCAGGAAAATGGATCTGGATTTCCAAGCCTCTAATAATTTGTGATTTCATTTCTTATTCTAAAAAAAAAATTCTAATTTTGCCATTGCAATTACTTTTTCCCTTTCTTTAAGAAGGTTTCTTAACATGTATTGAGTTTATCCACCAAGCTCAAACCTTAATAAACCATCTCATTGCTGAGAGGTCAAAAATAGAAATGTTTGTGGATTGGGGATTCATGACTTTGAGACAGTGAAACACATTCTCCACCAAATTCATAGCCTTCTGATGAGTTCCTGCTAATCCACCTGGGACAGCAGCTCCAAGGCTGGGAATCACTTAGAATTTGCTTCTATAATTGAATCTCTCTGAGTAAAACATTTCAAAATCATCTGTCCCTACCCTACTTTCCAAAAGCCATACTTATTATTTTCTTCCCAACACATTTAATAGTGCTCCACCGGAGACTTAGTTTACATAAATGTAAACCCAAATCACTTTGTTCCTATGAAACAAATCCAGAAGTAAGGCTTTATGGACTAGCATTTTGTATAAAACTATACAAAACAAACATTTTGATCTCTTCCCTTTAATGAACTATTGTATATACTAGCAACTTCTGACTATAAAGACAAGAACACCAATTATTGGTGCACAAAAATATGTAAAATTATGCCCTATTTTATGAATATTTAGTATAGCTTCTAATTTAAACCCTTAGGTAAAATCTAAATAAAATTTTTTGAAGAAATAAATTTTTCTTATTTCAGAATACTTGACAGAGTCTCCAAATTATGTTCTTTTAAAAATACTATTTTGATATATCATAAATCTAATTCTGATATATTTCTATGCACAGAACCTCTTTGTAGGCTATTTACATAGTATTTTCTAAAAATGGTTGGTTTCCTATCACTAGAATTATGAAAACTATACTTATTATCTTGTTCTGGATAGAACTGTTAGTAAATTATAGTTTAAGTTAGTTCAGTTTAGTAGCTTAGTTGTTTAAATTTTTCTAAATATTTCATTGTGATCTCATTTCTGTCTCACACAAATAATTCAAAGTATCTATAATTATTTAAAATTTTGTTCAGTATCTATTGAGCTAAGGATATTCTAGACTATCCTATGATGAATTTCTTCATATGTATTATTAATATGAACTCTTTTATTTCACAGTACAAAATATATTTATTTATATTTTATCAATTAATCTTCACAAGAAGATTATGCTATAAACAAGACAGGCAAGTTTTTCTCTGTTTAGAAGGCCAACTATCTTAAAAGTAGATCAGACAGAATTGGTATGTAGATTTCTAACTCCTATCTTAGAATTCTTTCTACTGAATCCTGTGTGCCACTTTTTCTTCTCTTTTATCCTTCCTCTTCGTTGATCTGGCCCCATTTAGATGCTCACTCCTGCTACTGGGCAAGGGCTTGCTTCCCAATGCATACAGAAGCTAATGCTATAGCACTGGTTTTTGCAAAAAGTGAAAGCTTTATTGAAGGTTAATGGACAATTAGACAAGAAGCATGCTCAAATATCTCCCCATCATCTGGTGAGGAGGATTTTTAAGAGGTCTAGGGTGAGGGGGAGCTTACAGAATTGATCCTGATGCCTTGGTATCTGATACATATAATTGAAAATTTTTAATTTTTGTAGAGTTTTGGGCTTATGTTGTAATCATAGTCCACACCTCTCCCTTTTAATAGAGGTCTCCAGGGCCTCCTCCTGTTCCTAAGTTTCTGCTAGCTGGAAACTTTTAGTTGTGTCAGGTCCTCAGGGTCATTTCTAGTAAGCCTTCAAGGCACTGTGGAAAGTGCTATATTCAGAAGAGCTTCTTGCATAATAGTTAGAAATAAGAAAATTATTGATTTAAAAAAATGCTACATCGAAATCCATGGCCTTAGGGCTCAGTTTTATTGCAAAGACTCGGTTTCACTTTGAGCTTCACATCTTTGCGTTGCTGTTTTCTTATCTAAAATATCCTGACTCTCTTCACCTGCTTGATATCAATTTCTTCTCAATGTTCCAGCCCCTGAATCATGCTCTTCAGCGCCCTTTTCAATTCTGAAGCTCTAGCTGGGTCATCATCCTCTAACTCACAGCACCCTGATCTTAACTGGGATATATATATATATATATATATATATATATATATTTTTTTTTTTTTTTTCTCATCAGAATTTTCTGTTTTGTTATCTATTTCCTCCTAAAATTGTGACTCCCTTAGGACTTGGGGTTAGTTCCTACTGGAATGTCCCAGAGAATACACATGAATAAATGGAGCATGAATATAGTAATGAATATGTTCTGTAGGTCCCTGATTTTCAAATAATAATAATAATAATAATACTAAATGTGCTCTGGAAAACACCTCAGTGACCACACACAATGGAATACCTTCTTTCAAAAGATAAAAATGCAAACCATCCAAAAAGCTATTCAGATCTTTAGTTAAAATTCTCTCCTTGGGGTGCTGGGACTGTGGCTCAATGGTAGGAAGCTTGCCTAGCATTTGTGAGGCACTGGGTTCCATTCTCAGCACCACATTTAAAAATAAATAAAATAAAGTTATAAAAAAATCTCTCCTTGTTTACAATTCCTGTAAGATTTTATTTGATAAACAAAAAAGTGACACCCTAAAAATGTTTTTTGTTTGTTTGTTTGTTTTTGTACAGTTTTTGTAGGCAATTTAGATTTCAAGTTAGGTACTAACAGTATGGCAAGAGTCCCCTGGCATTGTGAGCAATAGGCATTGTAAAGAGAAAAGGAACCTATCTTATCAGAAATACAGATTAACACAGGATTTCAAGCCCAATAAAATATACATTTACCTTTTTTAAACATTTCTCTTTGTCTCTGAGGGTTTTGAACTAGGAGGATTTTAATTTTAACAGTAAGCACCTTTGTGCAGCTCCTTATCTGGGTCTCAGGAGGCAAAGTTCAGAAAGCTTCCAGGGAGCTACAATTCTACAATGCTACAAACTCAGTATTTTCAAGTCCTGGCCATGGGAGAAAAACATCTCCGAATAAGTTCTAAAAATGAAACTTTCACTTTTAAAAAACCTGAACAGTCACCTAGTTTTATTGTCTCACCCAATAAAATTTTCAAAAGCATAGGACAGACTTTGCATACTGAAATAAAATGCCATTGACATTTTGCATTCCTTATTTCTGAAGTACCCAAAGTGGAATGGTCTTCCCCAGAAGGGAAGCTCTCTCTTACACTCAAAAATAAACAAAAATTCCCCATTGGACGATCATCTAAAAAGTCCCAGTCTATAGAAAATATATACTCTGACTTTTAAATGTCGACCAGCCTTGGAAATCTATATGACATAAACTTTTGCCAAAAAATCAATCTTGAGTTATGATTTGATTAGCAGAAAATTGCGATCACATTTGTTTCTACATTTGTCTACCTCATGTCCTTTTCATTCATAGGCTGGCTGCTTCAAACCTTCTTTAAAAAATCCCTGAGAAAGTCTGTGACATTAAAATGTCCTTTGATGCTCTTTCACTAAGCAGTGAATATTAACAGTTATGGTGACCCTGTTCCCTAATGTGTCTCAGCAGGATCAATAGCAGTTAAGTGCCACTGTTTTACAATTAAAAAGGGGATCATTTTAAATTTAAAAGCTCATAGCTAATTTTCTTCTTGGCACTTAATGGCATAATTCATTTTTGAAAAACCTCATTGGGAGAACGTAGATTTTTTTTTTCTTCTTCCTTTTTTTTTTTTTTTTTTTTTGTGGTGGTGGTGGCAGCACGGGGAAGGCACTGGTTAGCACCCCTTGTTGCCTCTGAAATGATTTGTAGCATTCCTTCATTAAGCTGTCAGCAGGGCATCTGTAAGATGTTCTCTGAAGTAGAGATCCTGGATGCAAACATGGGCAAACATGGCATTTTTCTGTAAAGGTGTTCTGCAGCCACTTTCGCTGGAACTTTCTTCCTGAGTGCTGTTTGCCGCCAATCTTGCCTTAACAGTCACATTTCCCCCTGATTTTTGCTTTCTTTTCTGTGACCTCCTCCTTTTCCCCATTAGGAACCCAGGCACATGACAGGTGGTTTGGAGGAGTGCATACATATTTCCTACATCTAATTGGCTAACATTACGCAGGAAATGTCATTCTGATCCTACCTCATTGACATTGCAGTGAGCCTCAGCTCGCTCTCTCCACAACGATGGCTTTCCTGGTTCCCAATTACAACAGTTACAGATGCATTGAATTATGTGTACACTCTATCCCTGGGGATAAGCACTCGATATAGATCCACTTTGGGGTAAGTTTCATGTCTGTTTACGAAATTTACATGAGCTACTGTCTGTCATTCATATTTGTTGCTGGAGGTTTAGAAGACTGTATTAATGCATTTAGTCCTCTTTACTTTTTAGTTGTTTTTTTTTTTTTTTTTTTTTTTTGGAATATGCCCATTTAAAAGCAGAAGATAATCACCATTTTCTTTCTAATACTAATACTGATTTTAAAAAGCAAACAATGGATGTCGACTATATGCAAGGCACTATGCTCAGTGCTTTATACATGTTTTCTCTAGTCCTTTGAATTTCACAAAGTGGACATTATTGTTCCTAATGTACAAATAAAGATAGTGAATCCCAGAGAGGTTAAGTGATGTGTTTAAAGTCACACAGCTTATAAGTACTATAAACCAGACTAAAGATTTGAACTATCTCATTTTTTTAACCCTCGTCTTTCAACCATACTGTCTATGCGTTCTTTGAAACTACTTTGTTTAGCTAGATATTTTATACATAATTTCAAAACTAGACTTAACAGAATTTGTAGGCTTTCAAAACTATTTCTAGAATACTAGTTAATAGAAAATTAGGACCAGACAAAATATATTGCATAATCTATTCTCCAGGTAAAATTGGATCCATATTAAAAATTATTTTGACTTTTCTTAGTTTATCACAGTATGTCTGTCACAGACCTTGAGCTATTAGTAATAAAGACTAGATGAAATATCTCATTTCATTTGTTTTACCTCTGAAATCTGATAATTGCCTCTGTAAATATAAATTTGTGACTGAATGCTAATTTTCCAGTAAATAACCCTGAATAAACAAGACCACATTCATATTATACCAGGATTCAGAATAAATGAAGTATTAGGGCACCCTGGGTCAATGTTCCCTGAAAATATAATTAATTTCTGCTGAGGAAGTTTGTCTTCATTTCCCAGGTCTGCATGTAAAAATAACAACAAAGTGGGGCTTTGTGGTTGTTGCTGTGTCCTATAGAAAACAGGACTAGTTTAAAAAAATTATGTATGTAAAAAAAAAATCATTTTTCTCTTAATGTTTTCTCACCCTCCCTCGCTCTTCTTTCTTCCTTTTTAAATTCTTTTTTTTTAAATACTAAAATCCAATATACCTTAAACCCATTTTCCTCTTTACTAGAAATGCTATGTAAGTGGCAAAAATGACTCTTGTCCAAGTCCTGCAAGGGCACCTTAAAGGCATGTCATGGGCTTGGGTTCATGTGAATGTGAATCCTAGCTGAGGAGGCCACCGGACTGGTTCATCCTGTAACCTGAGCCTGAAGGAAAGGGCGCGGTGCCCTCAAGGCAAATGTGGAACTGCCATCCACCCAGGCACGCTCCTTTAACACGCGCCCTACAACACAATTAGCCGCTGACACCAGGTGCTGCTTAGTTTCTGCCACGTTCCACTTCTCACATTTCATGTAATGGCGTTTGTAAAGTGCTCCCGCTTTTCAATTAGCCAGCCTGCTCCCTCCACTCTCCATTCATCGGTGCAGCTACTGGGGACTCCGGGATCCTCCCGCTGGCAAATGTGACTCTGCTAAGCGGAGTATCCACACTCAATGGTGGCAAAATGGCTGAAAGTCTGTCATTAGACATAATTTATTCCACACGGTGTTGATGAAGCCAATCAGTGCTGTGACTTGCTTTTTGTTTACATTTAAGGGAGGAGGGAAAGCTTCTATAAATAAGCTCCAGCAACTTCTCCGCGTATGGTGTGTCCTTTTGACACTGATGAGTCCTAGGCTTGGAAGGATTTGGGAGTGGCTGAGCCTCTGGTTTCACACTGTCTCTCTTTGAAATAGCTGCTGTGGCGGAGGCTGTATTGTGCCTTCACAACCCCACTCATCTTTATCCCTGAAATACACAATACCTGCTCCACTTTTTTTCCCCCTAGTAATTATCCTTTTATATTTACTAAAGGGGCTGCCCTCTGAGTGGGCATAAATGCTGACGACCATAGAGTTACTGCGTACCTGTCTGGGTTGTATGAGCTACTAATTACTCAGGAGTCTCCCCAATAGCTCTGCTCTTGTCAACTAAAGCACACCATGTAATTTAAATTTACATTGTGTCATATTACACAGGGATTAGGACACAGCCAAATATATTTGGACATTATGCTTTAATTGTTCTTCCCCCTAAGGTCACATGCTGAAAGAAAAGTAGCCTAAACATTGCCAGACCACAGAGCTGGGGGTGTTGATTCAGGTCCTACTAGCCTTAACTCATGATGAAGCTGTACAAATTACTTGCCTTCCTGAGTAGCCCTGTTTCCAAGGTCCATTGTAATTTAAGTTCTTGCATCTACTGAACATCTTCATTCTCATATTACCAAAGGGAAAGTGGCACTTCAGTTAATGAAGCAAATAAAATTAAGATCACCTCCTTTGAGAATGGTTACAACATGGCATCTGAGTCTTCCTCATATTTATGATCACCTCTATATCATAGGATTCAGGGATGCATTTGAAAAAAACGAAGACTCAATTTGATGTAAGGTTGTTTGCAGAGGCTTGTATGTGTTACACAAAGGTATCATTGTTAATATTATTTTTGATAAATTGATCTTCACAAGAACCATGCACAGTAGGTCAGGCCTGTTGTTCTTATAGCACTGAAGGTCATTCAACAAGTTCAAGGTAACCAAGCAATCTGGATTTGACTCCCAATGGATGGTTTGGCAACAAAGTACACATTATCTCTAACACATTTTTAATGTGTTATTTTTTTTCTACCAACTTTATCATCAGGAACAGTAGTTTGAATTGGCTCTTTGTTTGGATACTTTTGAGACCTATAGACATGTTTTAAGTCCAGGACACCCCCTTGGGGGTGGCATTTCAAGGGTACCAGGACTGGAGTGTCCTGCTTTTCTATGCAGTGATCCTTCATGGGAGTAACTTCTGTTCATAAACAGCTATTCTCTGTTCCAAGAAGGAAATTATACTCAAAAAGCATTTGACAGTAATCAGAGAAAAATTTCAGGCTAATGCTGAGATTCTCTGAAGTTAAAGTGGCTCAATAAAAGGATTAGCCTTTTTCATAGTTATCCTGGTTGTTTCGAGTTGAAGCTGCCATTTTATCAGCGAATCCAGGAGCAGAACATTGTAGCAGAGAAAATGGCATAGATCTGAAAGCCAATCCTGCTCTTGATTAGCCCCAGGAACATAGGCAAGATATTAATATCTGTCAGGTTCAGTTTTCTTTTATAGAAAGTGGAGATGATAAATACCTAACTTTTGGAAATGTGAATCAAAAAATAAGGTAAAATAGAGATCTAATAACCTCTAGTACAGAACAGGAATTGATGGTAAGTGGGCTTCCTCTTCTTTCTTCTTTCTCATTGTTATCTTCTTCCATTATTAACTGTCTTTCATCTTAGATTTTGTTACTAAACCAGTCCCCATTTTGCCCACCTCACAATATTCCACTATGCAATGAGTTTTGCAAAAGAGAAAGTGTATTCACAAAATGAACAAGGGTAGAAGTGGAAGACCCAAATCTGAAGCCCAACTCCCCAAGGATAGAGTTAAGTGATACTCATGGGGTAAAGGAAGCAGGACAATTTGAGGTGTGGGGAAAGGGGGTCTGCATAAGAGATAATTGATCTTCATGACTCTTGGTGGCAGGCATGTTCAGAAAACTGTGGTGTGGGCATGATCTGAGGGTGGAGGTTTTAACCCTCTGACATTAAAAGGTTATCCATTGGGTGGATGCCAGTGAAAAGTGAAAAGTCAGTGGTTTCAATAAAAATCTGAAAAGTAACCTAGGCAATCCTTACTATTATAACCTGCATGCCAGAGGTATTAGCTATAGCACAACTACTGGGAGACTAGTGACATAGTGCTCAGGTCCATGACCTTCAGAATTAGACACTTAAAGTCAACTAAAAGCAAGTACCTAAAACAAGTGAAGCTGGAAGTCTTTTTCAAGTATTCCTCTGATTTCAATTTTACCATTCTTTCCAAGTAAAATGAAAACTCTTTGATCTTTTCTATTTTTGCCCCCCCCAACTATTTACATGGTATCAAATACAGTTGTTCCTCATTATCTGCTGGAGATTCATTCCAGGACCCCGTAGATACCAATATTTGCAGATGCTCAAGTTTCTTCTATAAAATGTCATATAATTTACACATAACCTACACTTATTCTCATGTACCTCTTGGTCATTTGTGGTACTTAATGAAAGGAAAATGCTATGAAAATAGTTATTGTATTGTTTGAGGAAGAATACGAAGGAGAATACAAGGAGAATACTGATATATTTTTTTAATGTTTTTGATCCATCGTTAGTTGACTTGGAGGAAGCAGAACCTGTGGAAATATGGAGGATAGACTTGAGTCCTTGTGGCCTTCCTAGTGTTGCTCACGGCCATCCCATTCTGACCAGGCCCCCTAGCCTGCATCGTTTCTCATTTCCTATACCATCTCCTAAGCTTCTGACCATTCATCCTAATGACAGAAGATTCATTTTTTCTGACACTCAGGCCAGGTCATTTGACGTCATTTTATATCTTCACTACTAACTAATTCAGAGCTTTAAAAAGCAAAGAAGGCTGATTAGTTGGTCGGTTGGTCTTTACTGATCTTTGCTGAAGCCTATGTGACCGATGACAGTAAATTGTCATCATTAACAATGCCCGCATCATTGTCAGAAATTTCCTTTTTATGCTAATCTTTACTGAGGACTTACTTCAGGTTAGGTGCTGTGTTAAATATTTTGCATGCATCAACTTGCTTAATCCTCCTGAACTCTAGTAGGAGACAACTATTATTTTCCACACTGAGAGGAGTTTAGATATCTTTAGTTATGGTAGTTCAGCTGGGATATAAACAGAAATTGTGTTGATGCCATTTATGAGCAAACTAGCCTTTTTTGGTGTTTTGTTAACACTCAAGGCCTATCTAAAAAAAAATTTGCCACACGCCATAGCAATTGCCAAAATAAATCTTTCTTTGGTACACCCATTCTACTATAGCCACGACTTCTGATATTTGTATCTGAAATACTGGAGAGAAATTGGGGGCAAACTTTTGAAAATACTGTGCTTGTTCTTTTTCCATACCTGTTTGTACTTCCAGCTACAGTGGAAGTGAAATCAATTATTTTCTCTGCTGCTGAGTTCCTACCCTTCTTCTATTACTAACAGGTTTCTAGTTAAAATTGATTCATCTTCTTTGGTTTAATAGCAGGAGGTTAGGGTTACAATCCTGAGTTTGGTAAGAAATAAAGTAAAGTCACATGGTCTGCAGGTTGGGAGAAGAGGCCTCATACTCTTGTAGATGTAGAAGGAAACCTGGCTGGCCCCATTCTAACAGCACAATGGCGGCCCTCTGCACAGAGCAGAGAGCCTCCCTTACCAGACACAGGACAATTCACCAAAAGGAGAACCCTAGCTTATCTCTATCTGAACAATTTGAAAGTTCTGAGTTGTGTAACCACAGATAAGCCAATCTTTTCTTTCAAATACATTTTTAAATGTATATATTGAACCACTCCAGTGAGGGTGTCTTTCTTGCTTTTTCTAACACACTGTAGGATTCCCTTGCCCTATAGCCTGGGCTTTAGGGGCTACTTCTCATTGTCATGGTCTTTGCTCCTCTGCTGTGCACAGC
Organism: Spermophilus citellus; assembly: GCF_964194105.1. Taxonomy (NCBI): domain Eukaryota; kingdom Metazoa; phylum Chordata; class Mammalia; order Rodentia; family Sciuridae; genus Spermophilus; species Spermophilus citellus. The sequence goes on from NC_138185.1 coordinate 57,243,000, forward strand.
CTTAATTCCTGCAAGCAGTGTTCAGATCTCGCCCTCCCTGTGGGCCCATTCTAGCCACTCTAACTTCACAGCCCTCTTCCCTCCTTCGACTGCCTCGTGTCTTCCACTCCCTACTCTGTCCTTTATTTACACCAAAGGATTTATCATCATTTAACTTAATTTGCTTTAAAAAAGTATAAAACCTATTTTTAGTGCATTATAGTTGTATATGATAATGGGTTTCATTTTGATATTCACAAAAGTATATGACATAGATTTTTTTAAAATTTCAATCCCTAGTACTTCTCCAAATTTATTTTTAGAAGATTTTTACATTAATAGAAAAATTGTCCCCAAACCAATACAGCTTTTCTCCACTTCTTGCCCCCATTCTACCTTAACACCTTTCCTTAGTGTGGTGATTTATTAAAATTTAATGAACTTGTATTAATAATTATGATGAACTAAATTCCATATTTGTACTATCTATGGATTTTAACATGTAATGATATGTTTCTATCATTCCAGTGTCATGTAGAATAGGATTATTGACTTAAAATAGCCTGTGCTCCATCTATGTACCCTCTCTCCTTTATCCCATACCCTGGATACCACTAATCTTTCCTAGAATTTTTAATAGCTGAAATATATAGTACAGTAGGTAGTCTCTTTAGACTGTCTTTTTTTGTTAATGGTATTCATTTAAGGTCTCTCCATGTATTCCCTAACTCTAAAGCCCATTTCTTTTTTATAAAAGAATAATACTCTATTATACAGACATACTATGGTTTATTTATCAGTTCATCCATTGAAGAATATCTTTGTTGCTTCCAATTTTTAACAATTATTAATAAAATTACCATGAATATTCATGTGCAGGTTTTCTTTTGGACATTAGTCTTCAAATCAGTTGGGTAAATATCTGGAAGTGAAATTGCTGAATCATGTTGTAAGCTTATATTTAGTCTGGTAAGAGACAGATAAATAAATGGCCTTACTAATTTCCTCTTCTACTTAAAAAATGTTAATTGTGGGCTGGGTTGTGGCTCAATGGGTAGTGCTTGCCTCGCATGTATGAGGCACTGGGTTCAATCCTCAGCACCACGTAAATAAATAAAAAAAAGATATTGTGCCGGTCTACAACTAAAATAAAAAATATTTTAAAAAATGTTAATTGTATGTTGGACTAATTATGAAAGGACTTGTTTTTTACAGTCTTCTCAACACAGGATTTTGGCCAATGAGGATTTTTCCAGTCTTACGGTGAAAATTGTATTTCAGGGTAGTTTTAATTTACATTTTTCTTCTTTATATGCTTCAGGATCACTTAATTTTTAATTTTTGTGAACTGGCAATTTATATTTCTTGCCCATATTTAATTCAGGTTCTTGGTCTTGTTTTTGTTTTCAACAGCTCTATGCATACAAAAGGTGCAAATCTTTCATCATTATTATAAATTGAAAAATTTCCCCAAGTTTGACCATTATCTTTTTCACTTTTTTCTTTTATTATGATAAATTTGAATTTGCTCATTGTAGTCAAAATTGTATTTTTTCCTTTAATTATTAATTTTGAATCATAGAAAACAATTTCTCTTACTGAGATTATAGAAGAATTAATCTCTTTTAAAAATCTCTAATCCATTTGGAAAGTATCATGTTGCAAAGTGTGAAAAAAAATCGGATTTTTTGTCATTTGACATGGTGATTTCTGATCTTAACATCATTGATTATAAGCTCTACATTTTTCCCAACAATTTTTGAAATGTCATTTACATATATACCAAAATTCTACATGGAATTATAGACTCTTCCTAAATTTTATAATTTGCCCTATTATTCTGTTAATTATGCAAACACTAAAAACACATTGTTTTATGTATAAATAGTTTATAATATTTTCATGTCTGGTAAAATATTTTCCCTTCATATTGCTGCAGAAAAGTGTCTTATCAGTTTTTGAGATATAATTTACATTCATAAAACTCCATCAATGTAAAGTGTAGGATTCAGTGCATTTTGATAAGAACACGGAAGCATGACCTGCTATAATTACAACACCAATAAGTCCCAACATCAACATGAGTTTCCTGTTGCCCATTCTTGCCATTCCCCTTCTGTCCCTAGGAAAGCAAGGATCTGCTTTTTGTTAAGGTAGATTAGTTTACATTTTGAGAGTTGAGTGTAAATGGACCGTGCTGAATTTACTTGTTTTTATCTCAATTCATTTACTATGTATAACTCTCCTCAGATGCACATTGTGTGTCAGTCGTTGGTTCTTTTTATCATGAAGTAGAATTTCCCATTATTCATAAACTACATTTGATATAATCATTCACTTGTGGATAGGCATATTGTGGGTTCTCGTATTGGCTTTTAAAAATGAAACTGCTGGGGACATTCCTGGACTGTGTTTATGTAGATATACGCTTTTAAAACTTTGGGAACTACTTAGAAGTAAAATGTTGAGTTATATTGTGGATGTATGTTAAATTTTCAAAGAAACTGCAAATAGTTTTCCAATTTCCTAAGTAAGAGCAAATATTTGTATCTTATTAGTCTTATTTATAATTTTTATTGATTTATTTGTTAAATATGCAAGATAGAAATCTTTATTGACCCCAAATTTGCAAATTTGTTTCTCCTTTATTCTTTTGAGGTTTACCCCTGATATTACAGCTATGCTCCATTCCTAGTAAATGTACATATTGGGGTCACTTTGTTTTTCATATGTATGTCCAGCTGTTTCCTCATGACATGTAAAAAAAATCCCTATACCCCTTGCTAAGATTATCAATTGCCCATACGTGTGTGCAGCCCTGTTTCTAGAATTTCTATTTTGTTCTGTGTATCTTTGTCTTTTCTTTCACCAACACCATGATCTGGAAATGAAGTAGCATAAATTTTTCCATCCAGATTCTTCTTCTGTACATACTATTCTTCTACCTTATTTGAGTTTCTGTAGAAAATATAGAACCAGAATTTCAGTCTGAACATTTTTCCTATAAAAAAAGCATGGGAGGATTTTAATTAGATTAAATTGAAACTTTGAATCAATTTTCATGGAAATACTGAGCTTTTTTGATTCAAGAAAGTTATATTTATCTGCATTCATTTAGATAATTTCCAATATCAGCAAAATTTTGTAGGCTTCAGTGTGAATGACTCATACATCTATTTTTTATTAAATTTTTTATTTACTCTAATTTGTTATACATGATGGCAGAATGCAATGCACTTCATATTACATATATAGAGCACAATTTTTCAAGTCATTGTACACAAACTATTTTCACACCATTTGTGTCTTCATACATGTACTTACGGTAATAATGTCTAACTCATTCCACCATCATTCCTACTCCCTTGTCACATCCCTTCCCCTTCTCCCCTTTGCTCTATCTAAACTTCTTCTATTTCTCCCATGCTTGCTCCCCCGCCCCCTTGCCATTATGCCTTTGGTTTTTGGGATTGGCTAACTTCACTTAGCATTATATTCTCTAACTCCATCCCTTTACCTGCAAATGCCATGATTTTATTCTCTTTTAATGCTGAGTAATGTTCCATTGTGTATATGTACACCAAAGTTTCCCTGTCGATTCATCTACTGAAGGGCGATGGTTCCACAAGTTAGCTAATTATGTGGCTATAAATGTTGATGTGGCTGTGTCCCTAAAGTATGCTGTCTTTAAGTCCTTTAGGTATAGACCGAGGAGAGGGATAGCTGGGTAAAATGGTGGTTCCATTTCAAGTTTTCTGAGGAATTTCCATACTGCTTTCCAGATAGGCTACATCAATTTGCAGTCCCTCCAGCAATGTATGAGTGTGCCTTTTCCCCCACATCCTCGCCAACACTTGTTGTTGTTTGTCTTCATAATAGCTGCCATTCTGGCTGGAATGAGATGAAATCTTAGAGTGGTTTTGATTTGCATTTCTCTAATTGCTAGAGATGAGAACATTTTTTTCATATGTTTGTTGATTGGTTGTATATCTTCTTCTGAGAAGTGTCTGTTTGGTTCTTTGGCCCATTTATTGATTAGGTTATTTGTTTTTTTGGTGTTAAGGTTTTTAAGTCCTTTATTAGTGCTGTTCTGTAGACTCTCTATTCACCTCACTTATTGTTTCTTTTGCAGAGAAGCTTCTTAGTTTGAATTCATCCCATTTATTGATTCTAGATAGTAATTCTTGTGCTATAGGAGTCTTATTAAGGAAGTTAGGGCCTAATCCAACATGATGGAGATTTGGACCTACTTTTTATTCCATTAGGCACAAGGTCTCTGGTTTAATTCCTAGGTCCTTGATCCACTTTGAGTTGAGTTTTGTGCATGGTGAGAGATAGGGGTTTAATTTCATTTTGTTGCATATGGATTTCCAGTTTTCCCAAAAGCATTTGTTGAAGAGGCTATATTTTCACCAATGTATGCTTTTGGCACCTTTGTATAATATAAGATAACTATAGTTATGTAGTTTGTGTGTCCTGTATTCTGTGTCATTAGTTGACAAAATATATTGGATCTTGAATTTATTATGTGTTAATTTTTATTTCAGTTTCTAATTGCTGCTGGTATTAAAATGTATATGGTCTTTATTAATATAAATAGGCCATATTCAAATAGAGGAAGATTTTTTCTTCATTTTCAATTTTTGCGCTTTGTTTCTTCTTCTTGCTTTTTTATAATACCTCCAGTTAATAATTAATAAACATGATAACTCTGAAATGCTTTTTGTATTATTCCCTTTGTGAAAAAGAATAAAATATTTCATCCTTCAACATATTAGCTGTAGGTTTTTTTTATAGACAAATTTTATCAGATTGAATAATATCCCTTCTAATCAGAAGTCGTAAATACTTTTGACATTAATTTGCTTTGAACTTTGTCAAGTACTTTTTGTATGTGTATCACAATTACCATATGTGTTTTCTCTTATGTCCTGTAAGCATGCTAAATTATGGTATGAATTACAGACTCCAACAGTTTATATATATGGGCCAGCTTTATTATATACAAAGGTTGAAGTACAGTAAAAAAAAGATGGATGAATATAACTTGGTAGAAATCCAGAGATTGTGACACAAGTTCTTTGTCCTTTCACTGTTGCCTCATGCAGGGTTCTTTGCCTGAGTCATGAACACTACTAGCATGGGTGTAATGCACTTCAATACCAAACTCTGCTCATGGCCACATTGTACATTCTCTGTGTGGCTGCTTAATCTTTGAGCTCTTATTCTCTCCACCAACACAACCAAGCTGGTACAATCTATAAATTAATAAATAATTAACAATGTTGATAAACTGATAAATTCTGCTCTAAAACACAGTATGCATAGAATATCACTGATCTTTAGCTAATGGATTCCTTAGTAGTTTATAAGGATCATAGCTCCAGAGATTAAACATATGGCTAATCCTAACTGAAATTATCCAATGTGATGTTATTGTATTGATTAAATTTTGAATATTAAAATGATCTTGCATACCTAGATGAACCTATATCGTCATAAGACTATGCATTACCTACTTTCTTTGCTTTTGGATTTAATTGGTTAATATCTTACTGTAATTGTTGCACCTATATTCATGAGTGACTTTATTCCTTTTTGGGTTGTATATTTTTCAGGCTTCTAGTATCAGGTTCTGGTGACCTCTTAAAAAATCAGTCATGATAGCTTTTCATTTGTTTTATGAAAGATTCGATATAATATTGGCTATATATTCCTGAGTGTTTGACAGAATTCCACATTGAAAACATCTGGGCCATGAGTTTTCTTGGATAAAATTTTTCTATAATAGATATTTGGCTATTTAGATTTTCTGTTTCATTCTGTGTCAGTTTTGATATATATTTGGTTTTGATACAGTTTTCAGGGAATTTTTACATTTCATGCAAGTTGTCAAATTTGGGACATCGATGGTTACCATAGTACCTTATTGCATTTTTAGCATTTGTTGATTCTGTAGTAATAGCTCTTCCTTTCTCCTGATGTTGATGACTTGTGTCCTTTGTTCCTTCTTCAGTCTAGTTAAAGGTTTGTTATTTTGTTTACCATTCATAGAATTAACTTTTGCATCTTTAATTTATCAGGATGAGTCTCTCTTTATGGCATAGGCATTAGACATCATACTAAATTTGAACACAGAATAATTTACTTTGTAGGAAAAACAATATATATATATATATATATATATATATATATATATATATATATATATATAATAGTCTAATCAGTCATATATATTTTAACAAAATAAAGAGGGACTATTCAGCCATCTAAATTTATCCATCTATTTCCCATTTAGGATTCACTTCTTCCTTAAATTTTCTCTGGTATTACTTCAATTATCATCATTACTGTTTCTTATAATAATGAGGCTTAGTGATCACAAGCTGTTTTAGTTTTCTTTTGTCAGAAAAATGTTTTTGAGATACATTTGCATTTGAATTAGTTTATTTTTCATTTAGCATCTTAAATATAGTTCTGCCAACATCAATCTCATTCTTTCTGAGGCAGGCTATGACATTGAAATTATTGCACACCTAGTATATAGCATCTAGTGGTTTTTTCCTGCTTTCAACAGATTGAATGTGATATGCTTTGATATATTTTTATTCATATTTTATCTTTTTGGCTTTTCCTGAGCTTCTCAAGTCTGTTAATGTACAGCATTTACCAAAGTTGAAAAAGTTTGGCAATTATTTCTTCAAATTTGTTTCTCTTGTTCTTCCACTGTTTTTTTTAACTGCAGTTGGAAATATTTTATATAAATTAATCTTGATCTGTAGGGACTCTAAATCTCAATTTATTACTTTGGATTTTTTTTCTTTCTTCTTCATTAAATAATTTCTTTTGATTTATCATCAGGTTTAATATCTCCTCCATTGTCTCCATTCTACTCCAAAGCCAAATTTAAACTTTCAGATACTATATCTTTCAGCCATAGAATACCAGTATAATTCTTTTTATTATTTTAATTTTTGCTAACTTTCCTAGCTTTTTATTATTGAGTGTATTGTCTTATTGGCTATAGTAACAAGAAATTCTTTAAAGTGTGTGGCTACTAAATGCTTTAGATCATCTTATTTTGGTCATTTTTTTATTGAACTTGAATAATCTATTTTAAGTTGTTTGAATGTTAAGTAATTTTTTTGTCTTCTAGACATTGTGAATTTCCTGTTATAGAGTCCTCCTTCCTCCTCCTCCTTCTCTTCTTTTTTTCTCTTCTTCCTTCTTTTCTCTTTCTTTTATTGCATCTTCTGTTTATGGACAAAATTAACATGGTTAGGCAAAAATGGTTGTAACTTTTCTAGTTCATAAGTAGCAGAAACTCATGCATAATTCATCATTTTAGCCTTCGCTGTACTGCTTGGCATCTGCCCGAAACATGTGTTATTCAGGAGGTCTACTATTGACATAGATTGCATATGTAGCTCCTGGACGCTGCTCACTCTCTCCTCTTTCTGGGACTCACCCATTTCTTGCAGCAGTTGTAGCTCTCTGTCATTTTCAGGTCAGAGGTCTGGCAGAATTTTCTCTCAAAGCTTTGGTTTCCTTGAACCATTTTCTGGCTGTGGCCTTCTTTAGGCCAAAGCCACAAAGACAGAAAACTCATTTAGCACCATACTTTCCAAGTTTTAAATCCCTTTCAAAATATGCTTCTTTCAGTCTCCAAAATCTTCTGGCAGTTGCTTTTAGTGTTTCTACCAGAGTTACTAGTTTATTGGTGAAAGAGTTGGTCTGCTAGGCACATAGTAAAAGCAGAACCCTCAGAATTTGTTAGTTTTTAGATTATATAAAAATTAATTTGTGTCACATATGAAAGTAGAAAACACAATAAAAGAAAAATAATATAATTTGGGACTCCAGTATCTCAAAATAATAACTAGATTTGGGTATCTTGTTTACAATATTTTAAAAGCAACATATGTTTTTAAAAATATGAGATTTTGTTATGCATTTTTCAATATTCTTAAAATGTTCTGAATATTTGTAATGTTCAGTAAATACAAATATGCTATCAGAACACACATAGTAATTCACTGATCATGGATTTTAGGTAGTTTTCAATTTTTTAAGAATTGTAAATTACCTGGGAGTAAACATCTTTATGTGGGCAAACTGACAGTGTTGGAAAGCAATTGAAAATAAATTATTCATAAAAATTTATGCAAAAATGATCATACTCTAATGAATAAACAAAGGAACTGATAAAATAAAACTGCTGCCAATTTTGCAAGGGGTTAATGTATTTAGTCTTGAAATAACTTAATCAATATGACGTTCTTTAAGTCTAATAACTAGCCAAAACCTGTGAACACTGATTAGTAAATATATACTGGTAGCAAACAAAATAATTAAATATTCAAGCTCAGGGTAAAAATATGAATAAAATTAGAATTATTGCTTCTATTAAGATGACAATTAAAATGAAAATTCTCAATTTGGAAAATGTGCAAGGAGACAGGCACTCTTGTGCATTGCCAATTGCATTGCAAAATTCCTCTTGTAAAGAACTTTGGCAAAATATATTACAAGTCTTATAATATTTATTTCCTTTGATTGAGTAATTCTTCCTGGAAGCAATCTTAAGAAAATAATGTTGAGTGCAGCATTTTTATGAAAAACAATATTTTTTTATTTTGTTAAATATGTAAACAATCAACATATTATTTTAGGGATATTGAGCTAGTTGTAAGAATTAGAAAGTGGGCATTAATAAAATGTTTATGAATTACTTTAATATTTTTTAAAATTGCTATATTTTAGTGATCATTGAATAAAGCAAAATTTGGATTTCATATAAAATATGTGATAAACTTTTTAAAAATCATGTATAATTAATACTAGATGGAAGTACCTGAACAGTACTTATCTTTGAATATTATAAGGAACAGTAACTTAAAGAATTATTCACTTACCAGAATAAACATTTATTAGGTTTATAATGTTATAGTAATCTTTATTTTTAATGTGATATTTTGTTTCATTAATTTTCATTAGCTTTTAAATATCTAATATGTACATAAGGCATAGCCCCTAGATTCAGGAATTAGACAAGGACATGTATTACCTTTTTTAATATTTAACATTATTATGGTTACTTTAAACAATAAAACAAATAGGAATAGAAAGAGGATGATTATATATTCTAAAGAAAGAAGAAAACCATCTTTATAGATTATCTATTATTTACCTAGAAAATGGAACCAAGTTTAATACAAAATAAATAAAAGATAAAAATAAAAAGTTTGATAGCTCTGTACTATACAAACCTAATAATAGTTCAATATCTGGTAAGAAATTGCAGAGAATAAATACACCCTTGTGAATAATAAAAGGAAAATAAATAAAATGACAAGATTGTTCAAGATCTCAATGTAAAGTAAATGTTATCTATTTACTAAGTAGCTAAATAGATGGAGATATATTTCATGCTTTTTGGTGAGAAAAAATTGCAACATTATGAAAGCAATGATGATATTAACTACATACTAAGCACTTAAGTGTTCACATACATTAACTCATTTTATCCTCATAATAATTGCATGAGATTGTAAAATTAATATCATTATTTTATGCATCTAAAAATTAAGAAAAAGAAACCAGTGGTGCATGAACCATTCATATGCAAGGTCAGTGCTTTTGAATCTAGCTCCCAGTAGAATATCTTATGGAATTTTGGATCTAACATTTATCTTAAGTAAACTTGCGCTAATAAATAAAGGATTATTTTTCAGCAAAAAGAAGTGAATACAAACTAAAAAACAGACTATAGGTAGTCAAACAGGTGATACTAGAATGGAACAAATGATTTTGCCAGAGGGACAAAAGAGGAAAATTAATTTGTGGTGCCATCTCAAAAGAGTGGTGAAAGATGGGTTAATCATAATTAATGTTGTGCCACTTTCTCTATGAAATAAATAGCATTAGACCCATAACAAAAATGTATGTAAAACAAACTTCATATAAACTCGAAACTGAATCTGAAAAATCATGGCGTCTAAATAAAATAGCTCTATGTTTGAATAATAAGAAAATTATTTCTAAGTAGAACATAAAACCTAGGAACACCCAAATAAAACTTCCAGTTTTGACTAAATACAAAGAATCCCCCAGATATGACTAAACACAAATAATAACTTCATCAAAAATATTATTTTGAGTTAAAAATTGAGTAAAAAAGAAATTTGATAAAATTATGCTCTGGATATATAAAGATGTCTTGACAATTGATAAAAATGATGCATGTGTACACACACATACACACAAATACCCAGGAAAGGATATAAAAAGCAATTCCCCAAAGAAGAAATACTAATGAATAAAAAATAGATGAGGCAATACCTACTCTAAATGGCAATTTGATAAATATAAAATAAAACTGCCCCTTGTCCCTCACAATGAGGATGGACACAAACAGAGAGCAAAAGTAGATATCGAGTGTGATAATGTTGTTGGGAAACTAGCAATCTGATTATAACAGTTTAATTATTTCGAAGACAACTTAGCAACTTGTACCAAATTTTCAGTTTGAGTGTTCTTGAACTAAGTGTTTTTAAAATATGACTTGGCTCATTTTAAGTTAAAATTTCCATACCTATCATATATATTTTAGCAACTGCAGATTATATTTGTATCATTATCTGCTATTGATTGCTCTTTACACTGTTTTCAAATTCTGGTGTGATAGGAAAAGAGTAAAAATTAAAGGCTAAGTAAACCATATTTCTGTCACTCAAATGTTGCTCCTCTGTGTGTTAAAAGTATAAATTTGGTTGCAGTCTCTTCCATAGGTAAGTAGTCCAGAAAGCTGCCACATCTAGCTTCCTCTCTTGGCTCAATCAACTCAATGTAAGTTTCCAAACTTGCTGACCTCACTCAGCAAAACAAGTTTCTGTAGCTTAGTCAGATAAAGATGCTAATTAAAAGAAACAGTTTGCCAAATGTTACATTTATTATAGTTCAAAGCATTTTTTTTTGGTATCATTTGGTTTTCTGATAGAATGACCTTGCAGAATACTCTGCATCTTTACTTTGAGTATATGTATCAGGAAAAAGTCAAAAGAGGTAGGATGTTGTCTGAAGCATTTTGCCTATGGATTACCATCTCTTTCCTATAACTAATATGTTTAAGATAATTGATTGCTTCAGTTTAAAAAAATACATTATTTTGAGGTCAATGCATTGTTATAATTTATAGTTACTTCTTTTCCTTTTATAAATAGTTTAACAAAGAACTCAAAAATTTAACACCAAAAAAACAAAATAAACCAATCAATAAATGGGCAAAGGAATTTAACAGAGACTACTCAAAAGAAGAAATACAAATGGTCAACAAATATATGAAAAACTGTTCAACATCTTTAGCAATTAGAGAAATGCAAATTTAAACTATATAGAGATTTCATCTCACTCCAGCCAGAATCACAATTATCAAGAATAGAAGTAACAATAAATTTTGGTAAGGATTCAGGAAAAAGGATATATTTATAGATTGTTGATGGGACTGCAAACTGGTGCAATCATTCTGGAAAGCAGTGTGGAGATTTTTTAAAAATTTGAGATTAGAACCACTGTTTGACCCAGTTATTCCACTCTGTTGTATACATCCACAGGATTTAAAATCATCATACTACAGTGACATAGCCACAGCAATTTTTATGGCAGCACAATTCACAATAGCTAAGCTATGGAGCCAACCTAGGTACCCCTTGACAGATGAATGGATAAAGAAAATGTGGTATCAATACACAATGATTTATTTATTACTCAGCCATTAAGAATTTATAAGCTAGGTGCTGTGGTGCATGCCTGTAATCCCAGCAGTTCAGCAAGCTGAGACAGTAGAATCATGAGTTCAAAGCCAGACTCAATGGCAAGGCATTTAGCAACTCAGTGAGATCTGTCTCTAAATAAAATAAAAAAATAGGGCTGGGGAAGTGCTCACTGGTCGAGTACCCCTGGGTTCAATGTCCAGTACCAAAAAAAAAAAAAAAAAGGAATTTACCACATTTGCCAGTAAATGGATGGATCTGAAGACTATCACACAAAGTGAAATAAACCAATTTCCCCAAACCAAAGGTTGAATGTTTTCTCTAATATATGGAAGCTAGCCCACAATATGGTGGGAGATAGAGAATAGAAGTTCAATGGATTAGACAAAGGGGAATGAAGAGAAGAGAGATGGATAGGAAAATAAAAGACATTGAAATGAATCTGCCATAACTTTCCTATGTTCATATATGAATACACCAAATAAATCTCACCATCATGTACATCTGCAAAACTGGGATCCTAAATAGAATAAGATATATTCCATGTTTGTGTAATGATATAAAAATGGACTCTACTGTCATTTAAAACTAAAAAGATCTAATAAAAACAGATGTTTATAAATTGAATAAATGACATAATTTCACAATGCCAAAAAATAGCTTAACATTTTAGCAAATATTAAAAATATAAGAGCTTTAGTATTTGTCTTTACAGATTAGAAAACTGTGATCCAAAGTAAATGTTCTCTTTGTAAGTTAATTGTCTCAGATATTTCACTACAGTGAAGGAAAGCTAACACAGTACCCAAGGCTGAAGAAAAAAATCATCTGAAATTATTAGAGTGAACAATGACCAATACTCTCTTAAGGATATTAATAGTTGCCAGGTGCCAGAGAAAGAACAGGTATGGATTAATACTAATGGGTACTGGTTTCTTTCTGTTTGAAGAAAATATTTAGAACTAGATGCAGTATGGAGATTTCTTAAACTCAAAAGTCACACAATAAAGAGTTTAAAAATGCCAAATTGTACATTTTAAATAATAAATTTTATCATATGCAAATGATCCTAAAAAAATCCTAACAAAGCTTTGTAAAGATCTACTGTGTGATACAAAAAGCAGGACTGTTAATATTAATATTGGAAAAAGTGTATTTTCAGTGCAAAAAAAAATTCCACACATTAAAAAAGATGATTAAGGTGATTTCATAATGATAAAGCTGTCAACCCATCAACTAGACATAACATTCCTAAATGATTATTTATCTTCAAAATACATGAATAACTTCCCTCCCCCTAAAAAAACCCTGTAAAGAAAAATATACAAATTTACAACTATTGTCAGACATTTTAGTTGCACTTTTCAGTAATTTATAGAATAAGTAGGTATGATATCTGAAATGATATAGAAGACATGTCCAGCAAATGGACCAAAGTGCTATGGTGAAGAATATGAAACTCCTTCCACATGCAGCAAAGTAGATAATATTTTGAGCAGGTGGAATGTACAACAAGGTAGACCATATTTTGGAGCATAATCAAGATTTTAAAAGATTTATGTTAAATTAAGTGTGTTACCTAAATAAAATAAAATCAATAACAGGAAAGTGAAACTTCTACAAATTTTGTAAGTTATTAACATATTTTTAAGAATTAAAAGAGAAATTAAAACTTATTTATATAAAGATAAAAATGTAAGCAGAAAATATAAACATTTGTGGATTAGAGCTAAAGCAGTATTTAGAGGAAAACTTATAGCACTAAATATATTTACTGAAAAAAAAAGAGAGAGGTCTTAACTCAATGACATCAGCTTTAACCTTAAGAGAGAGAAATAAAAGGGCAGATTGCAGTCCAAAGGGATAAAAAGAAAAACAATATAGATCAGAGTGAAAAAAGATTTAAAAAAAGCAAAAAATACAGAAAAATAAATGACAAGATTGACAATTAATTCTACCTAGACTGATCAGAAAAATAACAAGAAGTTACAAAATAGCAATATTAGAAGTGACAGAGGTGACCAATGTTGAACAGTAATAAGATATTATGAACAACTTTATGCCAATAAGTTTAACAACTTAGATGAAGCACATCAATTATTTGAAACAACAATAATAAAAATTTACTCAAGGAGAAATCTATAACCTGGATTTCCCTATATCTGTTAAAAGACATTCAATTTGTAATGTAAATCAAACAATTTCAGATTCAAATCCTAAACACAAAATGAAGGTGAATAGGTTTGCTAAAAGTGGCATAGTGAAGAATATGAAACTCTCTTCTACATGCAAATAGTATTTCAGCTAGACTTTCATTAATATTTTGGTGTATGTAAAATTATTTAATTTTTGTAATAGGATAATTTGAGGCTTAAAGTGTTAAAACAACTCTTAGGAGGAGGAGAAGGAGAGTTATGAAGAATGGTTCTATGCCTTCTTGTAGCGTGTAAGGGTCTTTAAAGTCTTTGGTTGACTTTAAATTTGGACCAACATATAATATGTGGACTTGCACTTAACTAATGAAATCTTAAGTTATTGAAAATTAGAAATGGTAGTGTCTGTAAGAATGGAACCAACAAACTAGTATTTTGCAATAATCTGCATCCATTTGAAATTTTGAGCTGGATTCGGTTCTTTCTATGTTAAGAGAGCACTTCAGTCTTCAAGACACTTGGTTTGAGAGTGGTTACTGGAGATTCACTCAGGGAAACTTTACCTCTGAGCTACATCCCCAGTCCTTTTAATTTTTTTTATTTTGAAGACAGGGTCTCTCTATGTTACCAAAGTTTTTGCTAAATCACTGAGGCTATCCTTGAACTTGGGATCCTCCTGCCTCCTGAGTTGCTGGGATTACAGGCATGAATCATTGCACCTGGCTGTAAAGATTTGTTTTCTTAAGTGTCCTCCTTCTTATGGGTGTCCTCATGGGAGGTAGATGGCATTGTAGAGGAAATCCTGGTATTGGACTTATTTTTGAATTGATCATCCATAAGGTCACTTCTTTCTCAATAAAAGAAAAGTGCAAAAGTAACAATCATCTTCCACAAACCAATATGAATACTATATAATTAGATGTAAGGAGAGAGTAATGGATGATATATAACATAAACTACAATAGTCAAATGTATTGTTTACTAATGATCAAGGATTTATGCATAATAACAGTTCATTCAAAGTTACCCTACGAGATAGATAATATTGTTATCTTCTTTTACCTGTAGGCAAATGGGACTGAGAAAAATTAAATAACATGCCTAAGCATTTGTAGGAAGGGAACTGAATTTTAAACCCAGATCTCTTTGACCCTGCTCCAGATCTCTGAATCATTGTAATATATTAAGAATTTGTTGATAAACACATTAATAAATGTGAGCATCAACAAATGCTTGCTATGGATTTATAAAAGGTAATAATGAGAGTGAGACACTAGAAGAAAGTAATTCCTGGCTACAGTGATGAGGGAAGGACCTAAGAGTATGCTATTTAGATCTTAAATAATTACCAACAGAAAGCATGACTTTCTTCTATTAGTAAACATGATGCAGGTGAAAGAAATATGATGTTAACAGTATAGAAGAATAGGAAAAAGTTTGCTAGACACAGATTTTTCTTGTTCTTGAATACAGTAATGTAAACTTTGGTTCATTGTCTGTAAATATCAATCCACTGGGGGCATTCTGAATGAAAAATATACATGATGAGGGCTGGGGTTGTGGCTCAGCGGTAGAGCGCTCACCTAGCATGTGCAAAACCCTGGGTTCGATCCTCAGCACCACATAAAAATAAATAAACAAAATAAAGGTGCTGTGTATAACTAAAAAATATTTTAGAAAATAAATATACATGATGAAAACAAAATTTTAATGTAATGATATGAGTCACCACTTTTTTAATATTAGTTGTTCAAAACATACAAAATTACATATAACAGGAAGTAATGGGAAAGAGGGAAAACAAGAGAGAGAAATGAATTACAGTAGATGGGGTAGAGAGAGATGATGGGAGTCACCACTTTTTATATTCCACTTTTTATATTGTGGGGCGGAGGAAATACTTCAAACCGTATTGGGTATACTAGGTGTTAGAAAAGTGTGTGCTTGGGCTGGGGCTGTGGCTCAAGCGGTAGCACGCTCGCCTGGCATGCGTGCGGCCCGGGTTCGATCCTCAGCACCACATACCAACAAAGATGTTGTGTCCGCTGAGAACTAAAAAATAAATATTAAAAAAAATTCTCTCTCTCTCTCTCTCTCTCTCTCTCTCTCTCTCTCTCTCTCTCTCTCTCCTCTCACTCTCTCTTAAAAAAATTAAAAAAAAAAAGTCTGTGCTTAACGGAATTCAGACCCTAAGTCAT
This sequence comes from Spermophilus citellus, assembly GCF_964194105.1. NCBI lineage: Eukaryota > Metazoa > Chordata > Mammalia > Rodentia > Sciuridae > Spermophilus > Spermophilus citellus. Next base: position 57,259,101 of record NC_138185.1, read on the forward strand.
TGGATAGTAGCAGCAGTAGAAAGGAATGAACGAAATTTTCAAAATGGACAAAATGCAGAAGGGGTAAGGAAAAAAGTTTCTAGATCACAATTCTAGGGAGACTCCTTTACAGGGACATTCATCTTAAAGAATAAATGATTTTAGGTTTGGTGAGGTCATTGGCTTCAACCTCACTGCTGAGGCTAGGATCCTCCCTCTAACCTTATTCAACCTTATTTTGCTCACTGATAGGTTTCACTTCTCAAGTGTACCCATCTGTGAGGAAGAGATGGCCAACTGTCCAAAAAATTCATTTCTCCCCTTTTCCACAGAAATACAATTCTAACCATGCACTTGGCTGCTCAGATCCTAGCCTCCCCTGTTGCAAAGGGTGGGTGGCCTTCTAGCTAATCTTCCCATGTATGGTCATTTGAAGAGTTATGTGCTCTCTTAGTCTGAGACAGAAGACTTATGAGTTATCTCTTCCACTTGTAGATCTACAGTATCTGGTCTCAATTATGCAGCTAATTGTAAGCTCCTAAGCAATGGGGTCAGGTAGGAGAAAAGGAGCATTAGTCCAGGGATGTTCACAGGTAATAGCACCACCTCCCACCGAGCACACCCACCTGGGAATGACATGTGAGACAGAGCCAGCTTCCTGAACATTCTGTATTAGTGTTAGCTCTCCTAGTTACATCAGCCTGGCTTTATCCATACATGCCGTCCCACTTTATACTGGAAGATTCCTTTCTCTGAATGACAAAGGTAATGGAGGTCTCTTAGCTAAATAATAAGTATAGGTATTTCTACAAGTGGCTATGGGGAGAACATAATATGCAACACATTTTATTCAGCCAGTTTGGCTATTTTGGAAAAATTCTGTACAAATGGCCCTCACGGGTATGTAAACAAGAAACCAAGAGTTATCAATAGTTATAAAGTCAGTAAATGTTTATAATGTGTGCTTTTGGGGAATCTCAGATTTCTTTTCTGTGATATTGTTATGGGGAGTCACTTCAGAAAACACGTCCAAATTCAGATCAAAGAGAGCTTTATTTACCTGGCCAGGGACTGTTACTCACCTATAAAGACTGAAGCTTTGTGGGAGAACAGCAACTTCCTGGCATGTATCTTGGGAACTTAAAGACGAAAATTATAACTCAGGGGCTTTTCTTAGCATCATGCAAGTAAGCCAATCACAGGGATTAAAACAATAGTATGTGGGATCTTCGAGCCCTAAGCAGGACTGGAATTTTCCAGTTAGCAAGCAAGCAAGTACAAAAGCTACAAAAATGGCAATCAGCTTTGCAAGTCAGTTAACCACATTTCTAGATTCAAGCAGGTGCTAGCAGGTGTCCCCTATTTTGAAAAAGGACTTAAAATTTAGATGTCACATTACATGGTCATGTTGGCTCTAGGTAACCACAGTTTAGAGTATTAGCTCTTTGTGCTCTTTTTTCCTTTTCTTTCTTACTCTTCACTCCTTTGGTGAAAAAAATTAAGACATTGATGTATAAAGAACTTAAAAAACTTAATATCAAAAAAACCCCAAATAATCCAATCAATAAATGAGCTAAGGAGCTGAACAGACAATTCTCAGAAGAAGATATACATTCAATCAAAAAATACATGAAAAAATGTTGAACATCTCTAGTAATTAGAGAAATGCAAATCAAAACTACTCTAAGATTTCATCTCATTCCAGTCAGAATGGCAGTTATAAAGAATACAGACAATAATAAATGTTGGTGAGAATAGGGTGGAAAAGGCACACTCATACATTGCTGGTGGAACTGCAAATGGGTGCAACCAATCTGGAAAGCAGTATGGAGATTCCTTAGAAAACTTGGAATGGAATGACCATATGACCCAGCTATCCCACTCCTCAGTCAATACCCAAAAGACTTAAAATCAGCATACTATAGTAATGCAGACACATCAATGTTTATAGTAGCTCAATTCACAATAACTAAACTGTGGAACCAATGTAGATGCCCTTCAATAGATGAATGGATAAAGAAATTGTGGTATATATACACAGTGGAATATTACACAGCATTAAAAGAGAATAAAATTATGGCATTTGCAGATAAATGGATGGAGTTGTAGAATATCAGGCTAAGTGAAGTAAGCCAATCCCCCCAAAAACAAAGGGTGAATATTCTCTTTGATAAGTGGATGCTGATCCATAATTGGAGGGGGGGACATGGGAAAAATAGAGAAACTTTGATGGGGCAAAGGAATGGGAGGAGTGTGGAAGGGGGCATGAAAGATGGTGGAATGAGATGGACATGATTACCCTAGGTACATGTATGACTGCACATATGTTGTGATTCTACATCATGTATAACCAGAGAAATGAAAAGTTACGCTGCAATTATGTACAATGAATCAAAATGCATCCTGCTGTTATATATACCTAATTAAAATGAATAAATTAATTACTAAAAAAAAAGTTAGGACATTGTTCAAAGGTATCACATTAATTAGTGCTGTATAGGATGATAGCCATATTGAAAATGAATCTTTTAATTTTAATAATGTTGTCCTTATCCAAAGAAACCTGAAACAATAAATTAGTTGGAAAATTTAGTTAAAATTCTATATCATGCTGGGCACAGTGGCATAAGCCTGTAATCCCAGTGGCTTGGGGAGGCTGAGACAGGAGTATCACAAGTTCAAAGCCAGCCTCAGCAACAGGAGGCAGGCATTAAGCAAATCAGTGAGACCCTGCCTTTAAATAAAATGCAAAATAAGGCTGGGGATGTAGCTCAGGGGTCAAGTGCTCCTGAGTTCAATTCCTGGTTTCAAAAAAAAATTCCATCTCATTTAGTAAAAAAAAGAAGAAAATAAACATTCATATTAATGAATAATGACAACTGCCCATATTAGTGACTGGTAATTCAAGTCTATTAGCGGAATTCAATAAAAAGTCTAATCCCAGATATAAATGGCCCCATTGTGAGGTTACAAACAAGATATCAGCAGAGAAAGAATGAGTTGGTAAAGTAGAGTAAAAACTTAAACCAAGTAGAGGATATATTTCTGAAATGATATATGGAAGAATAGATTCATTATAATTCATCATAGTAAGCACTGAGCATATTCTGGGAAGTGTGCTAGGAACTGGGTCTTCTGAGCTAATGTTGACTCTGCCCTGACGTCAAGAAGTGTACTAGAGTGGCCCAAGACAGATTATCATGAAACTTGATACTTACTTTAATGGAGGCAAGAAGGCCTACTAAGTGTTTAGGGAAGATCATAATCAATTAAGATTATAATGAATACCATGACTACGACTACTGATGCACTGAATCGTTTGTTACATCTGAAGACTACTTGCTGTGGGCTAGACACTTCACTTATGTGATTAAATGATTTTTTCTGATAATGGTACAATATGGTTATTAAGCATTTCTTACCCCCTTTATGTGATGGAAAGCGCCATCTTAGGGAGGTAAGATCAAATGTACTAAGTAACTGATTGTGAAGACTGGAAAGATCAGTGGAGCAAGAACTTCTTCCTTGTGATACTGTTGACTTGGCTGGGGCTGTGGAGAGGCGCTTGGAGAGGGAAGTTCAGTTATACTTGTATTTGTGAGAAGAGTTCTCTCTCCTACCACCATTTCCACAAGAAGTTATTCCTCTGGATGCTAAGATTTCATGTTCTCTTTCAGATTTCTAAGAATCTCAGTCTTTTTCTCCCTCATTAAGCAATTAATTCGACAGACATGGTTATATTTCTATTTTAATAACAGGGACAAATCCTTGCATATTTTACTATTTTTTCTATCATAGTGTTGCATAGAAATCAAAGAGGCTAACTTTTACTCCAGAGGGTAGAGAAGTGTGTGCTGAAGGGTGACAAAATGGAAAGCAAAATTTAAAAAAGAAACAGTAATAATAATGAAGAAGTGGCCTAGATTTCTTCTCACCCCAAACTGCTAAGGAGAAGCAGGCTGATAGAACTTTTGTATCCATGTGGGTCTCCGCTCCAGCCTGCAGGCCCCTGTGGGCAAGAACTCTCCCAACTTACTACTTCTTCTTTTTTAAAAAATATATTTATTTTTAGTTTTAGGTGGACTCCATATCTTTATTTTATTTTTAGGTGGTGCTGAGGATCGAACCAAGAGCCTCATGCATGCTAGGCAAACATTCTACCACTAAGACACAATCCCAGTCCACCAACTCACTTCTTTCTTATTGCACACATTCAGGGATGGCCTGGAATTATTTAAAAGGGATGAAAACTGAAGCCAAACTTTACATGATGGGAATGAGATATGCATTGCAACAAATTTGTTTTTAAATTTTTAAGATTCTAGAAAACGCCAGGTATACATGAGCGAAGAAAATGATACATAATGGAATTCAATGTTTCTTTTGAAAGAATTGCTTCTCTTTGCTGGAAGCTATGGATGCAGTATGGGCCTTCTCTCTAGCCACAATACTTTTGGCCCTAGTAAAGAAGCCTGCAGTTCTCAAAACATCTGCTTCACCTGGAAACACATTAGATATGCATATTCTCAGGCCCCACTATAGATCAACCGAATCAGCAACTTTAAGGTGTTTCTGTGTTTTAATGAGCCCTCAAAGTGATTCTGATGGATGTTCAAGTCCCAAGAACCACTGCAGTAGCACAAAGGTTAGTGGAAAAAAAATGTGGTGATTTAATACTCAATAAAATGTATGGACAGCTTTCAAAACATTACACCCATGTAAACAGAATATCTGCTTATCTACAACTACCGTTAAAATTGAGTTTCAACCTTTTATTTTTTTTTTCTTACATGGATGAGTTCTCCTAAAGCAATTGGGAATTGGAAGGGAAGAATGAAGGAGTCTAGCATTAACTGAACGTTTGGTAAATGTCCAATATAGTTTTGAGCTTTGTCAATTCAGTATCTCAAATCCTCACCAGTGACTCCATGCAGCTATCAGACTTACTCTTATTTCAAAGATGAGGAACCCAAGGAATTGCAACTTAGCCTAAGTGGCAAAGCTAGCATGTTTATTTTCTATGGTCAAAATTCAAATGCTTAAAAGAGTCGTTTAGGCAATAAAAGTGAATAAAATGAAATATTGTGTAAGTGACAAAAGGTACAAACTTGATGTTAAAGGTCAACTGATGCTCAGCATGGATTTTGTTGTTGTTGTTTTTGGAAATGATGCATCTTTTAAAAGTGGTAACTACTCTTACAACTGGGTACACATTATTGTCCAATCTAATATTTTTTCCCTCTAGGGAGGCTTAAAATTAAAACTTTAACATAAAATCTCCGTTTTTTTTTTAACTTTTGGCATTGAAAATATGTACATTGAAAGCATCTTGAATAGCAAAGTAAACAAATCTGTTGGCAGAGTTTGACTAGGTAGCAGCATCTAACATATCATGATGTCAAAACCAGTCTACTTGCCCCCAAATCCTGTTTCTGACACCCAAGCTTTCTAACAGCTTGATAGAAATACTAGGGAAAATTCCCCATTGGTATTTATTTCAGCATTTGTTCTGGCCAGTATCTAGTATTTCATCCCTTGGGAAAGAAATATAGACTTACATGTCTAAAAAAACTCGCTCTGTTCTGTATATTAGGAATTGTGAGGCAGCTGTCATGGGGAAGGGTGTCTAACCAGATCACTTCTTCAGTCCTCTGCACTTACAGGGTGTTTTTACCAGAATCAAGGTCTCCACACCGGCAAGACACTGCCTATCTCACTGTCAACTGGAAGGAGCAGCAATCAATATTTCTGTAATTACTAAGCCTCCTCTTTGGCATAGCTAAAAAGGTAATCCAATCGTGTGCTAGTTCTGCAAACAGGGCTTTTCTAAATTCTTCTTTTTATCCTTCTTTACATATTTATTAGAACATTCTGAACTGATCCATGCAAACTGCCTGCGAGTAACCAGCAGAATGAGCACCACGTTACCTCTTCTCTCCAGACTATCAAACCATCAGTGGAGATTGGACAGGTCCTGATGAAATAAATGTTGGCTGCTGACTCTTCCAATTTTGCTGCACACCTCCATGTCACTGGCGCAGGCTTGTCCAAGATTGAGATATTTGCAAACTGTCATCTTTCATAAATATCTGCCTTGAGTGACACTTTCTCCCCCAACGCTTCTCTTTGAAATGCACCTGGCTGACTCCCAGCCTGAGGAATTTCATTGCTTGTGATAGGTGATTAGCAAGAGGATGCTTCCTCCTCCTGATGCCCACCTTTTCTCTCTCACTACTTTCCCTTTACCCCGCCCTTCCTCAGCCTTCCCCTTTCCTTGCCTTTCTACCCACCCACTTCCTTGGGGAATACCTGAGTCATAGCTCTATAATGCTAAAGACAGAAAATTTGTCAGAGGGAGCCTTCCCCTACTATAAACGATACTTGATTCAACTTGCCAAAATTACAATTAATAACAAACGACGAGAAGTTTGTAAAACCATTTCTAAAGAATTTAACCTCCTCTTAACACACAATCCTCTAATATCTCTAGGAGGTATCTCCTAGGGTTTAATATTCATATAAGAATTGTTATTGTCTTTTTAAATGCCCTTACTCCAACTGAAAGGGAAACAGCATGTTTTAATGACAAAGCTAGCAACAATATTCATTATCATTTCCATAATTTTTTTTTCCTTTTAGGATTGATGTAAGAGCCACCTGAAGCAGCCAATAATGCCACCGCAAAAACAAATCAATATGCTTGCACATAAATATTGGGATTAATATAAGCATTGAGATATCAAACTCAAATCTCCAACTGGAAAAGGATCACTACATTATGTGGAATTAACTTATTAGAAATGAATATGTAGAGATTACAGGATAATCAAACATTCTCAGTTCCTGTATCTGATCATATTTTCCATGCATACTTTATCTAGAAGAGGTTTAATAACTTAATGTAGGATTATTTTTTATATATTTGGATGGGAAAAATCTTAATCAATGGGATTAAAATGAATTATAATATGCAGTAAAATCTTGGTGGGTATTTTAATACCCACAAATAGTATAATTTAGCATGAATAACCTGTAACAACTTTATTTTGCTGCAAAATTTTGCAACATTTCAATCTATTATCAACTGAGAATTATTCTAAATCTAGTGTTAAATGAATAAACCCTCTTTCTAGGTGAAAGGAGAATGGCAAAGTTGTATTGTAAAAACAAAACTAGCTTTTCTCATGTACCAGAAAAGAGTCTTACTGTTTTCATTGTAAAGCTGTACCAAAAACAGGATCAATGTTATATCATGTAATGCTACACTATGCTACATTATCCTATACCATTATATATATATATATAATAAACAATAATGTACCATATACACAGCTAGCTTGATTACAACTAGAATTTTTCCATGTGCTACATAAGAATTTTAGTATTTTTTGCAAGGTGATCAGCATGCAATTTATATGAGCTTATATGTCTTATATTATTTTAAACTTTATTCTTTTTAAAATTTTATAATTTTTATTCTATATATTTGTGTATTTATTAATGGTATATGCTGCATTTTAATCACACTTTTTGATACATATTAGACAATGATGGATTTAATCAGTAATTGATAGAAACCTGAGTCTTTCATTTGATATCAGAAATATAATTGCACTATGCTCCATAGATAAAAATTCTGAACATTACTGAGAAGTGTTCATGAATTTAATTAATTTTCACATATCCCGTTGATTTTAGGGATGTTTTATCATAATTAATTAAAATTACTATATTAAAAGTTAATTTTCTTTCTGTTAATTCTATCAATACCAGATATGGCAAAAATGAGACCAAAAACTATTCAATTACATTTACAGACAGATTTTGGAGTTTCTAGAGCTTCAATTATGTACCAGTCACTGAAAAATTCTACATATTTGTACAATTTTATCTCATGTATTTGTAGCAATAATTCTGCATGGAAAGTAAGGGCTGCAGTTTTCATATTTTAGATGCTTAAATTTGGCTTGAGCAACTTTAAAAAATTTGCCTCTAAAAGCTAATGTGAATATGTTTGGTTATTGGGGGAGGTGGGCACCTGGCCTGTTCTCATGAGTACAACTGTTTTTACACATCCTACTTAGTCTGTTTCTTACTTTCTTTTGGGCAGTTGGCCATCATACTAGGCCAACTCAGCATTTTATAAAAATGGAGAACTCCAGCAATTGTAAACTTTATCTTCATAAAGTCTTCTACTGTGAATTAACTTTGAAGCATCCCATAACTTGTATAGTTTTCTCTCTTCAGAATTTTGTGCTTGAGACCTTTGATAACACTAGACTACAAGCTCTTGTTAAGTTGCATGTTGGCCACATGAACATAATCTGTTCACAAAGTACTATAGCTGAGCTATTGAGAGTTCTTGGTTCCTGGACATATATGATTAAGAGGTATATGATAATCTATTAAGAGTATCAGAAAAGAGATTCTTACACTGATAATAAAGTGGCTTAGACTTGGAGTACTTCTGAAATTCTTTAAGATCATAAATTTGCAAAAATCATACCTATAAATCGATTTATTAAAAACTTTACATAAAACTTGCATTAAATCATTTCTTAAAGCATTTCCAAAGATTCAATTCAGTTTGATAAACTACGGATTTGGATTTCCAAAAAAGCTTGTATGCCCAAATTATTTAATCTCTTCCTATTTTCCTCACTTACAAGTTCTAATAGATCCTGAAAGATTTGAGCAAATTTCTCTTTCTCTAAAAATATAGTAATAATCTATTAAGATAATTTTTGTTTGTTCTTAATTTTTTATGTCTTTCAATATAACTTAATTCTGAGATTTACTGTTTACTGATTATCTTTGTTTTAAAGAAGGGGCATATGTCAACTCAGCCACCAATTTCCACCAATGAGCTAACCATTAAATACTACTGAAATAAACCTTTGATTTATCATCAACCTAATACATTTTAATCCACTGTCTCCATTAATGGGGTTGTGTTACTCATTGTGTAGTCCTGTTTTTCAGTTTTATTGGAAATCATTTAATCCAATTTCTGTAACTTGGATTCAACCTGAAAAACCAAACAATAAGAAAACACCTCTATAAAATAAAAATGAGATTTTTTTTTAATTTAGAAAGCACTTTTTAAAGATTTATATGGTAACATTGATGATTGAGAAAAGAACTATGGCTTCATCAGCAAGTTATTGTACATTTCTTCTGTGACACTATTGCTAAATGAGAGTTTTAATACAACTTAAAAGAATGAGACCATTGTGATAATTCTGCATGGTTGATAGTGAACATTGAAAAAGGTGTTTTTGTCTTCACTCTATCCACAGATTCAGGGAGTAAGGCAGTATTGAACTGGTAAAAGAACCCCCTTCATCCCCCCAAAAAAATCCCTCAAGTATAGTACAGATGTCATTTTCTTTTTAAATGCTGCTGGAAAACATTAATCAGGCTTACCCAAAAACATTCGACATCATCTCTAACTTGTTTATCGTCAAGTGAGTGTAGGTCCTGGTATGGGAAGCATGCTGTTTCCAACCTGCAATTCAGAGAACAATGTTTAAGAGTGGGTTGGGAAGTCCAAGTCCACTGCTGAGCACTTTGCTTGACTCAGAGTAACTCATTGCCTATGAGTTAAATGGAGAAATCAATGAATCAACTAAATTATATACTGGAATTCTTGACTCATTGGAAAATATCTTACCTACCATTTCATTATATCTTTCAGGAGCATACCAATTTTGCTTCTTATGTGTGACTGCATTTAAGTGTCTGCTGTGTGGAAGACTTTCACTATGTCCTGGTGGACAAAAAAAAAACAAATAAGGAACAGTTCTCCACTGCAAGAAGCTTCAGAATGCTTTCTCTCTCTTTTGTTTTCTCTGTCTCTCTGTCTCTGTCTTTGTCTCTCTCTCTCTCTCTTCCTCTCTTCATGGGATGCAATTAGTCTTGAAATGAATTCAAATTTTATTGCCAAAAAAAAAAAAAAAAGGCTCCTCTGCAATTACAAGGTAGACTCCTGAGCTCTGAGGATGCAACACCTTGTTTTGCTCTCAATGGAACATTCCATGTTTACTCTGCAGTGAGAACTTTCACTCCATTGTAGGCTTTTGGAAATCTCATTTGCATATAGGGCTGTCTTGTTTCTAATGGCCAGATGGATCCTGACTTCATGCCAAGTAGTGTTTAGGGCCCATGAAATTCATTAGGACTATTACCTCTGGTAATAGGGAATTTATTTTTCCCTAAGGGAGGGAAAAAACAAAACTCATATATTATCTTTGTATGGCTTTCTAAGTCATCAGTGTAAAGTACTGAGGGTCTGGCCTTTGTTGGATACCCGACGATATACTCTAGAATTCCTTCCTGCTTCATATTTTGAGACATGAATGTGTCCCTGCCCATGCATTGTTTAATTTATTCTGTTTGCACAAAATTGCAGGGATCTTCCATTTTTCCTATTTACTATCTTTTAATTGTTTTCTTATGTTGGTATTGGCTTTGGTATGAATGGGACCCTTTTCTATGGCAACTTGTCATTGATAAGCATACACTCCTAGTTTTACGTTGTTGTGATTATGGGCCTCAAATCTATTGCTGTATACACAGAGGCCCTTTGGAATCTTAAAACCAGTTCACAGACACACAAACAACCATACATAGAGCCACATGGGTACTACATTTCTCCTCTGAGTTGATCCAATGTAAAAGGCTGACTAGGAACTAAATTTAACACCATGTGAGGAATTACTGGCTCTCAGAACACAAAAAAGGACTGCTCCTTCACATGAAGAGTAGAATGAGTCTTCAGAAAATTAAATTTCAAGCAATGGTTCATCCATTATCACTGTCAGTCTTGAACCTTTGTTTCATGTTTTCTTTGTATTTTTTTCCTGGACTATTTTCTCACTTGTGATGAAAGTAAACATAAAAACAGGGAATATGGATATAATGTAATATTTTTCTAATGTTTTCAATTAAGCAGCAGCTGCTGTTACCAAGCTGTCATCTCGGTTGCTATGGGGGTTTGTGTGTTTGCCAGTGCAGGACTGGTTACTTTAATACACTTGTCCTATCACTAGGGCTATTATACAAACTCTCAGTTAATATTGTTAATCAAATAGGCCTCTGAAGGAAGTACCATCTCCTCCATTAAATCCACCTGTGGCCGACAGCTTAAGGTCTCTATCTAAAACTAGTTAAGATTTCCGTGAGTCGGGTAAGACAAAGAGAATCTAAGAGTTAAGCATCTTTTAGGTATTTTGAGATCCACTGGATTCCCAGTTTCCTCAGTTTCCCCAGTAAAACTGAGCACAACCTAGTCAAAAATTACCTAGTGTTAACTGAGGTTAAGTCTCTCAGCACAAAATGCCTGAGGGCTGGCACTTCACATCTACCAGGACCACCCCACAGTGATGAAACTCCAGAGAATGAATGAGATTCCATAGCTAGAGCTCATAGATCCAGCTCTTGGAATCCAGACTAGCATGCCAGAACTGCTGGAAACTGTTTTTGCAGAGTGAATCAACCCCTTCATTGATTATTTAATTATTATTCAGCCTTTCAGCTTTGAGATGGTGAGTACAATATTTTTCTCTCTACCCCAAGTCTTTGCCCCCTTTTCTAAACACCTAGATATAAAATTTACATTTTGCTTAAAATCACAAGTGGCAAATTGCTATTTCCGTGTAGTAGACTTATTCATTTGGTCTGGGCTTTTTATTTGCCAATCCCACAATCTACTTAGAAATCTTCAGAGGGGTGTCTCTTGTAGATCACTCAGTGGTGGTGTGTCTTCCCCAGGATTCAAAGATTTTGGCTTCAATATCTATGACCTAGTATGTTCTCTCCTTCAGCTGAACAAAACTAAGGTAAAGATCCAAATCAAACACTGATTGGGAAAAGCAACCTGATAGGACAGATTTTATACTTGGTGTCTTCATGTAACCATATTGCCTTCTTAAAGTGGAGTCATATCTGGTGCTGGGACTGGAGCTCAGTGGTGGTGCACTTGCCTGGCATGTGTGAGGCACTGGGTTTAATTCTCAACACCACATATAAAAAAAATAAAGGTCTATCAACAATTAAATATATATATATATATATATATATATATATATATATTTAAAAAAGAGGAGTCATATCTGAAGCATCTTCCTATGCCCCAAGGCATCTCACATATAATACTGTTAAATGAACATACTTCTTGTGAGCTATTTGGGAAGGGGCTGTAAAGACACCTCCCACAATGTCTGTCCACCCATTTTCTGTGACCACATTAGCTAATATTCCTCAGGGTTTCTCAAGCTTTACTCTAGCTGTTTCAAAGTAGCTCCTGTGGATTTTGCAGTTGCCTTTCTGTTTCAAAGCCCTTGAAGCCCTGATATAATACAATCCTCAGAAAAATCTTGTGCCTGGGAGTATTTTATGAACAAATGACTTTCTCTGAATTGGATGTCGATGGACCCAGGGCTAAAACAGAGGCTTACTTACCACATGATGGACTCTGAGTGAGAAATAAACAATCTTTGCAGAAGTGCACTTTGGGGATTATTTGTTACTAAAGAATGACTGCTAGCTTTTCCTAACTGATTCAGTTTTCTTTTCATCACACTTTTGTGTGGTTGCTTCATAATAATTGTGTATCTGTCTTCAGTTCATTCTGTAATTCTGTGTCTTCTGTGTGTTTATGTCTAGTCTTCCCTGGGGAAGTAGCTCAGTGGTAGAGCACTCCTAGATTCAATTATAGTACCACCCACCCTCCCCACAAAAAAAAGAAATTCCTTAAAAAATAAATTATTTTAAAAATGTAAATTTAGTATACATTTTTAAAAGATAAGAATTCTTTTAAAAAATATAAAGACAATACTATTGTAATACTTAAGGAAATCAGTATTGATCTCTTAATATCCTCAAGCATCTGTGGCTGCGTATTTCCACGATTTATCCTATTTTTAGGTTTGTTAGTTTAAATAGTATCTCCCCCAAATACACAGCTGAATATAATCTCTCTTTGTTTTCTAATTGTGGTAAAGAACAGTTAGAGAACAGCTGCCCTCAACAAAATTTTAAGTGTGTAATGCAGTATTATTAGCTGGAGACACAAGTTCTATAGCAGATCTCTGAAATGCACTTATCTTGGGACAATATGGATGGACCTTGAGGAAATAAAATTATCCAATCACAGAAGGACAAATACTGCAGGGTACTAATTATATGGGAATTGTACTGTATGCAAGACAGAAGCAGAGTAGATCGACAGTTCCTAGATGATGTGAGGAAGGGAAATGGGGAGTATTGCAGCCTCTTGATCTGTAACTTTCTCTGCATGAATTTTTCCCTTGAACTTTGTTTTTAGTGAACATTAATTTTTTTCTATAGCGTTTCCTGCATTATGGACTTTGTTAATTTTATCTTTGTTATCTCACACTTGGAGAATATTTCCTGTTAACAGATTATTGAATCAGTGGATGGTCAGAGATTCAGCTCAGTGTTTTGTCAGAAACATTTCATAGGTGGTGGTGTGCAATTCCAGCAAGAAATACATACTTCTACACTCCTCACTCATTGCTTTATAGTTTGAGTTTACCCATCTATTTCAAATTCCCCATTATCATTCATTTAGCCATAGAATTACCCTTCCAGAGAATAAGGGCCCCTAAAGTCACATAGTTGATCATCTAGTGGCCTTTGCCAACAAATTGACTGCTTATGCCAAGGGGAGTGATCTTACAAAATTAATTATGAAATTGCCCCAAGATTGGCAAAACTAACCACACCAATGTACAAACCATGCTGATTCAGCCACTGTAGGTACATTTACTATTGATTATGATTATAGGGTTAATAAACAATAATGATGACCAAAAGTTATTTATTGAGCACTTCTGATAACCAATCAGTTGTTCTAAGCTCTTTAAGTGCATTTTAAAAAATTGTAATAAAGTTTCCAGCCAGAGCTCTTTCATCCACTTAACAAATACTGAGCAGCTACTGTCAAGAATTTGTCCTGAAGATTAAATCACTTGCTCAATGTCACAGCGAGGACCTAAATCCTGGGGTAATGATTGACTCTTAAGATTTACCTATGAAGTGGAATATTGTGCAACTGTGAACGAAATGGCAAGTAGCTCATATCCTTATGTGTGTGGTCTTCAGCATGTAAGTAAAGAACAAAATTAGGGAAAAGTTTTAATAATATTTATATAGTATTTACATCTCAGATATTACAGTACTTAAAGAAATTGTATTCAAACAGGAAAATATTGGGTTATTTAGAGCTGGAGAGTGATAGGATGTGAAGAGGAGGAGAAATATATTTAGTCTTCATTGATTTTATTTTTTGTGTTACTGTGAAAGGAGAGAAGCACCCTTGGAGGGATGAGCATGGAACAGAAGTGAAGGGAAGAAACTATGATCAATTAGAGCGAATCAGGTGAACAACACTTAAAATAACAGAATTGTTATAATTTAGAATAATATAATTATTATTACTATATTTCTCTACATATATAAAATAAATTCAATTAATATATTCTCACAGAGATATGAGGCTATATGGCAAGGTAATATAAAAGGAATTTACAGACTTAATAGATTTTGCCTGGGGGAATAAAACACTCCAGGTTTAGACTTTGAGTGAAAGCATAAGAACACAATCATCCAGATGTCTCAGAAACTTAAAACTTGATTATGGAGGTAAAAATAAAACATTGAGGAAATAGGATAGATGGCGATAGGGCAAAGGTGAAGAGAACTTAATAAGAAAGATAATTCTACAAATGATGGAATATAATATGAAAGAACAAAGAAATGTAAAACAGAAGAAGAAAATCCAAGAGTCACGGAGAACATGCCTAGAAACCTTATCTTCCTTTAACAAGTCCTTCATAGGGAACAAGTGAAGGCAGTTGGATGAATGGAGGGAGTACAGTACTTGAAGAAGCAACAATTAGAGAATATTCCCTTTAGAGGAAAGACAATCTCACATTGAAGGACTATAGGGGAGGGGGGTGGGGTGAAGGGAAAGGAAGGGAAAGGAAGGTCCCACCCAGGCCCATCATAATGAAATTTCAGTCTTCAAGGTTCAGGATCAATTTTGCTGAAAAGGAACATGTAAACATATATATATATATATATATATATATATATATATATATATATATATACCTGCATACATGCAGGTCTATATACATACACCATACATTCTCTCTCACACAACAGATAATACACAGAGGAAGGGGAATGTACTATATTTGTGCCTGACTTTTCCTAGGAGATGAGCAGAGAACAAGTCTTGGTCATTGGTCCTTCACCACCTCACATAACCTGTAATTCAGTGGCAATAAATCCAGATTTGGTGCAGGAAGTAGGCCCACATGAAGAAGGCAGAACTTCTGAAAACAGCTGCCATGGATTTGAAGTGCAGAGTGAAGAAACTGCCCTGAGGGTGAGGAAGCCTGGGTCTTGGGTTGAGCCTTCCCTTTGAATAGCTAAGCAACTTTGGACAGACTCCCTAAAAACCCCTTGCTTTGTGTCCATTTTCTTTTCTACGAAGGCAGGAGCTGAATTGGATGATCTTTCTGAAGCCCATTCCTTTTATTGTTCCAACTCCTATGAAGCTCATCTACTCCTCTAACTTAAATGTTTCCACCTGTGAAGTTGCTTGCTGGGATCTGGCATCATGTTTCAGTCACGTTTCAGAGAATATTCTTTCTCACTGCACTAGATAACCTTTATCCTTCCTGGCTAACTCTTTTTAGATATATGTCAACTTTTGTCTACAAGATTCTGTGTTGACAAAATGTGTTTAACTCATGAAATAAGGGTGTTCTCCACTACTGGGAGATTTCTATAAAACCAATGCAACCAGAATGTGATGATTTTCAGGTATTGTCTTCAAGACCTGGATAGTCATGGAGCTATGACGTTTCTTCACATGCACTAACCTATGTTAGAGACCCTCCCCCTTTGGCCTGCCTTTTCATCTATTCGTGATTTCAGATGTGGAGGTGTAATGGATGTTCTATCCTGGGGGCCATATTTCATGTTGATATGATACTATAGAAATAGAGGAAAAAAATTGAATGATTGCTTACTGAGCACCATTGATGTGCCAGACACTTTCATAATGAAACTCCTCAACAGCCTCAGGAGGTGTTATTTCTTCTTCACAGGTGATAACATTAAAGGTCAAAATACTAGTCATTTGGCCAACCGAAATTTCTAGACCATCTGCCTCTTTAGAGCTACAAAACTGCAGTGTGTCCACATAACAATAATTCCCAAAACGAAGCACTAACTTGTAACACTTGGGAGGAATACGTTCTGGAAGGAGGAATGCTCTAGATTTAAATAAAACAATCTCTTCTTGCATGTTTCTTATTATTTACTGTAGTATGTTTCAAATATGATTGGATTTAAACAATACCAAGGTAGTATTTAACATATCAATATAAACATTGCTTTTCACAATTAAATCTTCCTTATTTTCTTTCTAATATTTAGGCACAGGGTTAAGACTAGATGGGGCTTCTGTAACAAATCTTTTGTACAATTCACGCTGTTATCTGTAGTTTTCTATTTTCTGAATGACCACTTGATTTGGGGATCCAATACCCCCTTTTAAAAAGAATAACTTAGAAGTTATTGAAATATTTTGCTCATATTCTTCCACTTCAAATTTTTAACCATGAACCATGTTTTATTAACACAGTGGATTCTAAGTGCTTTTTGTTTGAAAATTTGAACATTGCCTCTTGACACCATGATAAGTAATGCTATTTTGCAGCTGGTTAATGTGTTGCTGGTATTTAATATAGGCCAGAAACATCTTAGAGTTAGTGCTCACCATTCTCCAAGAAAATGATCTTAAATTTTTGTCGATGTTGGTGAAAAAGAAGTGCAAACAGGTCAGGTTAAATTTCTTAGCAGCACCAAGACATTAAAAAAGGTTTTCGAAGTTACCTCACCTTTAATAAAATGAAGTCATCTTATATATTAATATATTAATATTACAGCTGGGTTTAAACTCATGGAGACCAAGCTTTACTTAACAGTTAAATCAAATTGAATCTCAGATTTTATGAGTGATAAAACGACAATAAAACGGGTCTGGTCAGTAAAGATAATAACTTGATTCAGTACTTTGGATGTAAGTGTTTAAGGTTTCCATGATAAAACCGTAATGTTATACCCCAAAGTGTGTTAATAACATTAAGTGAGGTAATAGGCAAAGTGCACTGACAACGCAATACCCGCAGGACTACAGTAATAGAAATAATTTATAATGTATCAGCAATAAAATCTTTAATGTTATCTCAATTCAGGGCAGGCACCATATCTGGGGTTTCAGATTACATATGTCCCCTTCTCTCCCCCCTGCTATGGGCACAAGTGTTAACCTAAAATAATTAAGAAAATGGTTTTCAGAGTGCAGAAACCTTTCACAATTATGGATCTAATGATGATCCTGTTAACTATTTCCACCCTGATCCTTTTATGTTTGATTGATAGAATGTACTCCAAAGTTAATAAGTAAGCATTTCTAAAAATAATCCTGAGAGTTATTGTTAATTCATCTTTGGTTTTCTGTGTTCTAAACTGAACCAAGGATTAATTTTCAAAATCTATAAGGGAATATTTTATAAACACCGAAGAGCCAGTTACTTTTGTGATGATATGTGTATTTCATTTTGTGAATTCCTGGCTCAAAAGTTTTTTGGTTCATAAATGAATCACCCATGTTTTATCTTTCTTGAATTATACTAAAAAGAATGTATGTCTAATGATCAAAAATTTAAACATTTTATTGGATGATTTTACTTAGTGTAACTTAAATCTGCCATTGGCAGATTTTTAGTAGCAAAGAAGAAGACCCCCTTGATAGGGATAATCTATGAAGCACATAGCTGTTTGCAGGACAATATAAATGTTTTAAAAGTACATTTCTACATAATATGAATAAACTTGAAATCAGCCCCTATAGTTTCATCCTGTTTTTTAAAAAATGTATTTCAAATATTTCCCCAAATCTAAAATCCATGTAAAATCCATGCTTGGGCATTGAGACTTAACTATAGCAATGATGATGCTCATCAAAACAACCTACACTTAGTGAGCTCACTGGGAAGCTCACTGTGAATGGCTGACTCTAAGTGACAGTTGCTAATTTCATTTCATAACAACTCCATCATCATCTCCCTGGTATAAGAGAGGAAACAGAGAGAAAGATAAACTGAAATTTCTGTACCCAGGTCCCTTGGTAGTAGTAGGAGAGCCGCATGTGGAATAGACTGCCACCATAGAGCTGATGTTCCTGATCCACCCATCACACACTGCAAGGCTATCTTGAAAAAGAGTTAAACTTAAGTTCCTTGCTCTTTGGGTAACTGTTATATTTTTCTTTTCTTTATTTCTTTTTGGTTTTCTTCATAAAAAAGAAAATTATTGTGTCCTAAGATAACAAAAGTGGCTTTCATGGGTGCCATTCTTGACATAAAATATGTAGTATTTTTGGACATTAGTTTGTTAATCAGCTTTGAGGGGTGAAATACCAGAAAGGACACAGAGGCCAACAGAAGTACTCCAGAAACAACTTCCATGAGACAATCTGATTCTGTCTCCCTGTAAAGTTCTTTTGCTTTCAAAATACCTTCATCTTCAGGTACAACCCAAGTGTTGGGGTTGATTGTATCTCAGGGGGTTCATTGAATAGAGACAATTATTTGATGGGTCAGCATTGAGTGCACCCACCTGTAACCTTCCTGTGACCTTGGTAGGCCTCACTCTCATGCTACCATGGACTCCAGTCCTAGGAGAGAAATGTCCAACCCACATATTCCTGGAGCTGAATTTCTGCCTCGAGAACTTTTTTGGAACTCTACTTATACTAGAGTGGACATTCTGCACATTCATAGCATCTCCTGTCCACTGGAGAACTAGGATCCGACTTTTGGGTCTAGAGGCAAGAATTTGCTGCCTGTTTCCAAGTGTCTCCAGATGCTGCTTTGGACTGCATGAATGTTTGTACGTTGACTGAATGGATGACAATGGCAATAATAATTTTTATTTATGATTTGATTATATTCCTCTGGATGGATATTTTAGTCTTTATCTGAGCCTTTTGCTGGAAGGTGGAGGGACAGGAAAGGGGATGCTAAAGGACTCCAGTTTGCACAGTGAGAGCTGAGAGGAGTCAGAGTGTCTTGGTTTTGGTCAGATGTATGAGCTCCAACTTTGACCTGCCGTTTTCCTGCTGAGCAACTTTGGCAAACTCAGAATCTTAGTTACTTCATCCTTAAAACTGGGATGATAATACTACCTCTGAGAGATGCTGAGAGGCTGACATGTTTGATATTTGATGCTTACAATTTTGACATGTTTGATATTTGGCACAAATTCCCCATTCTGGTGGCATTCATCTTTTTCTTTCCATTTCCTGATCCTCATGGTCTGACCCTATCTGTTGGCAGCTGAGCCCCTGAGTACTGTTGTAGAATGAAATCATTCCACAACAGAGATGGAGATCCTCAGGTAGACTCCAACCTAGCCCTGGGATTTGGAATCTAGAAGAAGCATAGGATATAAAATCTCATGTCATCTGACTTGCTAACAAAGCTCATCAAAATGAAACACTCAACCAAAAAATAAAAAGGAATGAAACAAATAACTCACCTCTTTTCAATATGTTGTAGCTGAACTGAAGTTCAAACTGTTCTTTGTTAACATCCCTGTTGACTAAGTAGTGGCCACCTCACATCGATTCAGGCTTCTAGGAAATTTGTAAGTAAGTTTCGAGAGGATGCTGTGAGGTTTCAGAACAGCAGACCTCTCACCACACATCAATTGGATCTGATTGTTGCCAGTCTGTGTCTGATTTATTTTGTTTGCAGATGTGTCTACCGAGAAAACTTCACCCATCAGCCTGGGAGGTTTTTGCACAGGGGCAGAAAGTTTCTCAGTAAACTCACCATGATTTTGTGGGTCTCAGAGTGAAAATTGATAAGTCTCTGGCCAAGTTTAAAATGAAACATACATATTGCTGTTTATTTCTTCTTCTACTCTGCAGGTCATTTGTCAACTGGGCTTTGGCTCAGATTCCTGAAATTAATAGGCTGCGTGAATCTGTTAAGAAAAACCAAATAACATTGAATGAAAAACCATGGATTTTTGCATTTGTATCTACCTGGAGCCACTGAGCATGGCTGAACAGAGATTGTCACTGTGTAGCATGAGGGTATCTCCTTCCCACAGACTCTTCTATGAATGATATTTCTTGGAGTAGGGTGGTGCTGGCTCTAATCCTGAGTGTAGAAACTCCCTAAGGAGTTGATTTCAAAGAATTTTTGAATGCCACTTCAATTCTGGATTAGGCCTCCACATACTGACCCCTGATACCAATGGTTACTTAAACTCCGCCTGCATTTTTCAAATCTTCATGACCTTTTTCATGGACTTGCTCTATTTTCTGATGCTCGTGTCTGCCTCATCTGGACAGTTTTCTACTTCTTCTAGATCTGTCTTACTTTAATGGCAGCCTGTCTCATTCTTGAGCCAGATCCTATCAGGAGACTCCTACTCAAATTTATCTAATGAATCTAGCAAAGTTGGTTGCCAATAAACAGATCATTCTATGTCAACCTAAAGACAATAAATGAATCACTCAAATAGCTGTGAGTTCAGAGGAGACTGAGAATTTCTTGGATCTGAGAATACAGGTGAGCTCAAAACTGCCAAAAGTTGAGAGACAGCATTACGCAAGAAAAGAGGGCAAAACAGAAACTTCTATTCAATTCCCACACTATCCAATCTACCTGCAAGAGCAGCAAAATTCCTATTCCCCCCCCTCTCTTATTTTTATTCTTTGTTCTAAGTGTGTAGTCAGCATTATGATAGGTGAAATTTATTTCCTATATATTTAGAAACAAAATCTCATAGAATTCCTACAAATGACACCTGTATTTCCATTCTGTAGGTTCATTTCACAACCTTGCTGTTTGAGGTATCTAGACCGACAGACAACATGACTCTCCATGTGTCTCTTCTTGTGGCTCAGACAAGCTTAGAAAAAAAAATATAATCTTATCTTTTGGAGTCCCTGAATGCAAAAATAGCCTGGCTGTTTATTGCACCAGGCTTTTAGGCCCAGGTGTATCAGAGGAGTGGAGAAATGGGCTGTCACTTCCTTGGTTGGATGCAGGAACATCAAAGGAAACAAGGAGTCAGAGATTAAAGAGTATGGCCACACTCAGCCTGCCCCAGGAAGGTTTCAAGCTTCTTCACTTAGGGCCTTATCAGGCTGGAAGGGGAATAGCAGGAGATAAACTTTAGAAATACATGCCCAAAACAGTCCAGATTATTGACTCTGCTTACTCTTCCTTGTCTGGTCAGCAATGTGTTAAGTGAACTGAAACTAGATCCTGGGGAGACAGTCACAACCTGGTTATCAGTGGCAGTAAATGGAAGATAATAGCCGCACTAGAGACTTATGAAATGGCTTGTCTTTGAGCTGCCAAAGTGTTTAGTCTTTCTTTTATTATATTCACAGCAGTAATCCGATATGTCCTGACTTCTGTCATCTGTATGTAATGCTTATCAACTCTCTGTCAGTGATTCACCCTCTTGTCAGGGACAATTATTCCTCAAAGTGCTGAGGTTATGACTGAAGCAATATTATGACTGGAAAGAAAATACGAAAGGTGTAGCACATCGCAGCAAGCTATGTGGGAGCTGATGTCAAAGTCGAGGCAAATGCTGTTGATGAAAGGGGAACAGAAGGTGAAGTTTTGTTCTCAGTGTTCGGGTCATGGCTGGCATGGCTGAGGTTAAATGGGCAGAGGATGCCTCCGCAAAGATGCTTTACTAATTCATGAGGATGGCATGCCTTCCATTTTACATCTGCATTTGCAGGGGCTTCAGATGAGCTTGTTCAAGGATGAGCTGGGCAAAAACACGGAACAGAACTAGGCAAACACGGAAACTCGGCTTTATAACAGTGGAAGCCAGCTGCTTCACATAATGCCCATCCTGTGAAAAGACCTTTACATACAGCTGCCTTAAGATTTAAAGGATCTCACGTGGCCCTTGAGAAGGCAGCAAAGGTGTGGTGGGGAAGGCAGGCATTTTTAGGAGCGGGGTTTAAAATTCACATCATAGAGAGGGAAGATATTGGAGTGAGTGATCCAGAAAATTGGCAGCCTGCCTGCCAGAATTGTAGCTCAGCAATAGAGCACTTGCCTAGCATGTGCAAGTCCCTGAGTTTGATACCCAGCACAAACAAGCAAAAATTGGTGGTTAAAGTTGTAAAGAATTAAAAATGTTAGAATTTGTTTTGAAAGTTGCTTTTGAAGCTTGGTAGTTGTCTGATCATGGACGATCTACCTAATGCCTTAACCCTTTTCTTATAGAGGACAAAATGTTTCCTTATAACTGTCTCAAAGGGTGGTTGGAGAATCAGGAGATGATATAAGACAGTGGTTGAGTGAATGTTCAAGAGATACTTCATAGTAGCATGTGGCCAGAAATAAAATGCTGTTGAATTGCCTAGGGTCTCATTGCCTCCATTGAAATATGTAAATACCTCCTGATAGAGTACAGAATACCAAGGTGACAGCAAAGAATGATAATATCATGGGCTTTGACTTATGCTTCACAGGGTGCTGGAAGAAGCAGCTCTCTGATAGTTCCTGTGAATAGAGAGCAGGGATGTTGTTGAGGGATTTGTCAATTATGAGACCTCTCATAATTGGGGATACATGGGAATACTTCATTGGAGCCAAGAAAATGACAATTTCTTTTCTGGTTTGTATAGGAAAAGCTGTTTTTGTTGTGCAGTTGTCTTGTTTTTTTAATTTAAAAATTCTTAGGATTGTCTAACTTCCCATGTCACATAATTGCATTACTGCTGCAGAATTCATAGCCAAATACCATACCTGTGCATGGACAGACATGATGGTCAAAATACTCAACAACCAGTAATGTAGGGGTCTGTGAGTCATTCAGAGTTGATGCTGGCTTTTCTACTAGAGCAACACTGTATTGGTTTGTTTCTAGACTGGACACTAATCTTAAATTATTGACCAAGTCTTGTGGTCTAGAAAAAGAGTCCAATAGCTTGGCTGCTGGTTGGAGCCACTTGGGAGACTAAATCTTGGATTTCCTCTTATATAGAAATACTTGTCTGTTTTTACCTGACTTTGCTTGAGCATACCTGGTGACTACCCACCCTGCTTAAAGAAAAGCACAAAGCTTCATTATGCAAATTTATGTATTTTAGCTTCTTAACTTTATTTTTATTCTTTATTGCTAAAATTCATTACCTATGGGGCTGGGGTTGTGGCTCAGTTGGTAGAGTGCTTGCCTCACATGTGTGAGGCACTGGGTTCTATTCTCAGCACCACATACAAGTAAATAAATAAAGGTCAATCAACAACTAAATTTTTTTTTTTAAATTTCATTACCCATATCAAAGTTTACACCTTCAACCACTTGGGACGTTTCTTTGGACCCCTTTCCATGCATTATATTTCTGACATATTTTTGATCTGAATGAGAACACATTCAAAATTTGCATTAGGCATGAAGATTATGGCTGGATTCAAAGGAAAAATTCTGTAAGGTATTTTGCAATATCAGTATTTAATTTCAGTAATTAATTTAATAGTTTTTCTCTTTTAAGTTAGGAAAAAATATAGAATTTTATAAAATAATTTGGGCATATGTCAAGATTGACACATGGGAAAACATGAATTACTTAATTTGGATTACTAATTTTGAACCATCCTCCCAGTTATCTAATAAGCCCTAATTAATCATGGTATACTAATTAAAATGACTAATCTATTTTAGGATTTTTTATATAGAGGGTTGGTGCTGTCTTTGATTCCAGAGTTGGGCTAACTTTGGAAAAAAAAATGTGGGAGGCTTTTCTTTGCTTATGTTCTGGACTAGTCTTTTGGACATGACCATGAGCCTTTAGGTCTGAGACCTGAAGTTTTGAAGAGGCTACGAAAAACATCTGAAATAGAGCTTTAGAGGCAGAGCTATGACATTTTCAATATCTTTTGCATAGTTAGATTATTCATGTTTTTTTGAGTGAATTTTTGGCATTTGCATTTCATGCAAAACTGTATATGATGTCCACATGTCTATACTTATTTATTACCATTATTTTCTAGTTGCTATTTCAATTTCCACTGTGATCCAGTAATCATTTGTATTAAAGAATATGTTCTACTTTCTAAGTAGATGAGGTTTTTTTTTATTATTTTATTGTTGGTTGTTCAAAACATTACATAGTTCTTAATATACCATATTTCACAGAATGATTCAAGTGGATTATGAACTCCCACCTTTACCCAGTATACAGATTGCTGTGTCACATCAGTTACATTTCCACTGATTTACAAATTGCCTTTCTAGTGACTGATGTATTCTGCTGTCTATCCCATTCTCCACTATCCCCCCTCCCCTCCCCTCCCCTCCCCTCCCCTCCCCTTCTCTGTCTCCACCCCCTCTACTCTAAATCGTTTCTTAGATGAGGTTTTTATTTAAACTTTAGATACTAGTTTATTGTGTTGAACTACTTTGACTAGTGAATATTCCACATTTGGAAATTTGTTATGATTTTTCTTTTGGATGGTGAGCAGTGCTTTTAAATCATCTGTTGCTTCTGGGAAAGTGGCAGTACAGTGAACCTCAAGAGCCGTGGAAAAGCAAGTCACCCTTCATACACCCCTCTTCTTTGTTTTATCTTGATCCACACTAGGTTGTCCTCCAAAGAGGAAAGACAGTTAATTCATCATGCTAGTAGGCACACTTTTGAGAATGCAAGGGGATCTGTTAATAATCCCACTTAGACAATCAGCGAAAACAGTTTATCTTGGATGAACTGGGATATAAGGTCACCCTGCCATAACCCATCCCTGAATTCTTTATGAAATGAAGTAAAACATTAATTAAATAACAAACCTCGAAGTATTCATTTTGTAAGATTTAAATAATACTGACAGATTATCTGTGGTCTAACAAATGATCACTAGAAAGGAATTCATGAGGTCTAGAAAACAAACAAGAGTCCCCATCTCTGATTTGAACCATTTGGATGCATTTATAAACTCTCAAAGTGATTTCCAAGCCTTTAAATTGGTAAAGCTCTTATATTAATTATACAATTAAGATTTTCTTTTATCTTCTGTAAGGTTTTACTAATCAAATGGGCATAAAGGCTAGTTGGGTCTCTGATATTTAATAGATATTGGGGTTACTACACATGAGACTGTGGTAATATACACTTGTGTGCATACACACGTATATTATATATAATTTGTTTCCTCAAACAAAAATTAATCTATGTGATGTACAGCATAATCAAAATGTATCCAGTTATAGTCATTTTTATTTTGATACGGCTTAGAATTTTAGTAACTGCTGAGTCAAGTTTATAAGATTATAGGGTTTCATTTCATACCTTATTTGGTTTTAAATTCCAATAAAATATGCTTTGGAGGTAACTAAAAGAAGATTTATATTTTGGTTGTAGAAAGCTGTGTTTATTTTCTAGAAAGTAAAGTATTTAAGTGAGTTTTTAGAAACTGTAATTACCAAATAGTATTAAACTATTAAACATCAAAATTTAGCCTTTAGAATATGAAATTAAAAGTAGCTAAACAAACAGATGATAAAATATATAGGAGAAAATTTAGCTTAAACGCTCCACTTCTTCTTTAAACAACAGTCACAATGTATCTTGAGATTCACTTCTACTAAAAAACAAATCTTAGAAATAAATGACGATTCTTTTCTTAAGCTAGTACCCTTCCACCAACTGTTTATTATTTGTAAAGATATATTAATTTCACTTAGCCCTCAGACTTTTATTTTGATATTTTTTTCTTGGGTATTCTAGGCCAAACTGGTAAAACATTTTCAGAGAATCAGAAAAAAAAGGACATAGTAACAACTACCTATCAAATAATGAAACATGAATATTTGTGTATATATCAATAAGATACATGCACTTCATATAGAGTGGGGCCTATGTACACATATGCAATTGTGCAGTCATTACCCTTGTATTTATATCTGTGAAAATATCATTATGCAAAAACATAAGTAGAACTGAAGTGAGGTGGGAATTGACTTGTGTAAGGACTTGTAAAAATAAAAAAAAGGACAGAGGGCTCACTCTGATCAGTAATTAAACATTTCAGGTCAGATTTCTTGGAGTAGTTATTAAGTTTTATTGAAATAGTGCTGTGTGTATATATATACAGACATTGCAAGGAATACTCTTGAAGAGATGCAAACTCTCTGCAGGATTTCAGAAACACATTTCTAATGGCAGGGCATGCTAATGGATACCTCATCTCTATTTCACTCTGTCCCTTGGTCCTCTCTGAACATCAAAAAAAACATCATCAAGACAAGGTTGATAATGGAAGTGGTATCCTAAATTCTCTCCTTCCTGAAAAGCTCACTCCAGTGAGCCCCATTTTTTTTAGTTTTTTCAGTTCTAAAACTGCAGGAATATAAGCAGTAACAATGAAGACTCCCTTCTTCCTGCTTTTTGCAATAGAGCAGGTTTTGGGGACCTGTAGATATAGACTGTTGGGGACCTATAGCAGGTTTCTATGGCAACTGACTAATACGCAGTGAACGGTGATGGGGCACTTCAGACTTCAACATTCTATTTTGAAAGATCTTTATGAATCTTATGTGCTGTGTCATGAATTAATTATGCAAAACCAAGGTAGGAGGAAAAAATGTCATAGACTGGCACAAATATGTCCTCTGGGTAAGAGGATGTGTTTGGTGCCTGTGGATACCCATCAGGGCTCTAACCGAGAAGCAATCTATACATGTGTGAGAGAGCATTTGTGTGTAGAAAGGGACAGAGAGTCAGAAAGAATGAGGAATTTTAGTTTCAGGAATTAACATATGCCTTAT
Source organism: Spermophilus citellus (assembly GCF_964194105.1). NCBI lineage: Eukaryota > Metazoa > Chordata > Mammalia > Rodentia > Sciuridae > Spermophilus > Spermophilus citellus. The sequence goes on from NC_138185.1 coordinate 57,285,996, forward strand.
GACTGTGGGGACCAACCAGGCAAATCTAGTATCTGTAGGGCAGGTCAGCAAGTTGGAAATACTCAGGCAGGAGCTAATGCTGCAATCCATGGGACACATCTCTTCTTCCTCAGGTCAGCCTTAGTCTTCCTTTGAATTTTTTCTAATTAACTAGGTGAAACCTATCCAGATCATTAGTGATGATCTCTTCCTTAAAGTTGATTGAGATTTTAATCACATCTACAAAATACTCCCACAGCCTCACCTAAGTCGGTGTCTGATTGAAGAGCCGACACTATCTCCCAGTCAAGATGATCTACAAAATTAAGCATTGCAACAGTCATGATTATTCTGACACCCATTCATTAGAATGTTTTAGTATTGCCATCAAAATGTGTGACTGTCATCAGCTCAAGTTGGTGATGTACCAGGGTCAGGAAGAACTGACATTTTTTTTTTTTTTTCTGAGTCATGTTATTTGTGAAGGTGAAGTGAAGGACAGGGCAAAGCTTTTCTGATAAAGTCACAGGGTGTCTGTGTAAAGCAGCCAGTCACCTTAAGTCTTGAGCAAGAGTTGCTGTGCCACCATTCTGGATTGACTGGCAATGTTTGAGAGTGGTGTGGACATTGAAGAGGTGGAGCATGGTGGAAGGTCCTTAGGTCATTTGAGAAGGGATTGAGGGAGTTCTCATGGCACTCCTCAGCTCTTTCAAGAAAGTTTTAGGAGCCAGTCCTACCCCTAAATTGCTCTGACTTCCTGTCTCCAGTTGGGATCTCTTCTTCCAGTACATTCTCCCATCATGATTTCATGAGTTCTTTGTCAGAGCCAAGCTCATACCAACCTCATGCCTTGAGATCTCTAGAACTTGAGCTAAATAAACCACTTTTTAGTAAAGTTAGCCTGCCTCAGATATTTCGTTATAGTAAGGAAAAAATAAAATAGTCACCTTCTAGCACTAGGTCTTAGAAGCAAACATACTCTCAGAGTTTTATTGTAATCAACAGCCCTACATTCCATACATCAGCAAGACCAAATATTGTTTGAGGTGATGAAGAACCCGAGTCATGTAAACTGGGTCAATATTCAAAAAAAAAACTAATCCCTCCAGCTGGTATGCAGAAATTCCCTATTAAACTGTTGTGCTCAAGTTGCTTGTGAGAGGAATGAGAGCTCATGATACTTTATTTTTGCTTTTACCATAATTAACTAAAGCTATCCTTCATGTGGTTAGGTGATTAACCCAAGGGCTTTGGGATCAAACAGCTTGAGTTAGTACATAGACATCTCCATTTAACTTGTGCCAGCATGGTGTCTTGGAAAACAGGAAGCACAAAAGCACTCACTTGAAGGGTTATTGCAAGGAAGAAAGGGAAAATACATGTGAAGTTATGAGAATAGGGTGGGAAGTGTGGCAGGTAAGTACCTTAACAATGGTAGCTAGTCAGGTACTCTGTACATGAGGCATCCATTATGTCCTCATCATACTCTTAGGGGACTTTTAGAGTTCAAGGAACTGAGTTACTAGTGTTACTGAGGTCACAGAGGTAGTAGGTTGAAGCTTTTGAACAGCAACCAATTTCAAATCTGAAGGTCTGAATCATTAGGATATGTTATTTTTTCTAACACAAGTATCAAAGATAATAGGAATAAACTGTGGGTCAATAGAAATAAACAGAAAAACGTCTCTCCAATATGCTAATTTTGACCCCCTATTTTTCTAGTATTTGTTTATTTTTATTTATATACAGTCTTGGTTTATCTTTAATATATGCACTAATAGACCCAGAAGGGTACTCTTCAGATGTAAGAGCCCATTTAATTCATTACAGCATTTCCAATGCAGTGCATGTATTCAGCTCATACTGAAGTCTTGTTTTTAAAAATGGCTAAATATATGTGATGTATGTGGCATAGGCTATCTTTTTGTAGCAAACCAGAATATCAATAAAAACATAAATATAAACTTTGTCTGGTAGCCAATTTGTAATTTGTTTTGATGCTATCAACAAGAAGACCTGAAAAGTCTACTACCACATTAACGAGGAATGATGAGGGTACATTGTTAATGGAAGAGGTACTATGAGAAAATGCTCTGACCAATGCAGATTCTCAATCACATTTTGAAAAAAACAAAAACAAAAAACTGGGGGTAATACCTGGATCACTGAAATTCTGAATGAAATCAAAAGAAAAAATATAAGGAAATTCAAACTCTCTATGTCCCTAGTTCTCTGATTTGGTTTCATCCAGAGTTAGATAATGGGACTACTGCTTCTCACTTGGTGATATCAAAGTGAGTGCAAAGAGAACAGAGACCTTTTCAACTTTTGCTTTATATCTGCATCCTATTTGGAATGCTTTGTAGCAAACCTGAGTCAAGTGAGTAAAGATCAAGAAGATAAATCTCCATAATGTGGGGAAATAAAGAGAATACTCTGGGAAGATAAAGTAAAGAGGTTGTCATGGTGTCAAAGTTGAGAAAAGTTTGCAATGACACTGTGTGTGGTGGTTGTTGGTCTTTGAGGGGTGGAAGAACAGGAAACAAGTTGGAAGGTACAAGGACACCTGGTGTTTCTCTCTCTCAAGGAGAGAGGAGAATGTCACAAAGGAGAGGCTACTTAAACTGATATTGATTCTGAGTAAGTTTCTGGAAGTAATTGATCCTCTATTCCCATAAAGTCTTCCTCATTCATTTAATCATTAATTCTTTCCTTCATCTTCTTTCTTCACAGAGCTTCTGTGGTAGCCACAATACAAATGGGCTTCTGCAAAGTGTACAGAAGTCCTTTCTTGAAACAATTGTGAATGAAGAGAGGCACCGGTACAGGTGTTGTAAGGGACTGAGTTATTCTATCAAAAGTCGTCAATGCATGCCTGTAATCCCAGCAGCTCAGAAGTCTGAGGCAGGTGGATCGTGAGTTCAAAGCCAGCCTCAGCAAAAGCGAAGCACAACTCAGTGAGATACTGTTTCTAAATAAAATACAAAATAACGCTGGGGATGTGGCTCAGTGGCTGAATGCCCTGGAACTCAATCTCTTGTTCCCTACAACCTGCCCACAAAAAATGTTGGTGAATAGGGCATGCAGCTCAAACTGGAATGGGGCTTCCAGCAATGTGACAGGGATCTCCTCTTAGTTCTGTTACTTAACATTGTAGGGGATTTTTGAAAAATTTAGAGAAATCAAAATTGCAGCATTCACAAAACTGAGGAAATTAGAAAACATTTCATAATACATCTGGGGCTCTAAAAAATCAATCAGATTGGAGACTAAAGCAAATTAGACCAAACTTTGGGCCCAAAAAGTCAGCCCAGTGGGGAAAGGGTGTGATTGTAGGGAACCTTACTTAGTGGACCCTATGTTCAGGCATGAAAATGTAAGAAGGTAACTTGGGGACAAAGAGAGCCACCTGGACTTATGGGATATTTTAATCATATCTGAAATTTAAATTTGGAATTCATTTCTGTTCCCAACTCTTTTAAGTATGGAATAGTTTTACAGACTCTGGAGTCTGTTATACCAGGGCATGTGCCTTACTCTTTATTATGATGTTTCTCATTATTTTCATCTATAAAATGAAAATAAGATGACATTGCTCATTCTGTCCTTGTGAGTGTAATTATACTAAAGCTCTTACCCCACAATAAACAATTAACAGATGATAGCAAATGTATGATTCAAGAGTAATATTGCTTCATCAAATATTTACACAACAACATGAGGTGGGAGCTCAGAGCAGGGCCCCTGAAGAGGGCTCCTAATCTGCCCTGAGGTCAATATTGTCTCTCTGGTTGTAGTCCCAGCGCCTCATATTCCTCTCTCTCTCTCTCTCTCTCTCTCTCTCTCATATCAACACTCCAATCTGAGGGTCTAGGGAGAGACAGAAGGAATCAGCTATCAGCCAGTTGTTCTTGATTGGATACAAGCCAAGTATTCAATAATATGTCACCAGAAATATGTATGGGAACCAGAATTTCATGGCTGAAATTAATCATTTTATTAGAACTGAAAGAGACTAACCTGAACAGAGAGAAATGATGAGAGCTAAGTCTGGAATCCTGGCTCGATATACCAGCTATGACTTTGGTCCAATTTTGAGCCCTGAAGTTTTCTCTTGACGCACAGTACTTATACCTTTAGGGATATAAGATATGTATCCCAAACCTAAAACCTTCATGGAAAGTTACCTTAGATCCCGAGAGGAAGATGCTATCTCACAGAGCTGCTCAAGGATGAAGTGAGTTACTTCATGAATTAGTGAGTTCCTTGTTTCTACAACTGTATGAATGGAGGCTGGATAATTGGTTGACTCAGGCATCAGAAGGGAACATGCAAACTCTGCGATTCTAGTTCCATGAGATGGCATTATGTTATGTACATTGATTCATATCTTAGAATTTTAAAATCTGAAATGAGAGAATATTCTTTAACAATATATTTGATATTGGTAGAGTACCTAATTGTTTTATATTTTCAAATAGCTGTAATGTGTTTGTGTTTGTCAGCTTTTCCTCACTGTAATAAAACACATGAGAAAATCAACTTAAAGGAGGGAGGATTTGTTTTAGCTCACAGTTTCAGAGTTTTCGTCTATGGTCTTTTGTTTCTGTTGTTTCTGGGCCCATGGTGAGGCAGTATATCATGGCACAGAGGGCAGAGGGTTGTGATGTTGCAAAATTGCTCATCTCATGGTGGCTATGGAAGAGAGACACACACAAAAAAAGACAGATAATGAAAAGTTACAGGGACAAAATATACCCTTCAAAACTATGCCCCCAGCAATCTACCTCTTCCAGTGAGGTCCCACATTCTAAAGTTTCCACATCTCAATAGCTAGTGACCAAACCTTCCACATATGAGCCTTTGGGGAATATTCAAGATCCAAACTATAACAATTTTTTTCACTAATTCAACTATTTTATACATTAAAACATATCCTTATGCTGTGCCAAGTTGATAGCTCACTGGTCATATTAACTCTCACATAAAACCATTGTTAAACCTGTGGCTTTCCATAATACATTTTTAAAGCAATTCACAGACATTATGTTATATCACCCATATATACATCACTATTTATCTAATTTTTTTAAAAGGAGATGCTTCCTTATGTAACCATAATGTTATATTTGTATAAGAATTTCAAGACTATCAATATAATAATGCCCAGTATATATTTGAATCTCTTGAATTTTCTTTAAAATATTATTTTTATTGAAAATACATTAATGTTTATCCAAACAATACCCTGTTTTTTCCATATTTTGTATTGTGTAGTATATTTGTACATAAAGGTGGAATTTTTTTGTTATTTATTCAGACAGGCACACAATATAACCTATTGAAGAACATTTAGGTTGCTTTTAGATTTTATGGAAAAATGTAGGTTAAAAAGCAATTTGTAATATGTTCCTTATTATATAATGAAAATAGTTAATATTTTGGATATTACATTTGCAAACATTATGCTAGATTCTTAAAATTAATGAGGCTGTTTCTTACAAAAACAAGATGAAATGAATGCATACTATTTTTATTCTCATTACAGAGTTGGGGGTAAATCAGGTAGAGAGTGATGAAGCAAAAATAACTTTCTGTATTCATGAATTCAATCCCAGGTTTTGACTGACATTTGGAGACAAACTCTAGGAAACTCTAGGAAAACAGACAGATAGATGGATAGAGATGTGAGTGTACACACACAAAAACACACAGCATGTTCAACACAGTATCTTCTTCCTGTCTTCCTTAGTAGGTGAGAATGTAACAATCTGTGAATAGTTCTTATCTCTGGATGAGAAGAATAGGAACTATGATTTTTTTATAAGTTTTTCTCCCTTCTACTTTTCCCATAATAAGCGAGTTAACTCAAAATGAGTTAAACCAGTACATTTAAAAAATAAATCTCTGTGTTCTCAATTCTCTAATCCACAATGCTTCTATACTCCACTTGTAGATACAAAAAGGAGCTCCTTGGGACAAAATAGTAAGTCCCCGATTACCTCTATCATGTCATTTTTTTAAAGGACACATCTATTCTCTGATATTGAGCATGTGAGTTACAGGCACCCAAATCATTTGCACAACACATGTGTATAATTTTAGGCATGTGGTTACTCCATAGTCCATATTCAGGTCCCATTCAAATGGCCAGAGCCAAACACTGAATATTAAAAATGGCAATTACTATTTTTCATTGGAATTTTTCATTCTTTTACAATTATTTGACAAATAATTTTGGAATAAGTTCTGAATCACAAAAGTCACGCAAAGATCGGGAGGACTGAGGAGATGAAAGACACAGATTTCAGCCCTGGAAATAAGGCTGGGGAGAAAGCAATATAAGCAGAGATGAAAGAAGTGTAATGGTGGTTGGGAGGAGCCATGAGCAGGCTGGTGGGAAGAACAGAGAGGGGTGCTCAGCTCAGACTTAGGGAGACTTGATGGAGACGTTGAGTCCCCCATTCAGTATGTGGTGCTATTCCTTCCAGAATGCTCTCAATGAGGTTCATATTTGAGTTCAGATGATACTTTCAACATGTGGCTCAATTAATACTGGAGTAGCTGACCACTTCCTTCTCTTCTGGAAATATGCAAATTGACAACACATTCTTTGCCCTCACTGGTTTGTGTCAGAGTTGGCGTGGAGGTCAGTTTTTACCTGTTGTTCTTTCTTACTCCTGGCCCTCTGGACCTTTTGCAGATTTAATTGTGTCCAGCTGGGTCTCCTTTGCCCTTTCTCCATGTAGGACAAAGGAATACTTACCCTCGCCTATTTTCAAAGGCTTTACCTTTTCCCTTTGGATTTGTGGTTCAGCAACCCACGTCTTCCTTGACTCAGCTCCCCAATTGCCTTAATAACCTATAGAATCCAAAGGCTGACCTTCACCCTGGACTGGCTTCTCTGGTGCCTTTAAATCACACCTGCAGTCATTTAAAATGGTGACACAAAGCTGTGGTCAATTCCCGGTACCAGCTGCTAAGCAGTGTTCAAACATTTCATTCCTTACCGGACAGAAATGTGATTTATAATTAAAAGAGTTCTTTGTCCTCCATCCTCAAACATTAAAAGTTAATTACCCTAAAATGTTCTCCTTCTTCCAGAATCATAGACTCATGGACTAATGAAAATGGTATCCACTGATTTCAAAACCATGGGTTTCAGCTTCACATCAAATACTCCCTTTTGTGAATTAGAAGCCTCAGTTTCTTCACCAACAATAAAACTAAGAATTTATACTTGAGGAAAGAAATAGAGACAATAATGTACAGTCCTGCGCCACATAATGCCATTTCAATCAGGAATAGTGATTCAGTGCACTTATAATAGAGCTGAAATTTCCTATCTTCTAGTGATGTCACTTCTCATGACATTAGAGCACAAGGCATTACTCATGTGTTTCTTTGTGACAATGGTGTGAACAAACCAACCGTACTGCCAGTCATGTAAAAGTACAGCACAAATGATTATGGACAGTGCATAATACTTGATAACAAATGATCATGTTGCTGGTTCAAACATTCACTCTACTATACTTTTATTATTATTGTAGAGTGTACTACTTTATTTAAAATGTTTACTATAAAACCACATTTCATGTTACAACCCAGCAGCCTCATACATCTTGTACTCACTACGACTCTAGATTGCAGCAAGATACCATGTGGAGTGATTGACCTAAAGCATCCAGGTCTGTGTAACTACACTTTCAGATGTTCACACAAATGACAAAAATCACCTTGCCACACTTCTCAGAAGGAGTCCTCATTGCGAAGCAGTGAATTATTATATATCATTAGGAGTTTCTGACACTGAAAGTAAAAAATACAGTAAAGGGGTGGAAAGTGTGGATGGTTAGTGTTAGATTTAGAGACCAGGGAAGGACTCTGGGAGGATATTGCCTTTACGGGTAAGAGGCTGAGGACAGCCAAGGACTCAGCAATGAAAATACCTGAACAAAAAGCACTTCCAGATGATGTGGCTTGACTGTAGGGGGGGCTTCTTGTTGTGCTCAAGGGATAGAAAGCCAACAAGTGTGGCTGAAAGGCTGATGCGAGAGCAGGGGTAATTAGAGTTGTGTAGCATAGAGCCTGAGGGTCAAGGGGAGGATTTTGGATTGGGGCGTTAAAAACCACTAACATATTTTTTAGCAGAATTTCAGGGGGACATAATATTTTCATACTAAAAGGAACATTCTGCTCCATGACCAATAGATTTCAAGGAAACAGAGATGGAAACAGGGACAAGATTGAAGGTTCTGAAGCATTCCAGGAGTGTGACACCAGCGGCTTGGATGGGGTACCTGTCCTGTCTTCCTGGAACTGTGTCACTCAGTAGTTGGGAGGGAGAATTTCACAAAAATGCAAGGCTTTCACTTTGAGCACTTGGAGGAATGGACTTGTCATCTTATGAGATAGGGAAAATTAAGGGAGGATTAGTTTATAGGAGGCATGAATCATGAATGAAAACATTGATTTCAACTGAGTTTGATATGAGTATCATATGCACAATAGGAGATTCTGAGGAAGGAGCTTTACAAGCAAGTCCAGTTTAGAGATGGACTTTGGAGTCAATCATGTGTGTATACCATATGATCAAACTTTGGAGTCAATTATGTGTATAAACCATATGCTGTGAGACCATCTAGTAAGGCAGATGGCTGAGAACTTGGAACTGGGCATACAGCATTATCAGTAACCAAAAGATGTGTTTGAACTAAAGCAAAGGAGACAAGCCCAACAAGAGTTCCAAACATGGGGAGAAGAAATTTGGAGTAAAAAACAGCAAGTATGGACAATTCATCAAGGATGTTTTGAGATAAAAGGTAAGTCAGAAAATGGTGCCGATTTATAAGATGGAAATTTGTGATGTTACAAATAAGTGTCATTAAAATACAACTTATTTTTATAGTGATAAATAGAAAAGTCTAAGAATGTTTTTTAGACATGATAATCACAGTTACATAAAAATATACTAGAAAAGACTCCATAAGAAAATGCTTCTGAAGTATCAGTAGTTGTTTTTAAACCTTATAGTGGGATTATGAATGATGTAGAAAAGTCCTTTATTCTTTTCATGTATGTGTGATTTATACAAATATGCTACTTTCATTTTAAATATTTTTTTTGTTAAAAATGCATAAATCCATCCATGTTCTTAGTAATTACAGCATTACAGCTACATTTAATTTGGCCAACATTCCTAATGCTCCCTCAAAATATATTTCAGTTTTATCCTTCAGATATGATTACTTTTATGGTTTCCGAAAGAGGTCTTCCCGATTTTCACTTCATATTACCTAACTATTCAGGAATCTCCAGTGTCTCAAATATATTTTTCAGTGTAGAATTTATCAGTATTTATTTCCTATAATTTAGCAAACTTTTCTTTCTTTTCTCATCGAGCTTCTTTCATAGGCTTCTTACTCCTCAGATGATTGTGCAATAAATTTTACAATCGATAAGAGCTTGTTAATTTTCTATATTTGGATTTTTAAAAATAACTTTTGAATTTTTCATTTTATCTCTGAGTAAATTTCCTTATGGTTGTTTCAGAGAAGTTCTATAAATTATAGTTTCTATGTGTGGAAAAATATTATTATGCCCTTCCATTTTAATTATAATTTTGCTAGTTTGGTAGAATATAACATGCACGGTTCAAAATACTATTTCTGGGAACTTTGATGATGTTATGATCTTCAACACTGTCATGTGTGATTCACCACAGCTGATCAGAAAGCTGTTATCGATCTCATTTCTATTCCCTTGTAGAAATCACTTTCCTTTGACTTCCAAGATTTTGTTTTTCAATATAGTGACATGTCACTTTGTCATTTATTTTTAAATTTAATTTATTCCACTCAGTATTCTGTGTATTCATTCAACTTGAGGATATTTGCCATTTATGTATATATGTGACACTCATAATGTTTCTTGCTATATCTTTTCAACTATTTCCTATCCTCTATTTTCTCTTTATTTAGTATTTAAATGGACCTCCAATACTTTGGATCTTTTTTCATTCTGTTTTCTTAAGATTGACACATAAAATTTACATGTATTTATGTAACACCATGTGCTACAGGTACATGTTGTAGAATGATCAACCAGGGTAAGCATTGCTATCTCCTAATTTACCTTTTGTGTGTGTGTGTGTGTGGTAAAAACACTCAAAATCCTTTATTCTGTGTTGGTTTCTTTTCTTGAAATCACAGTACATTATCATTATCTTTAGCCACCTACTGTGCAATAGAACACTAGAACTAATTTCTTCAGTGACATTAACCAGTGAACCAACATGTCCCCGTTCCTCCCTCTCCCCACTCTCCCAGCCTGTACTAACCACTATTTTAACCTCCATATCTATTGGATCAACTTTTTTGTTATCAGGTATTAAACTCAGAGGCATTTGACCACTGAGCCACTTTCCTAGCCCTTTTTTTGTAGTTTATTTGTAGACAGGGTCTCACTGAGTTGCCTAGCACCTCACTTTTGCTGAGGTTGCTTTGAACTCATGATACTCTTGCCTCACCCTTTGAGACACTGGGATTACAGACATATGCAACACTCCCCTTTGAGAAACTTTTTTTTTTTTTTAATCTCCCATAGGTAAGTGGGATCAGGTGGTACTTGTCTTTCTGTGTCTGGCTTATTTTATTTAATATGTTGTCCTCTAGTTCCATCAATGTTGTTGTGAATGAAAGGGACTCATACTTTATATGGGTGAATAGTATTCCATTGTGACTGTTTTGCTTTTTACACATTTCTTTCTCTTTATTACTTAGTTCTAAATGTTTCTCAGTTTGACCTTCCAACTCTTTAATTTGCCCTTCAACACATCTAATTTATTATTCAGGACATGTACTATGTTTATTTATGCAAGTGAAATAGCTATTAAATAATTTTTCATTTTAAACAATTTATTTTTATTTTTTTTTGGGTATAACCTATATTTGTTTCTCACATACTTTCTTTTTAAATGACAGCATTTACATCTCCATATTTTAAGGTTTTTCTTTTGGTGTATTTGGCTTATTATTTTGTTGTCCTCAGAATGCATTTTCCTTTTTATTTTTTTTCTGCTTGTTCTTTATATTTCATGTAAATGATTGCTCTCAGATATTTGGTAAACATTGATTCTGTGTTCAGTTCCTATGATAGTCTTTACACATTTCCTGGCCTACAGAAACTCCCTTTTCTGGGGGAAACTTACCTTATCTCTAAAACATGTGGTGTGCTATCTTCAATTGTTGGCTCATAGTTTTGTGTTTCCTCTTGTTGCCAATTGTTTTTCAAATTTGAATATTATAAGCACATTTTTATGCCTAACTTACTATGACCTAATTTTATAATCTTGTTCATATATTCTTTATTGATGTTATGAATAAACTCTTAGCACAAGTATTTCAAAACGGAAAAGAATTGCCCACACCCTGGGTGGCAGGCAGCCTCACCAATGGTTCAGTCTCCATTGATTCAGGAACTTGTGCAGGTGCTTTTGGAATTCTCTTAGCCTTCTGTCATGAAGCCCTGATCTATTCTTCCCATTTGACCCACAGTATCTAATGTTGGAAGGGAAAGATATGAACACAGAGAATACTCCTTTCCAGAAACCTCCTCTCAGACTTCACTGGCCAGAAACGGTGACGTAAACATTCATTGCTTTAACAGAAACTGAAAAATGAGCGTCACCTGACTATGGTTCAGAAGGAACATGGGACTGCTTGAATGGAGACCCAAAGTACATCATGGAGGAGTTCTAAGAAAATGAGTGCTGTGTGGGTTTTGGGCAAACACAGTGTTTGCCATCATGGATACATATTATCTAGTTTCTTAAAACTCTAGATTTACAAAATCCAAATGGCTTTATTTTTATGATTATTGTTTCTACCACATACTTCAGAAGTCATAAAATAAAAACCTATTCATAAAACTCATTTGAATGCAGCAGTGTGGCTGTAAGTTTAACTTCATAAAATCATGATCCTTATTTTAGAGTAAAAGGAAAAAAATTCGGTTGCTTGAAGAGTGCTTGAAATAAGGATTTTATAAGTGAAGAAGTCCAGTTCTAGCCTTCAGCCTACCTCCCTTTTCAATGAGAAAGTAGCATTTGTATTTAAATTCTTCCAGGAAAAGAAGAAATATATTATTTGTGTTTGGGTTAACAAAGATCTAATTTGTATGCCTGGCATACACAGGTCTTTCAATGAGTATCTGTTGACCTTTTGGAGTTTGGGAGGAACTGTACATGTGAATAGTTTAGGTTTTGTGTTAGCTCCAAATAATAGCAATAGCAATAACCTCATTTTCAAATGAAAGAGATCACAGGGAAAGATGATCATTTTGATGAACATTTTTCTAGACTGAAAAATAATACAAAGCAAATTAAAAGATTTGTTGAGAATTAGGATAAATAGTTTGCCTAAATATTTAAAAGTTAATGATCTCAAAATTTTAATGTCATATAAATCTATAAGGAAAAGTAGGAAGAAATAAATGGGAAAGAAATGAAGAAACCAGTCAAAGAGAAGAATATAAATGACTAAAGTGCAGCTTCACAAGTTTCTAATTGAATAGACCAACGTTTAAAAATAAAAAATTTTAAACATTGGACTATTCAATACCAAGTGAGGTTTGCTAAAACAGACTCATAAATTGATGGTGTAGTTATAATTTAGTGAGACTTTTATCTTAAAAGTTTTAAAGCTTTTATCTTAAATCAGCTTAGAATTATGAATCAAAAGCCTGATGGTACTTACATGTTTAAACCAATAATGCCTTTACTGGGAATTTGTGCTTAAAGATTTTGAAATCTAGAGAGTTTTAAGAATAAAAATAGAAATTATAACCAAGACATCTTTATTTTAAATAATATGTAATGTATTACTTTTTTCATAATTATACTTACAGAAAAAATAAAAACAGTTTCTTTTGATAACTACTAATTGAAAAAATCCAGAGATAAATTATATATAAAAGATAATATAATTATGTAAAGGATAATGAGTCTTAACCCTAAAGTTTACTTGCTTTTCTCCAGGTATTTTTATTTGCTCATCTGTGTTTATCTGTTGTTTCCAATATTTCTTCCTTGAGAAGAAATTGCTTTGACAAACTGTATAATCTAAACAATAACCATAACAACACGATATCTGTGGTTCTCTTTTTTGAACCATTACATGCTATAAAATCCTTCCATTCCCCCTCCCAATGCTGTGAGTGAAAAAGCAAGCTTTATTTTCTCAATGTTCAGTTAATAAATGTGAGGTGCCAATCATGTGGAGCAACTTCCCCAATGTCACACAGCTCTTAAGTGATAGCACCTTAATACTTTCATCTTGGTTTCTAGTTCATTGTTCACTCTTCTAGTCAAGATGTTCATTTCTTTTATATGAAGTGCATAATTCATTGTTTGGAAACCTTACTGTAAATTATTTGAGTTTGGGGGGTTTGAGACCACTTTTGGACTCCTAGTAAACACTCTAATGATTTCAAACATTTTTCTAGTAATATAACCTAGAGAGATAGAGTTTTCTGAGACAAAATAGTGCAGAAAATATGGATCTCATCTCTAGGCCTCAGTCTGCAAATAAATGCAGAGGGACATTCTGGGTTGACCCATCCTGGAAACCATTGACAATATATTTTGGCAATTTAGAGAAAAATAACCTGGTGCAGGTCAGGAACACGTTGGCAATTTGGCACCATGACCCGAACATCTGTGTGCTCTGTTCTCTTTAAAATTGGGCAAAATCTTTTCATCTGGCATTCTGGGATGGCATGAGAATTAATCATTCATTTTACCAAAAGTTTCCTCTTTGAAACAAAAACATCTGTGCATGTGATTAAACATAAAGTCATAAAAGCGATTGTTTGCACTTGGTCTTTATGGACTAATGACTACTGTATTAGCACAGGTCTGCTGGGACTGCTAGCCCTGAGCAATATATTAATTCAAAAAACATAACTACAACAAGTATTATTATATATATATGGTGAGAAAATTATAGAAACATGCTCTGAAGAATTATGTTTGGAAAAAGCTTTTGCTGTATTTTATAAAACAAAGTAATAAGATAAGTGTTTATAACCAGCAGCCATTCTGAATTTGGTTGATTCTCAGTTAAATATAAAAAGAAATAATAAATGAAGACTGTGTCATCTGTACTTTTCTCAAGCCACTGAGGAGGTAAGTCTGTGTTTCATATTAGAGCTCAGGGAAAAACTCTCATTCATCCAGCCCTTTCAGCCTACTTCCCAAACTCAAGGCGAGTATAAATTTCATTTATCTAGAACTTGTTCTTGCTCTTTTTTTGAGAATGCCCATCTTCCTTCTGCCCACATGGGACCCTCCTAAGTACCCACCATACATGCACACTTTGGTTGATTCTGTTCTGGAAACTTAACTTATTGCCCCATGATCAAACCTCATAGCACTTAGTAAATATCTTGTAGTACAATGATCTCATACTATTATAGTTGTTCACACAACTGATTTTCCCACTGATCACAAATTCGTTGATGATATGGTCTCTAACTGTGTGTTCTTATTACTCATAGAAAAATTCTTAAAAATGTTTATTGAAGAAAGTGAATTCACAGACCTAATATCATCTGCTGGTTTCATCAAAGAGTTTTCCTTCATATAAAATGGGAATATATATTTTTTTTAAATTCAAAATATGGGTAGGAATATGATCAAAATTTTTCTGTATCCAAAGGAGACTGAAAATGAAAATGGATTCAAATCAAGTTAGATTTAACATCAACAAGTGCAGCTATATGATTTTTATTTTTCAAAAGAGTTAAAAGCCACAATAGAGAACATCGATAGTTAATACCACACACAGAATGTTAGTCTACATATATGAAGGATTATGAAAAATATTATTCTTGATTACAGATTGAAATAACCTGGGAGCTATATAAAATACTGATGCCTGGGCCCCACCCAAGTGATCAGTGGTGTGGTGGGGAATTTAAATTTCTCCAGGTGAGTCTAACATGTAGTGGAGGTTGATAACTTCTGCCTTACAACAAAATAGCTTCCAAATGTGCACATACCACACCTGAAAATGAACCCTGTTGATAAATGGGTTCTTCATTTTTTGTGAATCCTTTAATCTTTTCAAGAATCATGAAACTGAGAATTTTATTATTGGCCAGTACATAAGATAGATGATCTCCTTATGCCCCGCATGTTGAATAACCAGAATGCTAGCAGATCCAGAGCACAGAGTAGGAGATCCAGTGTGACCCCTTATGCTCATTGCTATAGACTTAGGAGAGGCCAAGATAAGTTACCCCTTTAAACCATGTCCACTAAAGCAGTATCTTCTGTGTACATCTCGGGCAGACTATAGATAATAATCTAGAAACTAAAAATTTATTAATTCCCAATGTAGGGATTGAAAAACAAAATCCGTTTGAGAAACAACTTACTTTTTCCCTGAAGCTAAAATATTCAACAGATACTGCCAAGAAGAGAAAGCAAAGATATTTCCAGTGACAATTTTAACCAGCATTGAGTGAAGGACCTGTTATTTTATTATGGTATCTATCTATTCTCTTTCTCTCTCTTCCTCCTTCTCCTCCTCCTCCTCCTCCTCCTCCTTCTTCTTCTTCTCTCTCTCTCTCTCTCTCTCTCTCTCTCTCTCTCTCTCACACACACACACACACACACACACATACACACACACAAACACATACAAATAAATCATAATTAAGTAATTTTGGAAACAAAGAAATTGAATCATCACAATTAACTTTCTCCACAAATCCAGATATGTGTTTTGCTTATACTTGCAGCAAGCTGTGATTCCCATGTGAAAGGTATCAATCTATTTCCATTTCCTGTCAATCATCCATGCCATTGTAGGGGCCTGGTATGTTGGGTTATGACCTTTCATTCTGGACAAGAGCCAAAAGCCACCAGTAATTTCACTGATGTAATTATTAGGGCTGTTTCTAATAAGCCTAAAAATGTAATGTTAACATTTTTCACATGTTTGCAGGCTTCTGGCTTTCAAGTAATCCGCAGCATGCAATTGTATCCTTTTGTTTAGGAATATTGGAAGAAAATATAATTTTTAATAGCTGAATTTCGACCATTGCTTAAAAATATCTTGCCTACAGGACCATGATATGCTATTATTTTAGAATTTTGATATTTTCTTCATGGTAGGCCAAATGTTTGACAAAATCAAAATTTATTGAACATATATTTGCTGAGCATCTATTATGTGGCAGACTCAGTATTAAGTACTGAAAATTAAAATCAAAATAAGAGCAAGTTGCCAGGCGTGGTAGTGCATTTCTGTAATCCCACTGGCTCAGGAGGCTGAGACAAGAGAATCGCCAGTTCAAAGCCAGTCTCAGCAACCTAGCAAGACCCTCAGCAACTTAGCAAGACCCTCTTCCAAAATAAAAAAATGAAAACAGCTGGGGATGGGCTGGGGATGTGGTCAAGCGGTAGCGCGCTCACCTGGCATGCGTGCAGCCTGGGTTGGATCCTCAGCACCACATACAAACAAAGATGTTGTGTCCGCTGAAAACTAAAAAATAAATATTAAAATTCTCTCTCTCTCTCTCTCTCTCAGTCTCTCTCTTCTCTCTCTTAAAAAAAAAAAAAAACAGCTGGGGATGTAGCTCAGTGATAAAGTGTCCCTGGGATCAATCCTAAGTACCAAAAAACCCCCACAAAAAAACAAACAAAAAAAGAAAGCAAATCCAGTTTCTCAAGTAGATGAACTCATTAAAAAATGAATCACCATTTAAGTGATTGGTAGAGACCCATGGTGTAAATCCCAGGACTATGGATTATGAACGTCTGATTTGGGGGTATAATATTCTTATAAAGAGCAGGAAACTGAGGCACAAAGATCACATAGCTAGTATGGCAGCAAAATTGAGAGCTAAACCTAAGAAGTTGGATTACAGAGACTATTCATTCCCAAGCGCTATGCCATTCTGGTTCTGAGCTCTGACTGATTTGTTTAAATAGGGAAGAATGCCAAATTATATTTTGAAGAAATCAATTTTCATATACTAAATACCAATAATAATGAAATAACCTGGTGCTTCCAAATCTTCTTGCCTCAAGCTCCTGAGTCATTTGGGATTACAGGCATGGATCATCACTCCCAGGCTGAATAGATTCTGTAGATATGGGTCCCCAGGGTAAACATACTTCATGACTCTTTCTGCTGGACCTGGAGGCATGGGTATCCTACTCATCACATGGGTAAATACCGCTATCCTGCAATCATCAGAATAAAGCAAAAGCAATCATTAAGAGAATCCATTCTTTGCAGTTGAAGGAGATGGATTCAGTTTGTTCTCAAAACATTTACTGAAAAAAAAATGTCATTCTGGGTGTGTAAAGGCAAGTAGAAAATGACTCCTGCTTGTCTGTCTCCTTTAGTAGCAGCGGAACATGAGGGGATGTGTTCCAAGTAGGTGGGATGTGTTCTGGGATGGCAGCTTAGGGCTTAAGGAAGGTTCTGGCAGGGAGATAATGCCAAAAGTTGATGTTCTCACTTTCTCCAGTTATCAAAATATGCACATTCCATTGCTATAAAAAGTAGGAAAATGCTGGCAAATTACCACCCTCTTTGTCACTATTTGTAAAATCCTTTAAAAAGTAAAATGATCAATTAAGGGATGTCTATGTATAGATGTTTCTTGACTTATAATGGGGTTACATCCTGGTGAACTCATAGTAAGTTGAAAATATTGGGCAGAGAATTCATTTACTACACCTAACCTATGAAACATCCCCACTTAGCAATGCAGCTCAAAACACATTGAAAATTCAAAGCATAGTTTCTACTGAATGTATATTGCCTTCAAACCACTTTGAAGTTGAAAATTCATAATTTGAACCATCATAAAGCAAGGACCATCTCTATATATTTGAAGGATGAGTGCTTTTCTTAATTTAAGTCCTGGTTCATCCATTTTATAATCATGGTATTTTGAACATAAAGGTCACATAACATATCTGAAAATCAATGTTTCCATCTCTAAAATTAAATACCTAACTTATTATTATCTAATTCATATGGGATAAATAGAAAAAAGTAAAGCTTTTAAATACAGTGCTAGACAAACATTAAAAGCTCTGTCATTTTGAGGCTGCCCACGGTGGCACTAGCCTATAATCACAGCAGCTCAGGAGGCTGAGACAGGAGGATGACAAGTTCAAAATCAGCCTCAGCAAAATAGAGGCTCTAGGCTACTCAGTGATACCCTGTCTCTAAATAAAATGCAAAGTAGGGCTGGAAATGTTGCTCAGTGGTTGAGTAGAGCTGAGTTCAATCCTGGTACCTGCCCCCCTCCTCCAAAAAGCTCCATTATTTTGATTTACTGCTTCATTATTATTGTGATCAAATGGAAATGTCTCTCCAGGGCATAAAAACAAAACTAGAAAATTGCTAGCCATTGGCTTTCTTTTTGTGTAGGGAGAAAGAGACAGATTTCTGCAATCTGGTTCCAAAGCTACAAGGGGAAAACAAAGGGTGGCCTCTGGCACAAAACTTCCTGCCTCGTAAGGTAGTAGTTCTAGTCATTATTGATCTCTATACTGAGCCCTGTCACCTGTATTTCCCTACTGAAATCTTTCAGATATAATTTTAAAAAAAGAAATTTTAAGTAGGTGGACACAATACCTTGATTTTATTTATTTATTATTATTTTTTGTGGTGCTGAGGATCGAACCCAGTGCCTCACATGTACTAGGCAAGCACTCTAAAACTGAGCTACAACCCAGCCCCAGATATAAATTTTGTATGGGCAACTGGAAAGAGAATGAGTCTGAGTTCAACAAAGAAGTTTTGGCCCTAAAACAAAAGTGCAAAATAACAGAAGACGGATACTGTTGTTCCCAGCAAGTAGTGCAGGAACTGAATACACATTTGACTTCATATTTCAAATTAAGCTTAACGCAGGTACCAGAGACAATGCAGCTTCCTTGCCCACTGAGTTTGAATTTTCAAAATTTACCTGCAGAAGTGAGCAAGATGACCTAATTGCACCTCTGCATTTCACTTCAATTTATGTTTTTGAGTGACAGGATGTTGCTTTTTAGGCAGGGGACTTGCGTTTAATAATTCAGTAATTAGATGCACCGCTGTCAACTGTGAAATTCCTGACAGTTTTTTCAATGACAACAGATTGGAGGCTATTTTGGTTCTCCAAGGTGTCTCTCAGTTGTCTTTAACAGGAAGGACAGAGGTATGTTGAATGTGTCCTTCCTCAGTTGTGTGCAAACCAGGTGCAAAGGCGGCTGAGAGTTTAAGTCCAACACCTTCCTTTCCTCTTTCAGATGACATTAGGGACAAGGGTCCAGGCACGGCCAGAGAAAGTGGGAAAGAGTAAGAGTAAAAGTGCCTCATCATTCCACTTCTACCACAGGTGTTGGCCTAGCATCTTTCAGTGAACATCACCTTGCAGGAGACAAAGGTCCAGGGGAAGATAACAATCTCAGCATGTCACTGTGCAAACTCTGCCTACACAAAGGTATCTACTTCATTTTTGAGTCTCAACAAGTTTTTCTTTTTTTTTTAACACGTAATTTATTTTTTTTTCAAAGAAGAAATCTTTCAAAGGGGGAATAAAAAGGTGAAAAGTGCTAACAGTAGTATACTAATTAGCAAACAGTCCCTGGCTCCTCGGCATTAGAAGACTTAGGCACATTATGCTTTATGTCTTTGTTCACTGGCAAGGACTTACAGTAGCCTAATAACTCACTCTCAGACCTGCTTTATCAAGAAGACACTTTGTTTTAGAAATTATAAAAGATCATTTAGAGCAGTCACAAATTGCTACTTTTAATAAAATGATTTTTTTTCCTCACTCAATAGAATACCATAAAAAACAGTAGTGTATAGAGAAGTAGTCTATAGAAAAGGAACATTCTTGGCTTTGAGAAAATAGTACTGGGAAAATGATAATATATCAATGAATCATGGTACAAAAGGGGATGAGGAGGCCCATTCTCTGACACTTCCTCTGTGACTCCCCCGTCAATCTGCCCCATCATTCCTTGAGTCTTCTTCCTGAGCTTGTTCATCCAGATTTGCTCTTAATGCTGGGTCCTAGAAGGTCAGTTTTTGCCATCTGCTCTTTCCTACACACTGTCCCCAAAGTGGTCCAATCCATTGTTTTCTAAAACTGTGTGCACACTGAAGTTCCTCAGGGGACTCTTAGTATGATCATTTCTGGCCACCTCTCTTACCTGCTGAATAAAAATCACTAGGGGTTGGGGCCAGAAATTTATTTCCCAGGTTCTGTTACCGGAACTCAGGTAAAATCTATTTACATCACTTAAGCTGCAAGAGTTGTAAAGATCTGCATTTTTAGACCTAACTTCCCTCTTAGCCTCAGGCATGGCTGTCTGACTGCCTGACAAATATCTATGTCTGGGTGTCATTCAAATTCTTCACATGCAACATGCCTGAAGGCAGTTTCCTCCTCTTGCATTTACCTGTGATTCTTGTATCCACTCTGGCCTCTAATACCTTAGGGTCCTTTCTGTCCCCCACCCTCTACCATCCTCATCAAGTCTTAAGACACACGCTTTCACTGCATTGTTTTGTTCTTCATCTTCTAGTTTAGGATCTCCCCAAGCTTGGCTTGGCTTGCCATGAGTAAGTTAGGGATTGCTGATGGATAGGATGTGAGGAAACAATGAAGAGGAGGAGCCAAGAAAGGCTCTAAGGATTTTGGCATTAGGACCTGGGGTTATTAGTGTCCTTTTTGGATATGACTAAGCCTGTGATAGAAAATTATTTTACAGAGAAATAAAAAATTTAATCTTAAGACATATTAACTATGAGATGCTAATGACATATCCCGGTTGAGATGTCAAGTAGGAAATTTTATATACATGACTTTGAATCTTAAGTACTGACTTGGAGATATGAAGTTGGTTGTTCTTTGTAAATAAATAGATAATACTTAAAGCAGCGAGGTTGGAAAAGACCATCCAGAAAGAATGGGCTGATAAAACTTTGGGGATTGATAATTACTTTCCTAAACTCATTTTGCCTAACCTTACGTATCCCATGCTTAAGCCACATCACACTATTTCCTAGAGAAGAACAGGCAGTGGGGAGCTAGTGATACTCCACCAGGCTCTTTCTTCCTAAACTCCCCCGTTGCATTTTCTATTCTTTTGTAAAGAGTTCTAAGCTCCAAATTGAAGATGGATTTCCTGCCATTTCAGTTTCAACCGACTCACTGTTATAACTGGGCTTTCTATTTATTTGCTTCCTCAAACTCTGGATCTACTATGGTAGACATGAGATTCCTGTTCCCTGAAAGAACTCAAAAAAACATATAGCTATAGACTTGTGCCTCTACAATACTCCAAGATTCTCCCAATCCCAGCGAACTTTCCTGTCTTGTTTATTAGGTCTTTTCTTAGAGTTCAATGATTTACAGTAAATCTCTGTGATCAGACTCCCAAGCTTTGCTAGGGGTATATAGAAGGACATTTTTGGAATTTAGAAATCTTTGATTAGTTCAACAAAGCTAGGCCTTTAAGACCATTGGCCTGAAAAAAAAAAGTTAGTTTGAAATTCAAGCTGAGCAATGACTTCTTTGTACTATGTGGCATTTGCCCTGCTCCTGAAACAATTAATGCCATTGATGCAATGGGCAAGAAATGTCAGGGCTACATGATTGGCAGGGAAGGAAAAATACATTATTTTCAATATCCCCCACTTTCTCTTTCTGCCAGACCTTTTCACCTTTGAAAGGAACATTTGTTCCCATGGATGTGCTCTCTACCCGTCTTCCCAGACAGGGGGCGGTGTGTCACTTTTCTGTGTAAAACTGTCCTGTGAAGGCAAGCTTGCCTACTCTCTGAGACTGTTGTAAGTCCCCTCTAGATTGAGAAGATCCCCATCTTTAAAGCAGAGAAGAAATAGATTTCCTGAGATGAAGAGTGGGTTCTTCTCACCCAGAGGAAGCAGAAGTAGCATAGTGGGAGAAATCTCTATCACCTGAGTTAAGGAAATACAAGGCACTATTAATCCAGTGTGTGGGGGTTTGCATTTGTACACATTGACTTTACCAATCCTATATCCCTCCTTATTGGCTCTAATTTAAAAAGGGAACTGAGGGCTGGGGTTGTGGCTCAGTGGAAGGGAGCTCACCTAGCACATGAGAGGCAATGGGTTCGATCCTCAGCACCACATAAAAATAAACAAACAAACAAACAAACAAATAAATAAATAAAGGTTAAAAAATTATTTTAAAAAAAGGGAACAGAGAATTTAGGACCAAAAAAAAAATGGAGGAGAAACATACTGGATGGTGGAGTTGAAACCAGGATTTTTATTTAATGTTTTCAAAGAAACAGTAGAAAAAATAATACTGAGGAATTTGGATTTTAATACTGTAGTCTCTTAAGAAGTGCGCTGAGACATACATTATCCACCATGGGCCAAAACAAAGTACTTTTTTTTCAAAAGTTATCTTAAGTAAAATTGAGACTATATCATCTTACAAATTGAGTTGGTTAAATTTTCCTATTTCTTGATCCTGAGACCACAATGTCTCACACAACTCCACAGGTTCAAGGTTGTGGGAGGATGAAACTCAGCAAATATGTTTTACATATTATGTACATGAGATAAGGATCATAAGTATTATAAGTTAATAAGTCTTATGTATTATATAGAAGTATTATAAGTATTATGTTAAAAATAAATGAAGTTAGCTCCTAAAAATATTTCAAGAAATTAATGGTAATAAAATGATTATTTGTTTAGAAAGAATTTATAAAACAAAACCAGTACATTGCAGAATGACCGTTTACTTCTATATTAGTTATAATTTCAAAGCATTCATAGATCTAATAGTGTCAGTGCTGTGTTATGTGCTAAATGCAAAGTATACCAGGACAGCCTGTTCATTTTATTCACAGGAGATTTGAATATAGTATATTTGAAAATACTTTTAAAACTCCCCACTCTCATTTATTCAGGCTCTCAGACCCCAGAGTCACTCTAGCACTACTTTTTCCAGTTATCACAAAATTCTTTTCCTTGACCCTTTACCTTCCTTTATGATTTCTTTTTCTTCATGCCTTCATCCAAATAAAATCTACATTATGGCTACAGTGCTATGTAATTTCCTTGACTTCCCCCATCTTTTTAGTTTTTTGCTTTTCTTAATATCTACCTTCTGCATCATAAAAAATTCAAAGAACAAAACCTGACTGTAATGTTCTGTGTCCTGTCAACCTGTGTAGATCCTCAGTCTTACTATATCATCTCGAGCACAAGAGCCTCCTCACAATGGAAATAAGAGAAAGAAAGAAGGAAAGGAAGACTAGAGAGAGTGAAAGGAGAAATAAGTTAGTTATATGAGTTTTTTCCCTAAGTATCTTTGTATGGATGTTTTGCAAAAGAAATTGATACTTGTCAAATTTCGGGGTTTTTTTGGATTATTTTATGAAGTGATATAACATTAGCATGGGCAAAAGTGTTTTCATCATTAAAAAACACAATGTCGATAAAACTCATTGTTGGGATTTATTACAAAACACAGGGGGATATAGTAGGATATCAGATAAATGACAGGAATTTTCATTCTATTTGGGATCTTTGGTTCTGAGTTGAGCCAGAAAGAGGGCTTCAGAGTAAAACTAAGGAGGGGTTATTGCTGACTCCATTAGAGGGGCTGGAATAATGATGGAGAATAAATGAAGTCACCACATGACAGATACTTTGGATTTGGTCACTGTTAAAAAGGGAGAATAGTTCCAAAGGCTGAAGGGAGGTGATAAGTAGTCATTAAAATTCAAGTACAAGATAAGTTAAGTCTCAATTTATTAAGAAAATTCATGACCAGAGGAAAATAGGAAGCAATTCCTCAGGACTAGTCTGAGATAACCAGAAGGCTCACTGCCCAGGGACCAGTCTTCATCTTCCCTGTACCATTGTGTTGACCTTTTTGGGTGTGAAAGTGTGACCCAGAAATTTTGCTTTTCACCCTATAATTCCTAATGCAAGAAATAATAAAAACTTCTTGTTTCATCAAATTTTCAGATAGTTACTACACTTATTCTTTACACTTCGTTCGCAGAATTTCTTAGAAAATGGGTGCTGATGAGAACCATAAGGTCATGGTTGAAGTTTACGTGCACGGTGGAGTTCACATATAAATGAGAGTTTCTGAACCCTGGTAAGTGAAACCTAGGGTGTTGCCTAGATTTGAGAACCTTTCTGTGGATTATGTAGTGCTTTGTCATAGCTCCTCCTAAGTGTCTGTATGGACTCCTGCATGTGTATATGATTGTGCCTTCTTGTCACCTCTGTGGCTTCCTTCTGTACTTGTTATTTTCTGTCATCACTGCCTTTGCAAAGTGTGTGCCTATGACAAGAATATGCACACTCTAGCCACCACTGAATTGACAGAAACTCCCGAAGGTCTGCACGTAAATGCAATCATCAGCCTTTTCTTATATGGCCTTTTCCCATTACCTGAGATCCCAGGGCCTGTCCTCCTGTAACACTAATTGAGAACTTCCCATCTGGAGGAAATCAGGGGAATGGAATGAAACAGAAGACCCAAAGCAGTACCAAGGATAAATCTATGTGTTCACAACCAGACTTCGGGAGAAACTTGCTACAAGAGAAGTGTCATTTCAGAGCTGTAAAATCATTTAGCAGTACGTCAAGTAGCCCAGACTTGACATTCCCACTTCACTTCTTTGTGCATACTGTTCTCTCTGTTTGAAATACTCTTTTGTGCCTTATTAACCTCATAACCTCCTGCTTATTTGTAGACTTAATTCACACAAAATCTTTGTGTGTATTCTTTCTTATGCTCAACATCCTTTTACTGAAGGCTTGACTTTACCTGCTGGTGGAATAATGCCCCTTTCCTACCTGCTCCAAATTAGTCCCACTTCCAATATCTGTGACCTGTGAATAGATTGTTATTCGACCATACAAATTAATATGGGAGATGAAATTAAAGATGCTAATGAACACATTTTTTTTAAGACGGATATCCTGGAAATGGGTGAGCACAAGGTAATCAGAGTCTTTTCAATAAGGAAAGGTTGGAGGTAAAGTTAGACCTCTGAATGATATCATCATAACGGTTTGACACACCATGTGTATTTGAAGATGAATGGAGGCTGTATCAAGTAACAATAACAACTTCTGAAAACTGGAAAAAAAAATGTCTCCTAGAGCTTTGAGAAAGAAATGCAGCCCTGACATCTTTATTTTAGCTGGTGAGACCCATTCTAGAGTTCTGACCTCCAAATCGCTAAGATTATAAATTTGTGTTTTAAGCCAGTGAAACTGTGGTCATTTGTGATAGCAGCAACAGGAAACTAATACACTCAGTGAGTATACACACCATCACAAAGTCTTTCCTTATATATTTCTTCTGTTAGATTGTGAGCTGCTTAAGGTCAAAGGCACAGTGTCTTTCAGTTCTTTATCCCTGATACCTGTCACAACATGTAATAAGTCCTGAATAAGAAGAGACATAGACAGAAAAGAGGGAAACAAAAATTCTTATGGTGAATTTAAATTTTCAAATCCATAAGTGTTCTCCTTATAGAGTAAACTGTTGATGATCTATGGCTCTTCTGGGTGTTGCCAGGACGAACAACAATCTTTTCAGTGGTAGCTGTGTTGCCATGTCCTATATGATTTGTCTTCAAAATTGTCATCAAGAAGTTGTCTTAAACCAGCTGCATAGCCAGAGGGATTTAGAAAAATACAATTATGGGATAAGACCAAAGCCACATTCATGGGTAAAGCATAGCAGCAAATGTTTCAATTTTTCAATTAAAAGAATATCTGAAATACAAAAGTTTTAAAGAAAATAGTCTGAGGATAAGGAGGAAAATAAAAAGAAAAGTACATATAATCAAAATAAGTATAGAAATACAAGCCGTTGATGAATATGTCAATTTGGTTTTCAAAATATAAAGCTAATGATGGGACAGACCTAAAACACAGATAAGCAAGACTAATTGAAAAAGTCTGTAAGCAGAATATTCTGGGAACTAAAAAGTTAATCAGGTATTTAAAAAATGTAGACTGACCCCAAAAGATCAAGAAGCATACAAACTTTAAATGAAACACCTTAAAATTTTTATTTGAAAATAAGTTCTAGATTATATAATTCTTCAGTGACTTATTTCAACTTGTTGGAAGAATATAAAATTGCCACATTATATGAATTACATTTACTATACATGGAAAAATTAAAGTGCCACAAATCCTATTTCTGAAGCTAGCAGAATTCTGCTGTCAAAACCTGAGGGAAATGACACAAAGAAATAAAACTATGGATCTTTGCATCTGATAGGAATAAAGTATAAAAATTTTAAAAAATGCTAATTCTACTACTATTACTAATAAGTATGATTGTTACATTATTTATGGTCTCTTGTTATGTAACAGGAATTGGGCTGGGATGTCTTACCTCACATTATCCTTGCAGACATTAATAGTCAGATCCATTAGTATTCTCAGCAAAAGGCAATCAGTGATACAGGCCTAAAAACTAACAAGAGGCAGAGCTAGGCTATTCACACTGATTCTTAACACCAAAGCCATTAAGTAATAATATCTTCAAGTGGTTTGTCATTCTCCACTCTCAAACAGTGTGGTGAATAGGTAAAAGGCTTCATATTACCACTCATACATACTTAAAGAACAAACAAAAGCAATGAGAACCTCAACAGAGGCCAAAATCCCATAGAGTTTATTACCAATTTATAATAAAAATTAATAAAAATCCAGAAAACCAAATGAAATAATAAACAAGTAACACTTTTGTTTAAAGACAACTAAAAACTAAACATTGACAGGCTAGAGAAGTAGCTCAGTTGTAGAGGGCATGCTTAGCCTAAGTGAAGGCTTGGGTTTCGTCCCCAGCACTGCCAAAAAAGGAAAAAAAAAACATAAGCAACAAAAATGGCTTTTATTTTTAAAGAGAGAGAGAGAGAGAGAAATTTTAACATTTATTTTTTAATTTTCGATGGACACAACATCTTAATTTTATTTTTATGTGGTGCTGAGGATCAAACCCAGCGCCTCATGCTTGCCAGGCGAGTGCGCTACCGCTTGAGTCACATCCCCAGCCCACAAAAACAGCTTTTTTTTTTTTTTTTTTAACACAAAAGCATAAAAATGTCAGGCAATGCTACTTCCTTAAATGGGGAAAATTATGAAAAATTCCTATTAGAGTCAGAAACATGACTATAATTCCTATTGCTTGGTAATTGTGTAAGACTTTTTTAAATTCAAATCAATGTCTAAATATATTAAAACAAAATATTTATAGGGTATAAAGAGATTCCCCATCCCCCAAATAAAAAGAACCTTGCTCTGTGAAAATAATTTGGTTATATACTTAGTAATCCTATGGACATCCACTGAAGCACCAAGAACTACTGGCCCATTAAACTAAGTAGAAATAAAAGTAAACACAATTAAACCACTGAACTTTTCAGATAAAGATAATAGAAATTTTGATAAATGTAATATATGTATATAAATATATATATATATATATATATATACATATATATGAGTGCATATATGCACTCTCTATATGCTTAAATGTGTAGACTCATATTCCACATTTGTTTGTAAAAGGGGAATAGGGAATAATAATTGGAAAATATAGCAACCCTTTTAGTTAGTGTGTGTATATATGGTGAAATTTTTAATAATTTTTTCTAAAACTTTTTAAATCATTCCAAAGTTGATTTAGAGAAATATTTGGAAATGTACTGTAATAGAGGCATATTTATATTACAATATTTTTAAACACAAAATGAAAATAATTGGTCAGAAAAGTACCAGGGAATATAATTTTGGATGTTAAAAGAAAAGCATTGATAATCCTAATGTAGATGTCTTCATGTGCGTGTCGTGTGTGTGTGTGTGTGTGTGTGTGTGTGTGTGTGTGTGTGTGTTTTCCAACCTACTGCTGCAGTCCGGCTGGGCAAAATAACCGGGAGGTGACAAGCAACTTGAAGGTTGAAGCAGGAACTACTTTATTGCAAGTGAACTCAGCGGGAACTGATCGAGAACTCAAAGTAGCGGGCACCCAAGGTAGCAGGAGCCGCTTCTCTGCGGGGCAGCAGAGGTATATATACCTAACTAATTACACACAGCTTGACTCAATTAACATCATCTAGATACAGCAGTCAGCCAATAAGGAATCCTCATCATCTTAATGGCTCGCTGGCGTTGCTTCACAAACCACTCCTCCTGGCAAAGTGCCAGGCGCCATCTTGACTTGATTTGTATCCCCAACAACCTACAACATGAGAGTTGAAGCATGGAAAAGTGAACAAATATTCAATAAACCACCGTAGCATTTTTTGAAGAGCAAGTTAAATACTTGTATTATAGTTACACCCCAAATAATTCTTTCACTACCTTATGAACAATTATGTTATTTAATTTCAGGAGAAAGAAAGAATTGCTAACATAAAAAACTAATAGAAAAGCATGAATAGACATTAACATTTAAAATTTTATATTTTATATAATCCCAAGAAAAAAATGATGCCAGTGACAAAATGGGAAATGTATTTATGACAAATAAAATGATAGAATTAATAGCATTTGTACTTCAACAGTTATTAAAAACCTGATGAACATGATGTTTGATATTCCAATTGAATATAAACTGACATTAACAGAAAACTCCTAAAGGGCCATAAATATTCAATAGACAATTGTTGAATAACTGTTACCAACCTAACAGTTAACTAAAGAGAAACTAAGGGAAAACAACAGTGTCATTTTTTCATCATAGTTGGGCAATGATACACAAAACTATTTGAATAATACTTGGCCAGATTTGGTTTTGATAAATTGTGTCATTCTTTATAAGCAGATATATATATATATATATATATATATATATATATATATATATATATATATAATAAAAATAACTTCAAAATAGTTTTTTAAACTTTTGTCAAGGGGTTAAAATCCAATAATATACATGGGTTTTGATTTTCTTTTTCTATTTTTATAAATTTGCCTTCTAGAGATAAGCAGTATGCCTACTAACTTTATACCCAGTACGTTTATTATTGTGTCATCCTCATGAGAACAAAAATTGTTAGCAATTTACACTAAAATGTATAATGGATTTGATGCAACAAATGGATGTTTTTGAGGAACATTTTATGACATAGAAAATTTTCCTAATGCAATTTTAAATAAACCAGCATGAACTCAGATTTGCATGTATTATATATGTGCAATGCAAAAGCTAGAAGGAAGTATGCTAAATGATTGAGAGTAATTATCTCTGAATTTTTCTCTCTATCTTTTCTCTACTTTTTAAATTTAATTCATCATTTTTCCATTAGCTTTATAAGTAAAACCCACGTACAAATTTTCCTAACGGAAGTGCTGAAAGCTTTATCATTAATATTACCCATTGAGATAATGAATCAAAAATTTAGAAACTTCATTTCAGCACATATTTCAATAAAACAAATGAATCATACAACTTTTCTCTTTTTCTCCCAATGCCAAAAGTAGAATTAAATAGGCTGGTAATTGAATTCACATAATGAAGCTTCACTATCAGTTTGTGAGTTCTTGTATATTCCAGTAAACATTTCACTCTCACCTCCAGGACCCAGGAACTATTGCAGCCTTTATTCCAAAAGCACAAGAGGGCACTATGTTAATAAGGAAAACTTGGATCTCACTTGACAATATCTAAAAAGCAGCTCAAACTTTTAGGAGCAAATAGCACAGCTAAGAGATATTCCACTAGTTGAATGTCAGCCCAGAAAACATGTCTTAGAGAAAATCATGGAGGTAAAAATAAAGGAAAATGGGTGTACAGAGTAGAATGGTACCATAATAATACTCAAGAGTTTTAACACCTTAATGAAAAAAAGAAAAGTCATTTCCTTTACCTGGAATTCTTTATTTAGAAGGTTACTTTGTAAGACAGAACTGGTCATTTTGAACATTAAGCATGTTCTCAATTCTTTTTAAATTGTGTCCAACAAACTGAGCTGAGGTCTTCGAAACTAAAAATACCTAAAGAAAACAATTCAAATTTTAAAAAGAAAATTCTATCTTGGTGATTAGAAAATATGGTGCAAATTTTTCTCAACTAGTATACTACCATTATTTTTCCCTAATTGCATCTTAAATTCCCCAGTTGGTGTTGAACTTTGACAATGATAATATACAGAGAGAGAAGAAGTATATAAAATCAGTAGTTTAGGGAGAAAGCTGAATATTCAGTTTGTGTTTTCTAGCTGCTTTCTCTTGACTCAAGTATGTTATTAAAGTTTAGAGAAGACAGCACAGTGACCCTGGATTTCAAAGATCACAGACAGAATTTCTACCAAGGGAAAATAATGGTGAGTCCTTTTTTCTTCATTACTACACTGAATGTTTGAAAGATTGGGGGCTGTATACTTTGCTTTTCTCCAAGTTATAATAAAGATGATTTTGTTTATACAGATGTTTAAAGACATGATGCCAAAGAAATGTTTCAACTAGAACCCTCCAGAAATGTCACTTGAGTGTCTTGCCAAGACAGATCCAGCATTTTCTCTCCATAAACATCTGCTGGGAACATTTTAAAGGGAGGCATATTAAATAATGGCGTTTGTAGCTACTTGTATTTAATAAGTTTGAAAAGGGAGGAAAATGAATTTGTTATATATTTCTTCCCAGAGCAACTTTTCTTTGCTGACATGAATAAATTATGTGATCTAAAAGTAAAAACATTAACATTATGTTGGGGGGAAATGGTTAAAAGTGTTTCTCTGAACTGTCTGTATCAATCACACCTACCTGAGAGAAACTCACAAATCATAGATTCCTCTAACTCCAGAAACTCCACCAGTTCATGGTTATGCTTATTTGTGGCAATTATACTATGTTTGTATTTACATAATAATTGGATTTTCTATTAAGTTAAACAACAACAAAAAATACCCTCACAAACGAGAGTCATGGAACCATAAGTTAGCTATACAACATGAACAATGCAAACTCATTTGTAGTTAGAATGAAAACTTCTGACATGTACAAGATAACATGGATGCTTGGAGATAATTCTCCGTAGGAAATGCAAAATATATAGCAAGGCTCTATAAGGTTTCAAGAAAGAGACACACACATTGCTTTTGGTGATGATTGATTATTGCCAGGATACACTAGGATGCAATTTAGCAAGAAATGGTGCCTTGCAGCTAACTGTTTTAAAGAATCAGGGATACTGCAGGCATCATGAAGTGGGAAATTAGCTTAGCATCTTTCAGATTACAAACTAACCTGAAATGATCTATCTTCTCTCCTTTTATCCTGTATTTTAACTGCAAATAACTGATTTGTTTGATGACTTTGCCACCATCCAAAAGGAATACCACTAGCATCAAGACATCAAGAATTTCACACCACGTTCTCTCTGAGTACACTAGTTCCTAGTTGGAACTTTTTTTTTTTTCTGGTGCATGTAATTCCTACATTTAGTGACTTATTTAGTGAAGTACTGGTTTGGAATTTTCTTAGAAGTTATCAAAAGCCTTGGCTGAAATGTTTTGTCTGTCATCTTCCAACATATTTCAATAAATTAAATAACATAGAAAAAGAAGCGCATAAAGCAAGGCTTCAGTATGTATGCCTTCATTATACTCATGAGTATTCCTTGAAAATAGCTTCATAGACCATTGATAAACTGAGAAGAAAAAAAAACCAGTATTAGTTTGGAGTTAGCACTATATAATAGCGGAATGAGAAGTCTGTTGGACAATCTTCCCAGAAAAACTATAATTTAACTCATGAAAATTTATAGGAAAATAATTTTTGCCTATAGGAATTATCCTAAGGGTATACAGCAAAGGGAAAAATATTAATTCAAAAAATCTATTTTATATCATAATGAATGAGATTTATGGATATCATAAAGAAGAAGAGTCGACCCCATAGTCTATTATATAGACTCTGGTATTTGAGTTTTCTACTCCCTTAAACTCAGTTCCTTACCCAATGTCCATATTAGTGAAGACCTATGCCAAGTTCTTTACTCTAGATCAGGGTAGCTGACAAGATAAGGGGTCCCATAGGTTTTTTTTTTTTTTCAAAATGGACAAAAATTCATTAACACAGGGTTTCACTGGCACAAAGGGTTTGAATATAAGTTTTGACAAAAAAACAGAAGAAATGATAACTTGTTCTTATCCAAAGACAGTCCTAGGAATCCATATGTGAAAATAATATCACAAACATCCCTGGCAATCTAGAAGATGGTACTCTTGCTTGCTCAATGTTGTGGTCTAAGTACAATTAGAGAGAATACCTCTGAGCAACTACTCAATTGTTGAAATTAAGTAGCAAACAAATAAGAAATGGGAAAACAAAATAAAACATAAACCCTAAGAACCATGATATCAGATTTTAAGCTACATTCACATTAAATGGCAGAAGGTACAAATCTATTTGGCAGACTGTATTTAAATACAGCTTTATGAAGAGGCACAGAAAACACAGTTGGGTGTCAAGATCAAGAAAAGGGTTAAAATGTGAGCAGGACTATCATGCTACAGGAATATAGAATTGTAGAATTAACTGGGTTCAGTGGTACACACTTGAAATCCCAGTGGCTCAGGAGGCTGAGACAGGAGGAAAAGGAATTCAAAGCCAGCCTCAGCAAAAGTGTGGCACTAAGCAACTCAGTGAGACCCTGTATCTAAATTAAAAAAAAAATACACAATAGGGCTGGGTATGTGGTTCATTGATGGAGTGCTCCTGAGTTCAATCCCTAGTA
Organism: Spermophilus citellus; assembly: GCF_964194105.1. Taxonomy (NCBI): domain Eukaryota; kingdom Metazoa; phylum Chordata; class Mammalia; order Rodentia; family Sciuridae; genus Spermophilus; species Spermophilus citellus. Next base: position 57,318,789 of record NC_138185.1, read on the forward strand.
CCAAAAAAAAAAAGTTTAACAGAATCACTAAACAAATTTAAATGAATTACCAAACAAACAAAAATAATAAACTTGGCATATGTGTGTGAAAGAAATTCATGTAAAAGCATATGCTAAAGCATATCAATTGAAAATATTCAGCTTTTAGCAACAATAAGTCCTACAAAGAAAAATGAGAATGTTACACAAAAGAAAGTGGATAATGGAAATCACTTTAAAAAAGTTCAGATGATGAAATTAGAAGATCAATAACTTAAAGAAATATTTTACAAATGTAGCCAAAGATTCAAAGAGGCCATGTATCCATAATTAAAAGTATAATGATAAAGTATTAGCCTTATAGAAAAGTGTATTTCAATGAAGATAAATTGATTATTGAAAAAGAATAAAGTGGAAATTCTGGAATTAACAACAATCAAACTTAACAATATGCTTACAAGGATTACTAACGGATATGAGACAGAAGAAAGAATCAGAAAACTTAGAGATAGGTACAATAATTTCATGCAATTTGAAAAATAAAGAAAACAAAGGAATGAAATTTCACAGAATCTCATAAAAATGTGGGATAATAGTAAATGCATTAAAAAACGAAGATACTATAAATATGAGAAATAGAGACAAAATAATTAAAGAAATAATGACTAAACCCTTACAATATTTGGTAGATATTATTTAATATCCTAGAAGCTCAGTGAATAACTTTGAAGTGAGATAAATGTAAAGAGATCTGTCAACATCCAGATATACTTTAGTCAAAATGTTAAAACCGAAGGCATGCAGGTCCCATCTGTAATCCTAGCTGCTCAGGGAGCCGAGGCAGGAGGATCATGATTTCAAAGGCTGCCTCAGCAATTTAGCAAGGCCCTAAGCAACTTGGTGAGACCCTCTCTCTAAACAAAATACTAAAAGGGTAAGGGATGTGGCTGGGGGTAAAGTGCCCCTGGACTCAATCCCTGATACAAAAACAAACAAATAAACAAACAAACAAGCAAACAAAAACTCCAAAGGGAAATATATTATTCTGAAAGCAATAAGAAAAAAGTAATTGATTTACCAGGGGATCCCACTAAGAATAACAGCTGACTTCACATCAGAAACAATGGAGGTCAAAAGGCAGTAGGGTGACATATTCAAAGTACTAAATGTAAAATATTACTGTCAACTAAATTTCATATATCCAATAAAACTACCTTTAAAATGCAGGTAATTAAATGCCTTCTAAACAAAACAAAACCCAAAATAATTGTTACAACTAGAATTGCTTTAGTAGAAATAAGAAAGGAATTCTTTCAGATTGAAAGCAAGTTACACAAGTCAGTAATTCAAATCCAGACAGGGAAACAAAGCTTTCAAAAATGTAATTATGTAGGCAATTACAAAAGACAGGATAATTGCCTATTTCTTCTCTTTCCTTTTCTTAACTAATTAAGAAAGCAGTTAGTAAAAGCATTTAAATGATTATATTTATTGAGCCTATAACATATATGCAATATATTTGACAATAAGAGCACAGAAAAAGTTAGTTGGAATAAAGCTATATCAGAGTGAGGAAACAGCACCAGATGTTGACTCAAATAGGTAAGGATAAATGAAGAAAACCCATCAAAGGTAAATAAAAAAATGAATATACCAAAACCTATAGGAATATACATTTCTCTTTTATTCTCTCAATTTCTTTAACAATGGTAATTTACTTTAATGATTTTATCAGTGTATATGGGTTTATAATATTTATTTAATTTATATAACAAGTGCCAAAAGTGGGGTGCATAACTGAATTATAGAAAAGTAAAATTGGATTTTTCACTAGGACTAAGTCAAGGTGAATATGGAGTAATTATGATGAATTGAGATAAATATTGTAATCCCTATATCAACCACTGAGATGACAGACATGTTTTAAATTATTCAAATAGTTCAATGTTACATTAGAAAACATTCCTTTAATGTAAGAGAAGGCAAAAGAGAGGATCAGAGGGAATAAATACATGAGACACATGGAAAACAAAAAGCAAATATCATAAATTAATACAACCATGTCAATAACATTAAATGTGAATGGATTAAACATTCCATACAAAAGCCAACATGTTACAGTTTGGTTACAGGAGTCAAACTTTACATTGAAATATATAGAACCTGAAACAACCTGCAAACTCTAAACACAAAAGGACTGGAATGTTTATGCTAATATAATAAAAGGACAATATTGATAGACAAAATATTACTAGTGATAAAGGACATTTTATAATGATCAAAGGATTGATCTACCAGAAATGCACAGCTATAAACATACCCACATCTAATACAGACCTCTGAAATATCTGAAGCAATACTAATAGAACTGAAGGGAAATATAGACAGATTTAGGTTAGCGTTAGGGTTAGGATTATGGTTAGGTTTTCTTACTGCATTCAAAATAGTATATTTCCCTTTGGCTTATTTTTTTTGTACCAGGGATTATGTGTGTGTGTGTGTGTGTGTGTGTGTGTGTGTATACACACACACATATATAACATGTATGTATATATGTTATTTGGAGACTTTAGTACTACACTTTGAACAATGAATGGAAAATACAACAGAAGATCTAAATGGAAAAATAAGTTTTGAAGGACACTTAAACATAAAGTCCTCACAAAAACTGTACCGCAAAGCACCCATCAAGTGCAGTATATACATTCTTCTCAAGTATACATGGACCATATGGCATGTGATAAAACACAAACACATTATAAAAGACATTAGAGTAACACAAAATTATGTATTCAGCCCACAATTAAAAGTGGATATAAGCTGATGGGAGGATGGGAAAATGTTGGTCAACATGTAGAAAATTACTTTTTGATAGGAAGAATAATTTCTGTTGTTCTTTTGTACACTTAAGTAATTACAGTTAATGATATTATATTGTATATATTCAAAAATAACTGTGTAAGATGATTTTTGAAAGTTCTAATCACAAATAAATGACAAATGTTTGAAATGCTGCATATACTGTATACCCTACTTTAATCATTACACAAAGCATACATGTAGTGAAATATCACACTGTACCACATATATGTGTATAAATACTGTGTGTCAATTAAAAATAAAAAGGATGCGATAAATAATCAATAAAAAAAAATAAAATAAAAAATAAAAAATAAAAAGGATGAAAGCTGAAATAAGTAACAGAAAAATATTTTGGAAATTCCCGAATGTATGGAAATTAAGGCACATATTGCTGATATGGAAATACAAATCATACTATTAAAAACTGATGAGATGGAGGGAAAGTCACAAGAGAATTTAGCACTTTTTTATTATGAATAGAACTGAACATGGGTCGTAGTTGATATTGAATTTCAGAGTTCTGATGTATCACATGAGCTTCCAGTTGGAGTCCTTACTTATGGGTGGAGTAGCTATTGGAGGCAGGAATGGATACTAACCATTGCCCAAACTGTGTGAGCTTGCACTTGCCATGTCTGATATAGCTACTTCTCCTGCAAAGAGATCCAGACCATGTTTCCAACACAGAACCATCCCTGAAGGAGACCAACCAGCATCTTGATCATCAATTATTTACCCTGATCATCTCTCATTTTGTAGTAGTATGATGGCTAATTTTATGTGTCAACTTTACTGGGCAATGTGAAACCCAGATATTTGTGTTTGGGTGAATTTACATATGGATCAATAGATTGAGTGAATCCAATTTCCTTCCCTAATTGGGTGTCTCCCACACCATCAGTTGATGGTCTTCATAGAACGAAAAGGCTAATCATTCTTTTCCAAAAAGAGAGGAGTTCCTGCCTGACAGCTTGGAACTGGGAGATCGGTCTTCTCCAGTTTTTGGACTTTAACTAAAATGTAGCTCTTCTTGGGTGACAAGTCTGCCAGTTTTTGGACTGAAACTTACACTATAGGCTCTCTAATGTGCCATCTATAGATCTTGAAGTTTCCTAGCCTCCACATTTGCACAAACTAATTTTGTAAGATAAATCTTGCTATCTATGTTGTTATCTATTATCTATTGCTTCTGCTACTCTGCTTCTCTGAAGAACCCTGATGAATACAGATTTTGATGCCAAAAAGAGGATTTCTGCTGCAACAAGTACCTAAACATGTGAAAGTACCTAAACATTGAAATTATTTTAAGTACATTCACACAGCACTTTAAAAATATGTTCCATCAAACTTTGGGGAACTTATGTGAATATGGTTTTGAAAAAGGGTGTAGGCCTGAAAAGTTTTGAGGCACATAATATAAATGTGGATGTTGTAGGGGATTCTGGTGACATCTCAGATGGAAATGGCAAACACATTATTAGAAACTAGACAATAGGAGATTTTTATTATAAATCAGTGTATATCTTGGTAGAAAAGTGTTGTAATGTTACATGGAAAGCAGAATTTGTGAGCGATAAAGTGAGATAGTTAGCTGAGGAGATTTCTAAGAAAATATGTTGAAAGGTAACTTGTTTCCTCCTGATGGCTTATAGTAAAATGTGAAAGGAAAGATAAGAGAAGAAATTGTTTAATAATAATAATAATAATACAACCAGAACTTGAAAGCTTAAAAAACTCTAAGCCTATTTAGATTTACATAAACAAAAAAATGTTCTGAAGATAATATCAAAAGTATGATTAATCCCCCATTAAAGAACACCAACACTATCAGTTTCAACTAAAGGGGGTGGAGATGGAATAAATTGGAAGATGGCTTGTGGGTTCTTGGATTCGACAGTATTGGAAGATAAAGTTATTTGGCTGCAAACAAATTCCCTTATGGAATGTGTTCAGGAAGAGGAAGAAAAGTTACCAAAAGCAACTCAGCGATCATGAGGGCCTCCACATTGATTCAAGAGCCCTGACATCCTCTGCCAAAAGCTTTGGGAGATCTATACTGATGAACTGTGGGAGTGTGGTTTCTCAGAACTTTAGGAACAGGATCTATGCCTAGACTCGCGGGGGTGATACTCTTACATCAGTAGGTCTGGAGGAAAGAGTTTCAAACCATAGAGTGTTGCTCTTGAGATTTTAGAACAAATAGAATTTTCCTTGCTAGATTTTTTACTTGGTTCAGATCCATCACCCCATTCTTGCTTTCAATTTCTCCCTTTTGGAAAGGGAGTATATTTCTATACTTGTCCTACCACTGTAATTTGGAAGCACATAATTTGTCAGGTTTCATGTTTCAGAGCTGGAGAGGAGTTTTACATTAAGAATGAATGGTAGCTACAGACTCACCTCTATCTGATTTAGATATTTAGAAGAGACATTGAACTTTAAAGTTGACACTAGAATGAATTAAGATTTTGGGGGCTGTTGGAATAAAATGAATATCTTTTGCATGTGATAAAGGTAGGATTTTAGAAAAGCTGGGAGTAGAATGCTATGGATTGAATTGTGTCCCTGCAAAATTCTTATGGTTGAAAACTGCAAACCCCAACAATCTTTCTATGGACGACTTTTAGGAGGCAATTAAGGTTAAATGAGATCATAAGGGTGAAGTCTTGATCTGAAAGAAATAGAGTTCTCTTAAGAAGAGGAAGAAAGCGAGAGAGAGAGAGAGAGAGAGAGAGAGAGAGAGAGAGAGAGAGAGAGAGGGGGGCAGGCGCAGAGCTCTTCTTGTCTCCACTGGAATTGACTGAAGAAAACTTACATGAGCACAGAGTGAATAAGCAGCCACCTGCAAACCTGGAAAAGAACCCTCACTAGACTTCAATTTTGTGGCATCCTCACTTTGGACTTCTAGTCTCTAAAACTGTGAGAAAATATTTTTTTTTCCTTGTTGAAAACATGCTGTCTATTGCTTCACAGAGAACTGAACTGGTAGCATACTTAGCATAATGACATCTATATAGTGTGTTTTTTAGGAAAAAAAAAAAAACTTTTCAAACTTCTAGTGGAAATTCTGGGGAAATCTTACACATTTATAAAAGTCATATAATATATATTTTTACCATTGTCTTTTTTTTGGTTGAGGTTTGCATGGCGATTGTTTAATTCTGTATTTCACTTTGGATAATACACACACAAACACACACACACACACACACACACACAGAAGTTTATGCCTTTGTGTCTCACAAAGGACAAGTTCCCCGATGTTTGACGGAACATATTTTTAAAGTGCTGTGTGTATGTACTTAAAATCATTTCAATGTTTGGTAAAAATTCCAAATTTAATAACTATGTGGAAATAGAGTGGTCATATTCTCATTCAATATTTATATTTCTTTATCAGAGTGATTGGTATGCTATAGCAGAGCAAGTGGTAAATGGTACTCTGCTAGTCTGATTTTACAGGAGGAAAGTTTATTTAGGGCTCACAGTTTCAGCGATTTCAGTCTATAGACAGCCAACTCCGTTGCTCTGGGTCTAAGTTGCCACAGACCATTGGGGTAGAAAGGTGTGAAGAAGGAAAACATCTCAGAAAATGGCCACCAAGAAGCAAAGAGAGGCTGTTCCAATAACTGGGGACAAAATATATACCCGAAAGGCATGACCCCAATGAGGTACCTCTTCTAGCCACACCCTACTTGCTTATAGTTACCACCTACTTAATCCAGTCAACCGAATTAATACACTGATTAGGTTAAGGCTCTCATAAACTAATTGTTTCACCATTAACGTTTCTTGCATTGTCTAACACATGAGCTTTTGGCGGACACCTAATTTATAAACCCTAACAGGTACCATGAAGAGTCTGTGTGTATGTTTAGATAAATTTTTTGAAATAATTTAGCTATTTATAATAGATTTGTATATTATATATGGTACTAAATTATAAAACATACTATTATTTGAATCTATTTTATGCCTTTGTGATTCACCTAATTTTTTGTTATATATTTTTTTCTCTATTTCTAGGCTATGTGGTTCCCCTATGCAAATCTCAAGAAAGAAAACCTCTATATAAGAGGACCCATTTTGTTCTAAAGTAATCTGTACATATGTACACACATATATATGTGTCTGTATAGTATGTATGAAATATGCATACACACACCTCTCTTTTTCCCCTTACATACATATATAGATATATGTATATACATTTAGTAGATATTAATCTATGTTCTTGAACATTATATATATATATATATATATATATATATATATATATATATATGTTTATGTGTGTTTGTATATATGTACATATTCTCTCTTGTGTTTTTATGGATATGTGCGTATTTATACGTATATGTTAAACCACACATATATATATTCTTGAACACAATTGAATACATGCTACTGTAGTTCTCAATTCCCAAACATGGGTCCCACTATTTCCTCACTGCTTGCATAAATTATTTAATTTCAATGAGACTCAATTGGCTTATCTTTAAAATAGGGATCAAGTCTAATTCACAGGAGTGGTGTGAGATTAAATGTTGCACTAAATATTCAGTGCCTGACCACAGTGCCTTGGATCAAATGCTTACAATGCAGACATTCAACATACAATAATTCCTCATTTCTCATCAGAACTTTCTAGGCTTAGGTTATTCTCCATGTAAATCCTCCTTAGCTTTATAAAACAAATAGTCATTGAATTTGAATTTTCCAGAGTCATGTTTCTAGTCACACATTTTTATCATGAGTACTACAAATTTACCTGAGATATGACAGATACATAAATCTGGTAACTTAGCCCCTCCAAATTCAATAAATAAATAAAAGGAAGTGGAATAAATTATAGAAATCCTCCTGCATCTATTTGTGACTAAAAATGTTTTATTAGATTTTATAACAAAATCTAAAAATAGTATCAAGTAGGAGTGTGTGTGCTTCCCAGGTAAGCAATGAGATGAGGATATATTGAGTTTTGTCTAGTCGGAAATGCCTTTAGGATGCTGTCATATAGTCCCACATCATGGTGGACAGAGAAGGGGAGAAATGTTCTGACAGGCAGGACATGAATTGTGGCCTGTTAACCAGGATCCAGATGCTAGTGAGGAGAGAATTTTATTCCATAGTCTACAGTGAAAAAAAAAAGAAGAAGAAAATCAGGAAATACCTTACATTTAATATTTATCCAATCATGCTGTTTTTTCTGATTTATTTACTAAATGCTTAAAGTTTGTTTGGCATAATACTCTCAATAGTATAGAAAAAATTAAAATGACTAGTAATTTTCACCTTCCTGAACCAAGAGGGATAGAAGAATTCTTAATCTTTTTCTAGGTATAAAACACCTTCATAAAGGACAAGAAGATTGTAATTCTTCTGGGGTTTTGATATGCTAGGTCATCTGGATTTTAAGTTCTAAAGGTTTTCCACCACAACATTAAAAAAAAAAAAAACCTAAACTAAAACCCTGCCCAAATTTCTTGTCTTGGACTAGAATCTTCAAAAGATCAGATTGAGAAAATGTCTTAGTATTCCTGGCAATTCTAAAAAAAAAAAAAAAAAAAAAAAAAAAAAAGAAAATCATGCTTTTTGTAGTTAGCATTTTAATTGCTGTGACCAAAGAACTGACAAGAACAACACAGGAGGAGAAAAAGTTTATTTTGCCTAGCGGTATCAGAGGTCTCAGTACTTAGATATCTGATTTCATTGCTTCGGACCCCAGATCTGGCAGAAAATCGTGGCAGAAGGGGTGGCAGAGAAAAGCACCTCAGGACATGACAGCCAGAAAGCAGAAATAACCCTTCTCACAAGGGACAAAAGACCCAAACTGTATGCCTCCTGTGACCTACCTCCTCAGGCACACCATATCTGCCTACAGTGACCACCCAGTTAATCCATATCCACTGATCAGGTTACAACTCTCACAATCTTGCATTGTCTCACACATGAGCTTTTGGGGAACACCTCATATCTAAACATATCTAATAATGTTTTGTCTTAGTTTTTAATAAGCTTACATCTCTTGGAAACTATTTTTTCTCATATTATCTTACCAAAGAAACAAAATAAGAAGAAAGAGAAGGAGATAGATAAAAAGAAAAGATAGGAAAAAGAGAAAGAAAAAGAAATGTAGTATGGAAGCATTTAGCAAGTTGTTAAGTGCATGTTAGAAATTTCCTTACAGAACAAATAATCCATCCCCTTCATTCACTGATCTTCAGGTAACTGTAGAGCTAAGAGATTTTTCTCCTACAGGTGGTCATTATAGGCAGGTAGGGTGTGCCTGAGGAGGTAGGTCACAGGAGACATACAGTTTGGGGTTTTTGTCCCTAGTGAGAAGGGTTATTTCTGCTTCTTGGCTGTCATTTCCTGAGGTGCTTTTCTCTGCCACTCCATCTGCCATGATTTCCTGCCAGACCTAGGGTCGAAAGCAATGAAGTCAGATGCCTTTCTCCTTGGAAGGGGGCAATTCAAACTCCAGAGCAATTCTTATTTAAGATATTGAAAATGCTGACTTCATTAACACATCTGTGAAGTGTGCCTGATCCCCCCTTGGTACTGTGAGTGCTACCTTAAATAGGAACTTTATTGGGGCCTGAAGAGCAATATCACAGTTGATGTCACCCACTAAGGTCCCAAGACCATCTTTTTTGCTCCTCTCCCAATACCCTGGGTTTATATTCATGGTAATGTTCATTTTGATAATTCTCTTTGGGGTTTCAGGTGAAGCAATGCCTCTTTGAGAATGAATTTCTGTGAATTGAATATGAACCTGAATGGATCCTCCATTAAAAAAAACAAACCCAATAAATTTATAAAACAGAACTAAAAGTTCCATTTCATAGATTTTAGAGTCTATATGAAGTTTTACATCCTGAAGCAACATCGTTATCAGTATATTGTTTTGGAAATATGGGAAGCACTACTTCAACTAACTCCTGGCCTGAAAACTTTTAAATAAATACATAGTTTTAAAAATAAGTTTGCATTCTCTAAATATAATTTTAATATTACTCCATATTCTCTGAAATCCATTCCTTAAAGAAGTAGTCACTCTTTTAGTATATCTATACTATCAGTATGTTATCAGAACTTTCTAGTTTACAATAAACTATACATAATCACTTCTAATATATTAAAATTTAAAAAAAACACAATTTTTTCGTGAGATACTAGAAAGTTATTTTCCAAACTCCACATATACATTTTGTGTATTTTATCAATTTACTTTTCTGGTACTGTAAATCAAATCCAGGGTCTCCAGCATGCTAAATGCATGCTCTATAACTGAGCTGTAATCCAGCCCTATAAATTATTTTAAATTAGAGAATGAATGTGTGTAAGTTATCTTGCATTTGGAAGGAGGGATTAGGAGACACCAACAAAACTATTTTCTTTTCTTTTGTTCTTCTTTCAAATTGAGAAGCAAAAATATTGAGAATAAAAGTAGATTTTCCAAAATTTTAATACAGAGACCTATGAAGAACTTGATTATCTTTTCAAGTAGCTAGCTTCTTAAATGGGTGGGTCCCAGACTCAGTAATGAAGCACTATGGCTTATTTATTAATATTTTCTAAAATGCAGTCAAATCAAGGGAGAAACTGCAACAAGAAAGTTACAAAAAAAATCATGTCCAAGTCTCTCCAAATGTATTGATATTCTTCAGACTGATAATAATAATAATAATAATAATAATAATAATAAAATTACATGCTTAGTTCCAGAAATTCTCCATTTCCATTATTGCAGGAAAAGCCATCTAAAAAGCACTTGAAGTTGATGATGTATGTTGTTTACTCTCTTGAAAAAACATCCTCTCCAAATAGGGGGAAAGGTTAGAAATGATTTGTACTGCATTGATCAATTTATCCGAGTTGTCTTTCGACAGATTGTATTAATGGAACTTCATTTTCTTTTATTCAGTTGACGGCCAATTTTTTGTTGTCTCTTAAAAAGATCAATGAACATGTCTCGCCATCTTTTCACAAAACAAGATTTCCCCTTAAACTTTAAAAAAGACTTTATTATTTTGTTGTAATAGATTTTTGTCCCCCTCTTGCTTGCTTTCAACCCCCGGCAGTGAATTTTCTAATGCCTGCCTATTCTTTCATATCTCTTTGTAGTTTTGACTTCAATACCTTGAATTTCACTTTTTCTTTTTCATCATTCTAGGTGCCACAGATATCTTCAGGAATAGCAGCTTTCCACAATTCAGGCTACACAAGACGAGTAAGCTGAGGGTGTTCAGGATTGTAATGAATAAACACAATCAAAACAAGCATCCACAAGAAGAAGAATGCATTTTCATTGGGGTATTATGCATTATATCTTTCATATTCTTTAAAAATGAAAGCTTGCTGTTTTTAATTTTTTTAACAAGGTGAGATAGAAAGAGTTGGTTCCTTTCTATTCAAGGAGGGTTGGGGGCCTAGTGGCCCTCATTTACCCTTTTTTGACATTAAGAGTATGTTTCCATGGATGTAATGGCATCTTTCTGGCTGATGAAAAAATTCTTTGTGTGTATGTCTTTTGTTTCTATTGCAATGGAAAATATGAAAAATAAATAGAGAAATAAATCAATCTATGTACTTGTTTTTTCTTTGTAGATATTGATTCCTGCTTCCTTTTATCCCTGCTTCACCCCCTCATCATTATTTCCACAGTTCTTCTGAGCCTAACACATGACTAGTTTAAGGATGTGCCACTCATAGAAGATGGATTGGTGTATTCAGGAGAAGATTTTTCTAGATACTGATTAGCAGTAGAAAGCATGTGATATATACTAACTTATTCCAAATATTGTCCAACACAAAAACAAGAAAGCAAAACAAAATGAAAAAAAAAGCAACTTCAGACCTTTAACAATTCATATTTTAGGGCTGAGGATATAGTTCAGTGATAGACACTTGCCTGGTATGCCTGAGGCCCTGAGTTTAATCCCCAGTACTGCAAAACAAACATCAGAACACAAAACAAAACAATACAAATATTAAACAATTACAGTACAGATATCTAAATTTTGAACACAGTATTGCATTTCTTCATGATGGGCTCAAAAGCATACCTGAAACGTATTGCAGGAGAAGAAAGAAAATTTTGGCATATTGATGATGATGCCTGCATTTTGTTCCAAAGTTGTGATAGCAAAGCAATGTTAAATCCTGATTCCCTGAATTAACAGGCAATTCCTAAATCCGCGCCTATGGGGAAATGGTTTCCCACTATTGGCTTAGTATCCACCACAAATTATTCTTCTGTAGGATCCACAGTATGTGCAGGACACCGGTGGATATCCGGACCTGTGGGGTTCTGAAAGGGAGGAGGAAGAGCAGAGAGTTGCTGACTTTATCTTAGTAATTGTCATCACAGTCACCTGAGTGGGCTTTCTAGGCATCATTCAACATTTCTCCCTTTTCTTTAACCCACACATGTGATCAGTTACCCAGTCTTAGTGATCCTTTTTCCTATCACCTCATATCCATCACGTTTTCTATTCCTTTTGGCATTTATTTTAGTTCAGACTTGCATCATTTCCCACCTGGATGTCTGGGTCAGCCTCCCAACTTGTCTCATTTCCTCCAGCCTGGACCTTGAAATGATCTTCCATACTGCCAAAATAAGCTTCCTAAACTGGAAATCTGATCATGTCATTGTACTTCTCAAACTACCAGAAAGACCCCCTTAGTCTCAGGATGGAGATCACATCATTGCTATTTTCTCATCTGTGGCCTCCCTTTCCGTCACTCCCTTCCCCCACATGACCATGACCCTGCACAAACTGGAGCTATCTGCAGTCCTTCCTTCATCCTGATATTTTAATCCTTTGAAATTCCCCTTTGACTGGAATGTCCTTCTTTTCTTTTTCATTGAACAATTTCATACTTATTTTTAAAAGTAAAAGAACAAAACATACATTCCAAGCACAAAACACAATCTCCAATAAAATGCTGCTTTCTTGGATGTTCTACCTCAACTCTTCTTTTTTGTTTGTTCTAATTAGTTATACATGACAGTGGAATGCATTTCGACACATCATACACAAGTGGAGTTTAACTTCTCATTCTTCTGGTTGCCCATGATGGAATGTACTCCTTATGCAACCAAATGCTTGCTCTTTTCTATGCATCCAAAGCAGCCTTTTCCATATCTTCACAAAAGAGACTATGGTTCTGTGATCATTAGTTTAGTTGATAATGGAAATTACTAGCACTCCTTAAGCTAGTACAGAATGGCACATAGTAGCCATTCAATAAATATTTTTGGAAAGTTAAATGAGGAATTTAATCTAACTATCAATGTTCCATGGACACTTTGGGCTGGAAATCACAGAGATTAATGGAATTACTTATGGAGAACCTTGGATGTCTAAAAGCAAAAAGGAATGTATTTATGCTCCAACAAAGGCATGTATCAGTGACTGAACTTTGGGAAACCAAATATCTTCCCCACTGGAAAGAGTTATATCCTTCCTTGTCTCTGTTTTTCTTTCTTTCTTTTTAAATTATTTTTTAGTGGTAGTTGGGCACAATACCTTTATTTAATTTATTCTTATGTGGTGCTGAGGATCGAACTCAGGGCGTCACATGTGCTAGGTGAGCGCTCTACCACTGAGCCACAACCACAGCCCCTATCTCTGTTCTTCTTTCCTACCTACTTCACTCTTTACCTACATAACCCAGTTTTCCAACCTATCCTGCCTTCTTTGTGTTTAAGCCCACACTGCGCAGTCCTCATTTTACATAACATTCTAATTTAGGCACTTAGCAGACATGACTTGTAGCACTGAATTTTTAATCCCATCTCAGAGGCGAGAAAGTGAATTTCACAACTTGGGTACATGTCCACCCTTGACACAGGAAAGTGTGGGAGTCAGTGGCTATTCCCATGGACAGGAGCAGGAAAAAAGGATTATGGGAGATAGTTAGGTTCAGATTTTAAAACAAGGGATGGTCAATCCTCATCCCAATTCTCCAATTTATTTACATAGTTTCATAAAGCCCTAGATCAGAAAGATTTTTCTGCTTAAAGATGTGTTTTCCTGACATCCACTTTGCATTTTGTGAAGAGCTGATCCATGAGTGTCTTCTCCAAGTACAACATTTGTATGATGTTGTATGATGCCATGGTTTTCCAGAATTGTAGAGCACAAATCCCCAGAGGTAAAACTGACTGTCAGAAGAAACATTAAGCCAGATTCACTGTTAATGATTTAATAAAAAATAATGACTAGAATAATGTAGTCCTAAACAAATGTTGGTTATTCATATTGTTTTTAATTAGTAACAATGATAAGTACTTTGTTTAACATGGGATGTTATTTAATTGGCTCTCTATTATTGTATTTTTTACCCATAGACAAGGAACAATGTCTCTTGCTTAGGTACTATGCTTTAATTTAAAAAACAGACAAAATAATACACCTCTTTTCTGAAGTACCTGTTACAGATTGAGTTATATCTTTCCTCTAGTCCATAAGTTGAAATGCTAACCCCCGATTACCTTAGACTGGAACATTTAGAAATAAGATCATTACAGATATAATTAGATAAGAGGAGGTCAGATTGGAGCACGTTTTGAGTCCAACGTGACCAATGTTCATATGAAAGGAGGAAATTTGGACACAGAACCCCATATGAGGATGAAGGCAGAGATATTGTTGGTATTCCTACATGAAAAAGATACTAAGTGTTGCCATCAAACTACCTAAGATGGGTGAAATCAACTAGACCAGCTTTCTTTCATAGCTCTCAGGTGAGAGCAATCCTGACACATTGATTTTGGACATCTAGCTTTCAGAAATATAAGACAGTAAATTTCCATTATGTAAGCCACCAAGTCTATGGTGCTTCATTACAGTAGTCCTAAAAGTTGATGTACACACACAAATTTTAAAAAAATCTTATAAATATTAGATGAAATTCCAAGATGATCCCTAACTCTTGCAGAAAAAGAAGTACATTTTCAGGGTAGCAGGCAAAGCACTGAGTTTATTTGTGGTAGTCCAGGATTTGGAAATGCCTTGCCTCCATGAATTTTCCTTGGAATGTTTTGCTTCCTTTTTTCACTTCAACACATTAAGTCCAACTTTGGGTCCCCATTATTGACCACTTTGCAGAAATCCTCCGAATTGAGGTCATGCGTGTTTTTCTATCTCAGTTTCATCATCTTTAAATTGAAGATATAATGGAAAATATCCCCTGGAGTTCATGTAAGGACGGCTTGAGGAAAAGCTCATAAAGTGCTTAGTAATTGAGTTTCTGGCATAGAGTAAATACATAAAAATATACCTAATTTTCTTAGTCAAAAAATGCTTATATTTTACTCTCCCAATTTATATTTTCAATACCAAGAGCCTGAGATGGTTATCAAGGTTTCTCTGTTGGTTAATGTTCATCTTCCCAAATAGATAATATTTCAAATAGATCTGTAACACTAATAGACCAGTTACAGAAAAAAAAAGAGCATCATAATTTTCTTTTCTATGGTTTTTGTTTCATTCCCCTCAAAATCTAGCACAACAGCATGGTGACACTAGGTAACAGGATGAGCAAGTATATATTGCATGAAGGTACTGATAAATAAGGTAAAGCTGAGCAAAACAAAATTCTATCCTTCTGAGAGGATCCAAGTATCTCTTTGGAAACTGGTCCCTACATTTCTTAATTTTGAAAGTGTTGGGTCCAAAGAAGTAAAACACTATGGACTTTGTAGTCAGTACCTTGTAGGTTCAACTCATATTGCTGCCACAAACATATACTGAACATTGGCAAATGATGTAAAGCTCATAATTTCATTAAGCTTATCTGTAAATACTGGGTCTCCTGGAAATGAAAAAGGTAAAATATTGAAAAATATTGTAGAGTCACCAACATTTAGTAAGTGACTCATTCCCTATGTTTGAACCCCATGGAAGTTTGATTGGTAGATAGGTAGACAAAGTCAAACAGATAAGATATTAGTTTCAAGAAAGTAGCTTTTATGACTATGAGGCTGACGTCTTCAGAGAGGTCATCAGGAGCTCATAAGTAGCCTGGAAACCACTGGCAAGTTCAAAGCTTCTGTCCTTCCCTTCATTTTTATTTTTTATCCCCTCCATTTAATGTCATATTGACACATCAAATGCCTTCACCTGTGGACAGAGCAAGTTTTGAGAAGAGGACTGTTCTTTTTAACTTCTACCATGGTAGTGCCTTGAGTAAATGAAATAGTTTGCTTCATGTCTATTCTACATCTCCTTCCCAATGTCTCATCTTGTGAACATATCCTCTGCTTGTACTCTCTATATATTTAAATTTCTCTTTTTAATAAAGATAATTTATCCACATAGTTTAAAAATAAAATTGCATGAAAAATGTTCTACCATGAAAGGCATCTGAAGAAGAAGGACTAGGAAAGATGATGTTAGTATGATATACAGAGAATATAAATACACAGAGTGAGTGGTACATTTCTGTGTCACTTGAGGAACTATTCCATGAAACTATTTAGATAACTTTGCCGAACTTTAAAGAGACCAGTGGATCTTAGTCTAAATTTTCAGTTGCCAATTCTCCTGATGGAGCAATACAAAATCATGACGTGGTTAGAAATTACCAAGAAAAAAATATATTATGATATCAAGAGTAGAAATATGAAGGTATTTTAAAAACTAGAATATATAGACAGCAAAAGCATCAGGTTTAAAAGAACGAAAGGAAGCAAAGGAAAGTAGGAAGTCAGAAGCAGAAGATGTAAGCTGTAGTTCAATATTTTCTTGAACAAGATCCTGTAGTTTAGAGATAGCCTCTTTCATCTCTGTTTGTCCCTAGTCCCCAGCAACAGAAAAAATTAAAACAGAAGTGAATCTTCATTGAATCTTACAAAGGCTGAATACTTCCCAGAGATCAGGTATTTCTGTTTTGTTTGTTTCAATATAGTTGCTATTCATTCTTTAGTTTGGAAAGTATTTGTTGATCATGTAATGCTGCCAATTTTCTATTGGCCATGACCAAACTTACATTTTAATATTAATTGTATTGTTAAAATATTTTTGGGATAACAAAACAAATTCTTCTGATGTGAAATAAGATATACTGTAATTTTCAGTTAAATTTGAAGTTGTCTATTTATAGATCACTCTTTTGTATGAGCTTCTTTAATGTCTTGCATTTCCTGTGAAGTTTATCATATTTAAGAAAGAATATATAGAAAAGAAAGCATTGTTTGAAATGAAAACATATTAATATGTGAATTACTGCGGAGCAGTGAGTATTCTAGGATCAATGATGCAATGACCTTTGCAAATAGTATCTAAAAAATAAACACAAAATATTTGTATGAACTATATATTTCTACTTTATTTACTCCCTAATTATTTGTTTTAATGAAGTTGTACCTTTTTTTTTCTTTCTCCATTAGTTCTCTGGACCCCAAAGTCCATTTTTACTCAAAAGATGAGAATAGGTGCTCAGATATTTCTGCTATCTTAGCTTATTATTTTCCAATAAAATATAAGAGAAGAAAACGAAGGAATGACAAAAATAAATGCTCTCTCGTTAAAAAAAAAGATTTTTAGTCAATGAGCACCACATTCAATAGTAATCTTCTCAGAACAAACACATAAAGTTTTGCAAGCCAGGGCCTTAGAAATGAGGGTGGAAGGAGGCAGAGGGAGCTGGGAAGGAAGCATCTTAACAGCTAGGAGCATGAAGTCAGGCATTTATCTACTTGCCTTCTGTGTTAGGGTGGAGTGGTGGACTGCAGAACATCTCTTGAGTATTCATACATAGTAATATTTAAGCTTATATATTTAAAGCTGATTTCCATTTATTTCTATGGTCTACTTATACCAGATTAAAATTTTATTTTAAAGAACAGTGCACCCATATTGGTAATATTCCCAAATGCTTGGTGGGAGGAATGTAGTCTCTTTCTGGACCAATGAACTTTTCTCTCCAATTTTTTAATAAAAAGGGCCTAATTAGCATATAATAAATTGCACACATTTAGTAGTGCAAATTTGGTAGGTTTGGCTGTTTGTATGCATTGGGGAAGCCAGTCCTGCAGTGAACATATATATTGTCACCCAAGCTTCCTTCTGTCCTTCATAATTTCTCTTTCCTATCCTTTCCTGCACATTTGCTTTTGGTCACAGACAACTAATGATCTGCTTTCTGTCACAACAGATGAGTTTATACTTTATTGTATTTTATATAAATGAAATCAATATATTCATTTTTGTTCTGGCTTTTTTCATGTAGCATAACTGCTTTGATATTAATTCATGTAAGTGAGTATGACAATGGTTAAATTTTTTCCAGATAAAAAGTATAAATAAGTTTATCTTTATTTGCAGGAGAAAATATTAACCATGTGTAAAATACAATGGAATATAATGGATTAACAAGTGAGTTTAACAAGACTAAAGAATGACCAGAAACGAATTATTGTTTTTATATATTATCAAGAAAAAAGGAATTAAAATACAAACTATATCATAAACAATTTAAAAATACACCTGAGATAAAAAAGTCATGAGGAGATGGAGAGATACACCATGAATATATGTCAAAAGATTCAATATTTTCAAAAGGTTTATTTTTCCTAAAGACTTCTATAAATTTAACACAATCCCATTCAACATCTTAAGGACTTTTGTGTGTCTTGGTCAGATCATTCTAAAATCACATAGAAATGCACATGACTAAAAAGAACCAAAACAAACTGAAAAATAAATTTGGAGGACTAATACTACTTGACTTCAAAATATATAAATTTCAGTAATTTAAACAACACAATTTATGTCAGGATAAACAAATAAATCAATGACAAAAAAATAGAGTCCAGAAATAATCACTCAAATACATGGACTAGTGATTTTTGACAAAGATGAATAGACAATATACATAGAAAGAATGGTCTTTTTAATAAATGATTCTAGGATATTTGAGTATCCATTGAAACAATTCCCCACGCAAAGACACTTCGCCGCGAGAATTCCAATTTTATTGCAAAAAGCTATGTGCTTATATAGAACTAAAGGGGAGATGGTAGGGCTTAGATAAATGGCAGGCCACCCGTTTATTGGCAAGTTTTTCCAGATATCAGTTCCTGCGCCCAGGCATTAGTTCTCATTGGGGCTAAGGTTCCCCGCCAGCGAGGTTTGAAATTGGCGCCGGCGGGAGAGTTCACAAGGGCGGGAACTTTTTTCGCCACTGCAGAGAAGAAGAAGGTAGGAAGGAGAAGTCCTTAGGCGCCATGTTGGGGTTTTTCTCTGGGGTACGGCTGCCGTTTATACTTTTCCCAACATTCCTCCCTTTTTGTTTTTCTAAGTGACATGGGGGTCGGCGTAAAGTCCTCTGGCTACTTCGTGCTTAATGGTGGGCGGCATTAGACCTAGAAGGGGAAGCGAAGGAATGTTCGGGGGACAGGTCTGAGAACACCAGGGCAGCCAGAAATAACACTCAGTGGCTACAGACAACTACTGTGGTAGGGGTAAAGTCCATAAAAGTTTCTTGAAGCCACAAGTC
Organism: Spermophilus citellus; assembly: GCF_964194105.1. Lineage (NCBI taxonomy): Eukaryota > Metazoa > Chordata > Mammalia > Rodentia > Sciuridae > Spermophilus > Spermophilus citellus. Next base: position 57,338,145 of record NC_138185.1, read on the forward strand.
CTTGATGGCATCAAACCAGTCCTGGATGGAGGAGATTCTTGGTATCAGCCAGTGGTCCTGCAGCAGGGACTCTAGGAAGTATTGGAGGTGGCTTGGTTGAATCCAGTAATGTTAAGGGTGACAGACCAATTGCAGCCAGTGGAAGGGCAATCGCCTTGACCCATAAACTGGGAGTGGGTGGTGTCATCCTGGTGTCATGTCGCTTGGATGTAGAAGCAGTATCTGTGGTTTGAAATAAAAACTTGAGAGAGAATAATGATTAGTAAAAGAAGAAGAGGGTTGGCGAGAAATTTTGAGTTTGGTGGGTGTGGTAGAAGTCCAGGACTGGACATTTGGAACAAGTGCCTTTTTAAGGTGGGACAAAAGGTACCAGGGGGAGTTTAGGTTTGATGCTTTCTTGTGGGGATACTGTAGAGCAGACAGAATAAGCAGAGTGGACCTGCTGGAGAGTAGTTCTCATTCCTAGGAAGTGAAAGAGGGGTTGTGAAAACTGGAAAAAGGGGTTAGAAAGGGTTTTAGAAGGGCACAGAGTCTCTGGAGCCAGAGGAGTTGGTCATGAGTCGCAGGTCTCCATCTTGGGCATCAGGGCTGGTAGTCTTAAAGAAGTAGTTGATTGACCAGCTTGTTGGTGAATTTGTGTATCTGATCTTGCAGGAACTTCTGTAGGCAATTTAATAGACATGGTCCTATTAGGAGAAACAGAGAGAGGACTAATAGGGGTCCTGTGAGGGGGGGGAGCCAAGGCCATACTTGATTGAACATTCCCCATGGAGCCTGTTGGCTTAGTTGCTGTCTCCTCTTTTTTAGCTGTTCTTGTCCTTTATTACTCCCAGGAATGACTGGTTTTGGCTTAACTGTTTTTGGTAGGTGTTTAAGATCGAGTTGGTCAAAATTTTGACTTTATTTCTATCTATTGTTAAGAGTCAGCTGAGTTCTCATAGGGGTCGCTCGTGGGGGAACCTGAGAGCAGCTTCTCAGTTCTACTAGTGCCATTTGCGCTAGGATGGGTCCAGGTCTTGCTTGACCATGTGGCTTCCCTTGGAAGCATCAGGGATGTCTCCTGTCTCCAATGACCCTCCTATTCACAGCAAATGCACTCATTGGTTTTCCATTTTCCAGTGGTCTCAATAATCTCCCTGATCAGGAGGTTATGTGGCCCAGAGTTGCGAAGCTCTTTAGAGAAGTTCCCTGTTCCCTGGATTCAGACTGACTCAGAGGGCCAGAGCCAAATATTGGTTTTCTTGGCCATTTTAGTTTAACTTTAAGTCTTGATCTCAAACATCCAGCAAAGTCAGTTTCACCCTAAATTAAGAATATTGGGCTTTAGCTGAAGTCTGGCCTACTTTGGAGTAATTCTGACATGTAGTAAGATGGGAGGCATAGCCTTATCTCAGGTAAGGCTAAGATTTATAAATCTTAGGTAAGGTGTTCTAGTATTGAAGCTGATCTTTTTCTTTTTAAATATCATTTTATAAAGTTTATATATGCTGTTGCTTGATGTCACATGAATACTAGGTAATACAGTATATTACATTTAAATTGTTCCCAGTGTATAGAACTTTATATTAATCTTATTGATAACAGGTCCAGTTATAAAACATTAAATGATATAAATAAATCTCCAATAAGTTATTTTTATAAGCCTAAAATAACCATGCAACCTTTTGGAGAACACCAGCTTGATATAGTTTTTTAAAGCTTCTATCTTAATGACTTATATACCTGGAAAATATGAACACATTTAATATACAGAGAAGAGTAATAGTGCCACAATTATTATTGATGTTTTTGTATTAATCAAGTTTAGCTTTTAAAGAAATAACATATTACAATATTGCAAAATAACAGTTGTTGTTTAACCATAGTTGTATATACAGACCTTCTTTAGTACTTACTTAAACCTATATAGCCAGCATACACAGACCTTCTTCATCACTTGCTTAAACCCTCTTATTTACTTAATAGACTCTCTTATCCAGAAACACATTTTCCTGCTATTAAACCCATACTTAGAACCTTGTAATTTCTCTTTCCTATCTGTTAACTCCTTCTTTAATCACACTTTGAAACAATCCTTGTAAATTTCTGAATTTAGGCAAATTATTCCATTTTAATAAGAGATATTTTGTTATTTGCAGTACACAATTAATCACATCTGTTGACCATTTCATGAAAACATGAACAATGTTTAGGTATATAGAATTGTAGGGACAGACAAGGCAAGGCACCTAAGATAGCACCGAAGATAGGGAAACAGTCTTATTTGGTTGCAGCCAGATTCAGAGGGCACTGCTTCTGTTGTAATCAATTAATCCCCTGAACCCCAAGTTTAGGTTGTTTCAGAATTTTGTACCCAACATGTAAGGGAAGGGGCTCAGAAGTTCACAGTCTGCAGAAGTTCACAAAAAGCAGTTTTTTTTTTCCCTCTGTTCTGGGCAAGTTAACTCTTCAAGGACACTTGGGAGGGGGAGAGCTTTTTCTTCCCTTTCTCTCCTCTTCCCCTCACCCTCCCCACCCTTGCCAGCTGTTATCATGGAGCCCAGTTGGGCTTCCTTATCTTAGACATGTAGCCTTCTCTGTGAAGCCCCAGCTCAAGGCCAGAGGCCTTGTTCATATATTTTGTGGAAAAACTAGTAAGGAGGTGTCTAGCTTTTTGATTGCTGATTTTTCCAGTGACCAAGTAAAACAGGGCAACATGAAAATAGGAAGTTTATCTACATTCAACTTTTTTTGTAGAGATTCTTTTGCTGAAAGTCCTAAAATCAGCCATGGTGAAGATTTCTGGAGAAGATCAGTTAAGCCTTTTCTGTGGGCCTGGGTAGGGAGGGGGAAGATGGGAAGGCGGGGCTGAGAGCAGCTGTGGATCTGAGAATGAGGAAGGAGTGATGTAAAAGAATAGGATTTTCCCTAGCAAGGAAAACTTGAGCAGTAGAACAGGTAGAGCAGAGGGGAGGATGGGAGTGAATATCCCAAAAAGCCTGTAAGGGACAATTCTTAGTAACCTGTTTTCAGTGATGACAAAGCAACTTTAAAGGCCATTTTCACCAGATCTCTGATAGGGGTCCAAGGGTTCTCTTCAGCTTGTTTGAGCTTTGGGTTAGCTGGTAAGAGGACCTGGTGGGACCTGGTGTGGGCACTGACAGAAGAAGAGAGGAGTGAGTGGGTGGAGGGATTCCTTCAGTACCTGCTACCTCAGAAAAGAGGCAATGGTTTGAGGAAAGGCGGTTGTTTAGTTTTTGATCTAGTGAGTGGAGAGGAGAAGTCAGGTTGTTCAGGTGGGGGAGACAGTGGAGGGGCTGGGGCAGAAGGTTGAGGGTGAGGACCTATTTGAGCCGGGCGATAGGGTGGAAATTCATCAGTAGGGTCAAAAGTAGTGGATGAGTCCGGAGGAGGAGAGGGAGGGGAAGGGGGTGTCTCTGCGGAGGAGGAGGTGGAGCAGGCAGAATAGGGCGAAGGGGAGGGGGATGAAACGGAAGGCTGAGGATCCGTGGAACCAGGCGGAGGAAGAGGAGGGTATAGCGGGAGAGAAGGAGCAGATGGGGCTGGAGGATAAGGTGGAGGTTCATCTGCTGGGTCAAATGAGGAAGAATCTGCGAAGTCAGGAGTAGAAGTAGGGGAAGGGAGGGGTTTGCAAGCAAGGAGGACTTGAGAAGGGGAGCAGGAGGAGCAGAGAGCAGGGTGTTGTGCGAGAAGGCTAAAACCTTCAATGCAGGGAATCTCCCTCCACTTTTTCAGACGCTGGCAGTAGTTAAAAAGTTCTCGAAGTAGGTTTGAATCTAAGGAGCCTTCTGGAGGCCAGTGATTGCCATTATCCAGTGGATATGTAGGCCAATCTTGGGTACAGAATTTGATTAAAAGTTTAGGCTTGATGTCTGGTGTGAGGGAGAGTGTGGCCAGATTTTTTATTAAGCATTTGAGAGGTGAGGCTTCAGGTATAGACAAAGAGGTGCCCATAGTCACAGGGAGAGATGGAAGAGAGAAAGAGAGAAAGAGAGAATAAGCGTAAGCGAGAGAGGCAAAGGGAAAACCCGGGCTTGAACGGCTTCCAGGAAGCCCAGGGCGAGCGGGGGTCAGGAGGGCGTCCCCAAAATGACCAGCCGTCGCCAGGAACTGCAGAGGGCACTACCTGGTCATCACCAGTGAAGTGCGATCTGAGACCCAATGGGGTCGGAGCCACGGGCAACCTGACGTCAGGAAAGTTTTCGACCGCAGCGGAAAAAGTCAGTAATGAAAACAGAACTCTGGTTCCGGCGGAACGCAGTTCCAGGCCTGGAGTTCAGTTTTCCCCGTGTAGAAAGGCCAGATACAGTAACCCGGCTGGAGATAGTAGCAGCAGCAGCGGCGGGAGATAGTAGCAGCAGCCTCGGCTGGAGATAGTAGCAGCAGCGGCAGCGGGAGGAGGAAAAAAAAAAACCACAGAACCTTTCATGTAAACTCAGAAGCCTCACGCCCCAAAGGGAAATGGATCACCAGAGGGTCCACTGCGGCCAGTGAAGACCTTAGTGGGTGGAATTCCCTCCCCCCAACGGGCGTCCGGAGTGTGCCGGGCGATCAACGGTCACAGTACCAGCTGTAGCCCGATGGGAGTTGGCGAGCCAGGGTCAGGGGGAGCCTTACCTACGGCCAAATCAGCGGTGAGTGCAGGGGAGCTGGCGTCTGAAAACAGCGGACTTGGGCGGAGAGTCTTCTGCGGGGCAGGGGACGGCGCTCTTGTTGGGAAGAGCTCACCCGGATCCTCACACGGGGCACCAGAATGAAAGAATTCCCCACGCAAAGACACTTCGCCGCGAGAATTCCAATTTTATTGCAAAAAGCTATGTGCTTATATAGAACTAAAGGGGAGATGGTAGGGCTTAGATAAATGGCAGACCACCCGTTTATTGGCAAGTTTTTCCAGATATCAGTTCCCGCGCCCAGGCATTAGTTCTCATTGGGGCTAAGGTTCCCCGCCAGCGAGGTTTGAAATTGGCGCCGGCGGGAGAGTTCACAAGGGCGGGGATTTTTTCGCCACTGCAGAGAAGAAGAAGGTAGGAAGGAGAAGTCCTTAGGCGCCATGTTGGGGTTTTTCTCTGGGGTACGGCTGCCATTTATACTTTTCCCAACATCCATAAACAAAAAGGAAATTGTATGCATAACTTATACTACATAAAAAATAACTCAAAATGGGAAATAGGTCTAAATGTACAGCTCAAAATCATAAACTTTCTAAAGGAAAATAAGAAAAGATAAATTTTTATAGCTTTGAGTCAGGCAAAAATTCCTAAGGTATGACATCAAAAGAATGATTTATAACAAAAATTTAAAAATGAAATTCATCAGGATTCAAAGCTTCTGCTCCTCCAAATACACTATTAAGAGATTGTTAAAAAAAATTTAGGCTACAAAATACTAGAAAATGATCACAAATTATGTATCTCATAAATGACTTGTATCCAGAAAATTCTCAAAGCTAAAGAATAAGAAATAATGCAAAACAATTATGGGAGGAAATTTGGAAGAAACTTTACCAGAGTTTATCTACACTTTACCAGATTAGATTTGACCAATTGGCACATGAAAAGATGTCCTCCTTCCATCAGTAATTAGGAGAATGCAAATTGAAATCATGAGATGCTACCACACTTCTGTTAGAATGACTGAAATAAAACGACTGAACACTAAGCATGCTAAGTCTTGGGGAGGACGTGGAAGAATTGGAATTTTTTCATTAATTGCTGGTGGAAATGTAAACTCTATCTATCTATGTATCTATCTATCTATTTATCTATCTATCTATCTATTTATCTATCTATGTAGTGTGTGTGGTACTGGGGATTGAAACCTATGGCTTAGTGTATACTAGATAAATGCTATGCCATTAAGCTATATCCTAACTTTAAAAAAGCGCTTTGGCATTGTTTTATAAAAGTAAATCACATGCCTACCATATGATTGTATATAATTCATCCATTTTTCTCTCAAATATTACTCAAGAGTAATAAAAGCTGATGTCAATTCATAAATTTGTACATGAATATTTGTTTAAGTGGAAAGGCCCCAAATATCTATTGACAGGTGAATTGATAAACAAATCATAGAAGAATAACCTAAGAATGCATACAATGGCATGAATAAATCATTACATAATTTTGTTGAGTGCAAGAAATCAGAGAAAAGAGTACATAGTATATCATTAAATTTATATAAAAGTTGAGGAAATGAAAACCAATCTCTAGTGGCAGAGTACAAATCATTGGTTGCCCAGGGACAGTGTGAGAGGTGAGCAGGTGGAAGGGACTCCCAACAGTACAAAAGAGAACTCTTGGCAGATGGAAAGTTCACTGTCTTAGTGTGACAATCCTTTTATGAGTGCATACACTTGTCAAAACATAAAAGGATATGCTTTCCATGAGTGTATTCTATAGTATGCAAACTATACCTCTAAATAAAGTGTTTAAAATATCAAACTCAATAAAAATAGCAATGAAACAAACATGGAGCTAAAGAAATCAGGCAATGTGATTTTAGTTACCTAAATTCTTGAGTAGACAAAACTAATCAAAGGTGATAGTTGTCAAAATAGTGGTTTCACAGGAGAGAATGACTGGAAAGGGACATGGGGAAACTTCTCAAGTTACAATGTTCTATATTTTGATCTGTGCAGTTGTCATAAGTAAAATAAATCAACAGGATGTTTCAATGATTGTGTTAATCTGCTTTCTGTAACTAATACCTGAGATGATTAACTTATGAAGGGTGGGGGGGAGTGTATTTTAGCTCACAGATCTTAAACTTTCAGTCCGTGTTCCATGCTTTCGGACCTTTGGCACAGCCGCATATCTTGGCAGGGAACATGTAGGTGAACAAGGTGATCACCTCATCACCAGGATGCAAAGGAAAAAATAAAAGGAAAGTCAAAAACAAAGAAAGCAATGGGATATAGTACCACTTTCCCTTTAAGGAGCATGCCCTTAAGAACCAGAACATCTCTCACTAGGCTCCAACTCTTAAAGTTTCCATCACATACCAATAATGCTATACTGAGACTAAGCCTATAATACATGGATTTTTCCCCATATATTTATTTTTACTGCATTTGTTAATATTACAGAGTTCTTGCACTGCCAAACCATGCCCGAGAATCCAAAGAAGGAAATGGTATAATGGACAGCCTCATCCACCCATCATACAGTATATTAAAACTTTATTCATATGCATTCTCAAAATGAGAATTTCACAATCTTTTATAAAACTATAACAAGAGTTGGAGTTTAAGACTGCTGCAGGTCTTCAAAATTCCCAGTACAGTATGCCATTAAATAAAACCTCCTCATATTCATCTCAGTTCATTCTTCAACAATACAACCCAACAAAAGTTTGTGGGGAAAATGAGTACTTTCAGGAAAATATGTGGCTCCGGGTCCAAGAGATTTATTTGGATGAGTAGCTGAGCCAGTTGGGGGAAGGTAGGATGATTAAAGGAGAATAACGATTCTTGGTTACACTGTTTGGGAGCCAAAAACCTTAACAAGTTATCTCTTGGACCCTGAGCTACAGGGATCTTTTTAAAAAGCATGAAGATACAATGCAATGAAATATAACACAAAGAACTACACTTTTCATGTTATTTTCCATGAAACATTGTTTCCTACATGTTCTCTATTCCTTTGGAGATTTTGTTGCAATTAGCATTTTAGAGGCTCTGAGGAGTCTGAAATACAGAAAACTTGTTTAACTTTGTTTTAAAACCAGCATTTCCCAGACTTATTGCACAACTGAAACATTTTTTTTTTATTTAACACTTTTAAACATCTGATGGAACAAGTGTTCCAAAGGGATATATTTTAGGAAATGCTAAACAAGTCAATTAAAAACATATCATTTAGAATCTATGGAGATTTAGAGAGGTTAATTGTTTCTGTCAGAGCTTACACCACCAGTGAAGGGCAGAAGCAGGATTGAAAATGCAGGGTTGTCTCACTCCATGGCCAAACTACTTACCTACTCTGGGCCTCAGTCTTCTCATCTATAAAATGAGGAGACAAGAATGTTCTGTGGGGGCTGGGGTTGTGGCTCAGAGGTAGAGGGCTTGCCTATCATGCGTGAGGCACTGGGTTCGATCCTCAGCACCACATAAAAATAAAATAAAGATATTGTGTCCACTTATAACTAAAAAATAAATAAATAAAATTTAAAAAGAATGTTCTGTGGGAGATGACAGTCAGCTTTTCCACTTTTCTGTTTTGAGGCAGCTTAAAGAAAATATCAGAGCTCCATGCATCTTACCTGTAAAGTGAGAATAATAATGATAATAATGCCCCAAATGAAGGATTTTATTTCTTCTCATTCTTTAGTTTGATGAGTAGTCAGGTAGAAAAAGAAACGCTTGAATAAGTTTTTCCTTCTCTTGATGTTTGCCTTGCCTCTGTATCAGAGATCAGCAGTTATTCTTTTGCTTTGGGTTTCTATCAATAACTAAATACCTTCACACTTGGCACACACTGATTAAATGTGAAATTATTCATCAAATGTCCAACTTCACCCATCCAGCATTATTTTGATTTGAATATTTGATGTATTTATAAATAACGAGAAGAGGCATAGTTTATGATACAATATGCCAGATGATTGTGCCACTAATTAGTTCTGGTAAAACTATGATTCCATTTAATCTTCCTAACAGTCCAAGAGGAAAGTATGATTATGCCTGTTTTCATGATGGAAAAATAAGTTCTTGAGGATTCAATCAACTATCTACATTTTGGAGGTATTAAGAGATGACACCACTGTTTAAGTCGGATCTATCTGCCTCTTCAGTCTCTGGTTCCTGAAAGATGTTTGCTGATCAAATGTTTCTTTGTGGCTTAAAGGTACTCACAGAGAAGCAAGGAGGTTGAAGCTTATTTCTTTGCTTTTATATTTTACAATGAAGAACAGAATCCATCCACAGTATTTCTCTGAACTTTTGCCACTCAAGATATGGAAAATCCAAAAGTTTTCTTTATATATGTCATTTATCAAGTTCTTAGGCTCTTTCCAAATTCTCTTTGAACAAAGTAAAAACAACATTATATGTTATGTTGTAATGGAATGAAAAAAATGCATAAGTCTGCCCCCTCCAATAGCATAAAGGTGTTGTATAGACTTTTTTAACATCATGAAGGGTTACATTATTATAACAGGTCTTCCCAAATAATAAGGACATAAAGGTGTACTTATAACAAAGTAATTCATAATGTAAAACAAATTATAACGTTAAAGCAACATGCAACATGTACTTCAGTTTAACCATATGAATAACAATGACATATCAATGAGAGTGTTTTCTAAGAATGCTCTGCAAATGCCAACTTATATGAATTAACCAATAATATTTATTCAAAAATAATCTTGCATTTTAGAATGACTTCTATATATCATATCCTGTGATAGATGGATGTGTAAAGATAAAGTCATTCTGGGGCCTTTGCTTATATTAATATTTAAAGGAAAATTTAAAAAAAACATGAAAAGCGTAGGATTTAATGAAAGCAATTAAGTCTTAAGAAGAATAAAGTGGAATAACAAAATGTCATTAAATTCAGGCAATGAAGACACTGAGCACTTGTCCTCGTGACTATCTCTTCTCATCCACTGGCACCCTCTCCTAATTGTCTGTGCAGTCTTGGGCATCTGTGTTGCCATCAGGCCACTTCTCATCCACTATTGCTGCAGGGGAAGGGGGGGTTTACCAGGAATTGAACTCAGGGGTACTTGACCACTGAGCCACATCCTCAGCCCTATTTTGCATTTTATTTAGAGACAGGGTCTCTAAATAAATTAGCACCTCACTTTTGCTGAGCCTGGCTTTGGCCCTCCTGTCTCAGCCTGCTGGGGTTACACGCATGCACCACCATATCCACCTTCAAAATGTTAACATGATAGACATGTTTAATGCTTCTACTCTTTTGTTTTTTATTTTGAGTATCATATATTGTTAAAAACAGTGGCAGAAAGTATATATTACATAAAAGTAGTTCTGAGACTCTCTTGACCTAAGAATTTCTGCTAATACTTACTGAGAACTTACTGGATGCACACACCAAGTTGGCACTAGAGGAAGGAGATGGCCTCTTGAGTTGGATAAATCTGAAGCTTCTTGCCAAAGAACAGCCATGCCCACTAGCTCCCTTCTAAAGGACACCAAGCAAGCTGATGAAATACCAGTATTTTTAAATACCACAAATTAGTCAGTCCTCTGACTCTTGCCTATGTGAAGTCATGCCTATGTCATGCCTGGGTTAAACCATTGCATTTGACACAGGCTGCACAATATTTATAGCCTGCATGTTGGTAGGGTGGTGCATTCATATGTACACACATATATGATAATGTGTTTGATTTTATCCTAGTTCTAATTTGCCAAAGCATATTGTCTCAAAAGTATCTTCCTGTTTTCAATTTTCTTTCTTCCCTCCCTCCCTTCCTTTATCATTTTCTAGGTTATACATGATAAACAAGAAGTTTACAATTCAGAGCATCACATACAATACCAACAAATAATATCAACATTGATTCAGTGCAGGCTGTTACTACAGAATTACAGGGGGTTATGAAAAAGCAATATCAGGATAAGGAGAATATCACTTGAATTACAGTTGCATTTTTCTGACTTGATATGCTTCATTTTACAAGAGTACATAGGCAGTATTTGCATGGCTCCCATGTGTTTATATTTAGAGTCCATGGGTTTCAACAAAGAGCAAACTTCTCAGGAGATGTGGCCTTTAGTAACAGAATGCACTTGACATATGTTATCTAATATCCCAGGCAGAACAGATAAGCTCGTGGGATATATTATTCTAAACAACTTGTGGATTCAAAGTTCTGACTTCTCTAGCCCCTTGGAAGGGGCCTCACCAGGACACAATAAGTTGCTAACACTGAAGGGAGACTTGCTGATGAGGAATAAAAGATATTGCCACTAGCATTGATTGCTGATTGATTAAAGGCAAAGTGACCTGCATAATCTATTCAGAGAAGAAACAGGTTGATAGAAGCTGCAAAATGTCTGCTTTCACTTTATCCTGTTAGGTATTTCTCAGGAATGAAGTATCCAGGCAGGAGCAATGGACCCTTTCACACAAAGGGGTGTTCGTGCCAAGAATCCAGACATGAGAAATATAGAATAGCATTTCTTCAAAACCAAGGGGGTAGCTAGTATTCTTCATTGTAGAATCATACTAATTAACCACATCAAACAATATACCTAATTAGCTGTTTATGAAAACTCTATTACGGCCATGAACCAAATCCCTAAAATATTTTTGGACCTGGGAAATCTGTTTTGACAATGACATATAGAGCTGAAGAAGGAAATCTTTGGCTTCTTTAGGTGCAGTGGGCTCAAATGAGTCAGGAGTAAAAGGCAAGCCCCCACATTTGCTCTATCTTCTTGCTCCACATGAGAAAGGAACATATAAAACAAACAATTGTGTCATGAGAGAAATGTGAAGCTTCTTGTTCTCTTTGGCCTTCAGGTGAGAGAAAAGTCATAGTTTCTTAGTCATACTCAGGATCCATTGCATAAGTTATAGAAGATCAAAGTAGAAAAAAGATATGGCAGCAGTTTTTAGGACATAATATACAGAATTTTGCAGGTCTAGGGATGGAGTACAGGTGTGTATTACCACTGGGCTACATTCCAAGTTCTTTTATACTTTATTTTGGATATGATCTTGCTAAGTTGCCCCAGCTGGCCCTGAACTAGAGATCCTCCCGCCTCAGACTGAGTTGCTGAGATTACAGGCATGCACTCCCACACTTGGCAGAAGATAATATTGTGGTTTTTTTATTGATTTTTGTTAGGATTTTGTGTGTGTGCATGTGTGTGTGTTTGTGTGTGTGTGTGTGTCTGTGTTAATGAAGATCAAATTTAGGACCTTACATGTGCTAAGCAAAGCAAATGTTCTACCACTGAATTGCACTTCCAGTTCTGTATTTTTTTTTAAGTAAGGAAATAACCTGAGTGCTCATCAATAAAGGAATGGTCAAATAGATTATAGTAAAGGAAAAAAAGCAGAGTGCAATATAAAGAATGAACTATTTCTATTATTATTGATAAGGGAAGGTGTTAAATATAATTATAGGAGAATTAATAGAACATAAAGAAATAATCCATGCATGTGTGTGTGTGTGTGTGTGTGTGTGTGTGTGTGTAAATATGAAGAAGTATCTGTAAAAAAGTAGGTACAATTCAGAAACCACAAACCTATTGGAGAAAACTATATGGAGAAACACAAATGGAGAAAACATTTGGAGAGAAACTATAGCAGAAAGAAATTTCTTGTTATAGTTTCTCTCTCTCTCTTTATCTCTCTCTCTCTGTGTATGTGTAGTCTGCCTTCTGATAGTGTAACAAAATACCTGAGATAACCAACTTAATAAGAGAAAGTTGACTTTGGCTTGGTCCTGTTGCTTTGAAGCCTATGGCAAGGCAGTAAATTATGGCAGGAGCTCATGGCAGAGGAAACTGTTTACTTCCTGGCAGCCTGGAAACAAAACAAAATAAAGAAGGGGATTGGGTCCCAATATCCCCTTCCAGGTTATAACCCCAATAACCTAACTTCCTCCAGCTAAGTTCCATTGTATGAAGACTCCGCCTCTTCCCAGTAGCACCATGGGCTGGGGATTAAGCCTTTAACACAGGAGTCTTTGGGGGTATATTTATGATCCAAGCAGTATGTATTTGTGCTTGTGTATATTTGTGGGATCTGTGTGTATGTGTTTTGTCAGAAATCCATAAGGTTCATTATCCTCTTTAATTGTACAATTAAATAATTTTGAATTTGAGTGTTTCAATCCCAAACCATAAGTTTAAATAAACTGCTATTAACTCTAAGCCTATTTAAATTGAAGGGAAACTTGTCATCTTCTGATAATAAAAATAATATAAGACATACAAATGTTTTGAATAACTGATGAAGACAGGATTTCTTCTGACTATTGCTCTATTGTTAAATTATGTGTAAGTTTTCCTCCATATCAAAACATTTTAAACTTCTGTGTTTTTAAATCAAACAAGGCATACCAATGTGAAATCAAATTACAAGTGGAGTCTGAATTAATTTCTATCTTCTGTTTATTTATTTAGAATTGACAGATAACATCATATGCTTTTATTGTGTGCAACATGCTTGGAAGTATATACACTGTGGAATGATCACACATGACTAATATACCATCAATTACCTCACATAATTATGATATCTGTGTTAAGAGCACATAACATCTTTTTTTATATTTTTCAAGAATATGATACATTGTCATTGAGTGTGGTCACCTTGGCATATTAGATATCTTTAAATTTATTCCTCCTATCTTACTGTAATTATCTATCTTTGATTGACATCTCATTCTCTCCTTCCTCCAATCCCTAGTAAAGACTATTCTATTCTCATACTTTTTCTATGAGGTCATCTTTTAGATTCCACATGTATGTGAGACAGTATGATATTTGTCTGCCGTGTCTGGCTTGTGTCACTTCACAAAGTGTCTTCCAGATTCATCCATGTTATCATATATGACAAGATTTCACTCTTTTTTAAGGGAAGAGTATTTCATTGTGTCTTTACACTGCCTTTCCTTTATCCATTCATCCACTGATAGATTCCATATTTTGACTATTTTGAATAAGCTGTATAAACATGAGAGTGAGGATAACGTTTCACTTTCTTTTTAGGTTGAAGACAAATAGGATCACTGATAAAATGTATTGGCTAGGTGTAATTGAGATTATATCATTTATCTTTTTCATTCTTTGTACCTGTGCTGAAGCTGGACCTGGATAGACTTCTCCATTACATAGAATTTATAAGATTATTTGAATAAAATCAATATGCAAAATTGATTTGTTTCCTTATCTCTGAATGTGGTACCCCCCCCTCCACACCTAGGATTGAACCCAGGTGCACTTCACCAATGAGCAACATTCTCAGCCCTTTTTTGTATTTGATTGAGAGACAGGGTCCCGCTGAGTAGCTGAGGCTGGCTTTGAACATGCAATCCTCCTATCTCAGCCTCCAGAGCTGCTGGGATTACAAGCGTGTGCCACTGCGCCCGGCTATGGCATATTTTATGTCATTTACTCCAGACCCTTTCATAATTTAACCACTTGCTCTTTCACTGACTCTAACTCTTCTTTCTTCCTCATCGTCCAAGCAATGTGTCTATTAGTAACACTGGCATGCAGAATCCATAGAAAAATATATAAAAATGGCTTCTCAACACAGAATGGAAATGGACATAAAGTAGTGGTGCTTTTAAAGGGTCAATCCAGCAGAGTTGGAAGTATACAGTTCCTGGAATTACCTTCCTCCTATGGTTCAAGTTAGAGTTTGTTGCAGAAAAATTTATGCAGGATTGGGAGGGTGAAGTTGAATCAGCAGTTATTATGCTCAGAAAGTTGGAGTGGGGCTTCTGGTCCCTGAACCACACTCTTATTATCACTGACCTGCTGGCTGTCTTCAATGGTGTGGAGAAGCAGTTGAGCCCCTACTCTTCCAGCTCCCCCACCATCTCTTTTCTCCCAGTTTCTTCAAGACTTAGGCCAAGTTCACATATGGATATGTGGCCAAGGATATCAGCCCCTTCTGCTGATCACCTGTGCCATCAAATTTGCACTCAGAAGTAGAAATATGTAGGAACTTTGCTCTTGGGTTCCCAATTGTCCTCATGGGTTCTAGTGGTTTCTTGGTGGATTTCAGCTTACCCTTGCTCTCTCTGTTGGCATTCAGCTTTTCTTCCCAACAATGGTCATGTTGACCCACAGTGACTCCAGTGGCACGGCCAGATGCCACATATATAGAAGATTCAATCTCTATAATGATTACCACACTCTATGTCAATCATAGGATCACTGTTTCTTTGATCCTCAATAGTGCAATGGCAAAAACATTTCTTCAATACTTAGTGTATCAGGCAGGTCTGAGAGATAGGAAATCTGCCTTCACTTATTCTGTTCTTTATTTGACTTCTTCACACCCTGTGTATGAGCATTTGACCTGGCTGGTGGAGCAACTCAGATTTCTTTACCATAAATAAGTCAGAACACTTAACCAGGCCTTGGAACCTAAGCAAACTTTTCTTGAGTACATCTTTATAAAAAAAATAAAAGTTTTGTTTTATCCCCTGCTCCCACTCTTGGAAAGAAAAATATTTGAAAAATGGAAGTATATATAATATTCTGATTGTGCAACACAAGTTCTAAGGGTGTTTATCTGAAAGATTTCTGTCATTCCCAAACTTTGGGGTTTCTGCTGGTGATTGGTGAGGAACAGATTGCACTTTCCTGAACTGAAATCTAATGAATGCCACAAAGTGAAAATAAACTGGAGACACTTGAAAAAAGGAAGAGAAAAGAAAAGAAAACTCACTTCAAGAAATCGAAGCCTCTTTCCCCCCTCTTCTCCCCTCACTTGCAGCCAACTACGCTCCCCACACATTCTGATCATCTCCCTGCATGGTGTCTGTGGTGGTGACAACTGATTCATGTGTTCATTTGCATATCCCCCGGTGCCAGCAGCAGAATACAGAATGGGGCCTCCTGCTCTGGCAGCCGACACAGCACTGGCAAATCAGGGGAGCTGTCAGAAACAGCTGTCCATTAACGGAGTTTGTGGAAACAACCAGAAGCTGTTTGAAAATGCTAGGTGGTAGAATTTAATTGGAGTAGCAACTGTTCAAAATTAAGATTAAAAGGACCAGTCAGTCAATGTAGATTTTGTGACACCTTAAAAATAACGTTCCAGGTTTGATTAATGCTGCATGAAGTTTGCAAGTTTCTCTACTTTGCCAATAAGGCCTGTTTGCTGGTAATTGATTTGGTGAATCTGTGTAGCAGGAGGGGCTCAAGGGTTCCAAAGTTCAGATATCCTATTCTCTATGCTGAAACCCTGCTTGTTAAGGAGATTTTAATAGGAATCACATGCAGATTGCAGTGGTTGCAGAAGGGGCAAGGCTGGCACTTTAGAGACGAAGACCTATACATCCACCCTGAGTATGGCTTGGCCATAAGCAGCAGCCCACACTCCTACTCCTAACCCTCAGAGTCAGGCACAGGGACTTGCAAAGCACATTGGCATCCAGGCAGTGAGTGAGGGGAGATCTCCATGATTCATTTAATCCTTGGCTTCTGTTCTGGGCATGCCCAAAAGGGTATCAAAGGTCCCTAACACTGAAGTAGAGGGAGGAGTGGGTATGGGGTTGTGAAAATATGGGCTCAGTCATGGTGTGTCACATTTTCTCTTCCTGAAAAAATCTCAACTTTAACCTAGCCTGAAGATTAGGGAATAATTCTACATGCCAGAAATAGCTTCTTACAATTTGGAACAGCATTCGTAACCCCCAATCCTGAATTTTAGTTATTTTAAATTCATGGCTTAACAGTAAGGGCTCAAGTCAACATTCTCAGTTCCCCGTAAGATTCCTTTTGTAGTCGACTAACTGGCAAATTTAAACATTTAGCTAAATTCTTTGACTTATTATTGGGTAGATTGTGTTCATGCCACTCCTTGCAAGTGTCCATTTAAAAAATCGATGTAAATGGGAGTATATTGAATTTAATTCTATAGTATGTTTAGATGGAACTTTTAAAAAATCAGAGCAGCTTTACCATGCAGTTAGGACAATGAGTGCCGGGCCACAGTTCTAGATAGGTAGTGCATGGCAGCCAGGAGAGGAAGTGACAGCTGGTGGCTTAGTAAACAGATTTCGGTTTAGGATTTTCTGAACATTTTAATATGCTTCTCCACTGTATCTTTTGTTCCCAGTTCAATAACAGCCATTTCCTATTTGTTGCCTTGAAATATCAGATTGGTTATAGAAAACAGATATAGAAAAAGGAAAATAATTTGGTATTAAAATATTTCTAAATATCTGATGTAATGCTGGGAAAGGGGAGAGGAAGAGGTTCCACAAACAGGGGGGAACCTGAAGAGTCTTGTAAATGGGATTATAGGGTGTTTTCATTGCTCTAGGCTTTTGCCTTAAATTCGGATCTCCCTTTCTAAGCCCTGTGTATGTTTCAAGATCTACCAAACAAGATAAAGAATCCTAGCTGACTGGAGGTAAGTGAAGGAAAAATTAAAAGCTGTAAAGAGTGAAAGCAACTTAAATGGCATTGAAGGCACTACTGTTTTACCAGCCCAGCTCATTTAAAGGATATTAGACACTGAAAGGGACCGTTATCTTTGAGTCCCAAGGTATGTGTAGCATGCTTTGCCTATCTCAACGAAAATGGCCAATTTGTATTTGTCGTAAAGATCTGTAAATACTGTCTTATGGCAGCTCATTTTTAATTGTTTCCAGCCTCAGGGGAAAGTGTGATTGAGTCCTCGATGCTGCTCACATTGTCTGGGAGAGGTACAATAAGGCTGTTCTTTGAGTGGAAATGCTCCCCTCCAGCATGAGGGAAAGAGGGAAGCGCTTCAGCATTCAGCTTTTGCTTGCTATTTTTAGTTAAATTAGTTTCATGCTCATGAGCTACTGGTACTGCATTGGCCAGTAAGTTGACAGAGTAAGCTGCTAACATTTCTGTAATTTACCGACATTTTAAATGGAGTGGTTGTTGAGAAATCCTAATTTTAAGGAAAAAAAAATTGATATTAAGGAAAAATAAACATAAGTTGGAAACTTCCCTTTCATTTTACTGCATTCTACTGAGCGGACCAGGAAGAATTCATGTTTCAATAGCATCACAGTCTGAATTTTGTAACTCCATTTTGAACATTCTGGGATAGTGCAGATTACATTAGTATACTTGCGAATGTGTAATCAAGGCCTACTCAAGATAACTCAATCAAAGGGTGGTATATGGTGATGCCATACCAGGAATATTGTGAGGATGTCAGGAAATAAACAATGGAGGGAATGAAATCAAGGAAATTTCATAGTTTCTGTCTCTTGGGATTTTTTCTGTTTTCTCGTAACCTGAGCAACCCAACCATCTCTTTGTTTCTGTTTATAACTTTGGCCAGCATGTGACTTTTGACTTATGTCTATAGCAGATTGCCAATACCCCATTTCCTCATCTTTCAACATATGCAGCTTTACCAATTCCCCAGAATCCTCTGCAGTTAGGGTGGCCACAACATTTGTTCTCACCACAGAATCTAAATAGAAGCAATAAAGTTGAAGCTTTTAAGAAGCACATGTCCCTCATGCATGCTCTTTCTATAGAGGATGGCCAAGTCACAAAACCCAAAATATAGAGGGGACAGAAGAGCTACAAAGACAAAGCTCTGGGTCTCTGAACCACTGTTAAAGGAAAAGCCCCATTGACTACCATCATCTAACAGACTGTTACATGAGTGAAATAAATTGTTCTTGTGCTTGATGACTTAAAGTTTTCATCAGTTAAGTATTGCATCTCGTCCAAAATGGGCTAATGAACACAATCCTGTTCTTCATAATACAGTTCTCAAGTTCCACCTGCCACTATTGTTCCAGCACACCTATTTCTCACTCCCACAAATCTGATTGACAAGCTTATTCTCCACTTGGTAGGTAGTATGCTTCTGACCAGCTGACAGATCAGCAACTGTTGCTTGTCCATACCTGGTCCAGTCAACTCTAGTCACCTGGGCTAGTTACAGCTGCTGGGCCTCACACGACAGAAGATGAGGGCCCCAGGAATGGCTCCTGAGCAGAGATGCAGCATAAGCAGAGGAAAACTGCTTTTCATTCCTGTTCTGATCTTCCAGCACAGACCAGTCTTTCAGAGTTCAAAAAGTATGAATTCAAAGATGCTACTGCAAAGTAACAAAAATACTTCTACTCTTTTTGGGTTCTCAGTAAAACTTGCATGTGCCAAAATCATTAATTGACCATTACCACTATCATTTTCAAATACTCTCCCATTTCTAATAACAGTTCAATTCAATCTTCCAAATGAACATGTTCTTTTATTGACTCTTTTACCCACTGTCATCTTTATCCTTCAGGAGTTCCCAGGGAAGGACAGTCTTTGGGAGCCAGATACAATACTTGTGCTAGAGGAGCAACGATGTGTGACATAAAATACGGTATCTGTACAAGTTATGTGTGTGTGACCAGTGTCCACAGACATATGTGTTGTGCAATCTGTACAAAATACTATGAAATTCACATTGAGGCCATATACCTGGTTGAAATCAACAATTAAGATGTTGATTGTAAATTTTGTCTCACAACTGAGAGAACAGAAGGATAGAAAGAGCTCTTAAAACGTATAAGTGGATAGAGAGATCAGATGTATCTTCAATGATTACAGGAATATTGAAGGTTTTTAAAAAATAAGAAATGGCATGGATATTGAGCACCACCTAATAAGAGAATGTATTTCAAATGGATAACTGATTTTGCCTCCTCATTTTAAATTCTTGAGTTCCTGATATAATTTGCAAATAAATTTTTATTTTTCCTTAAATTATTTATAATTTTCAGACTTTCACTGTGTCACCTCTACTAAAATACAAGAACTGTGATGTTTTTTTCTCTAATATGAATAGTTTGGAACCCACATATTAATGAGCCCAGGAAGTTGACCCTGGCATTGCTGGAAGGAATTTGACTTGCTACTATCAATAGTCAGTATTCTGACCTCTTAAGTTACTTATTTATTTCATAAATCAGCAATCGTTTGAGATTGTGATATATTTTGGCTCATTTATTCATCAATTTCATGTAAAAACACATATATTGAGATGTATAGTAAGAAAATGATATGTAAGACAGCTTTATCTATAGGATGACATTAAAAATTTTATGAAAGTGAATATTCATGTGACAATATCTAACGATTTTTATCCAGTTTTCTTACAATATATAATATACTCCTTGTAGAAAGGTAGAAATGGGGTAACTTGAATGGTACTAACTAACTTGATTTTGGAGTTATTATCAAAGTGCCTCTGTATTTATTCAGATTGTTCTAATCACAATTAGAGCACAAATTTAGCTGAGAAACTTTTTACTTAGTAGGGATAAATGGAAGCAAGAACATTCTGGGGTGTAGTTCAGCACTTCCTGACATGCAAAGGCTGTGAGTTTCATCTCTAGCAACACACACACACATGCACATACACACACACACAACTTAGGGAGCCCAAAATTAGAAAAATTATAATCATGACCTGGAGCAAAATTGTACAGCTCCTATTTGAGCTCAAGTTTACACCTTGATAAGATATGGATAATTTATTTTCTTAGGAGAAATAAATAAGTTTCTCCATGCAAAGTGCTATAGAGGGCACCTGGCACACAGAGTGATCAACACATCTAATTACTCTCTTACTGATGATGAATATTACTATTGTCGTTTTCATCATAATCTTCCCCAACTCAACCTTCCAAGACATTAAGGTTTATTTCTTTTCAGTCTTCTATTCTATACCTATTTGTCTTGCATATTTTTGAATATACTGTCATTTTTAGTGAAGCATTTTAAAAACTAATATTGCTGTGTTTTACGAGAAAATTTCCAATTCCTTTTAAAATTGTGGCAATTTGATTACAGGATACATTAAGAAAATGTAATGCAACAGTTTTATTTTAACACATTTGTTACTTATTTGTCTACTAACATTAACAAATCATGTTTCAATACATAATCATTACATAATGGTAAATATCATATGACATAGCGACCCCATACAGAAGGTGTCTTTCTTATTCACCAATATTAGAATTATAAACAGCTGCACTGTGTTTTCACAGAATCAGTATTTATATTTTTCCAGCAAAGGGTTTCTATATTTGTTTAAATTCTAAATGTTGCCTGCCTCAACATTTTTATGACCAGTCTACCATTGCACATTAATATACATACACAAGTTCTTCACCCTATCACAGTTATATTAGTGCACACATATGCAACTTTATTTAAATGAGTTATCTAAATCCACATATTCAACTTCAGGGAACTTCTTATAACTAAGCAAAGCTTCTAGATTTAAAAATAAATAAATAATTGAAAACACCATCTACACATGTAACTGCACGTATATTATATTGTGCAGCCTATCCTAGCAACAGAGATCTTAGCTAAAACTGAGATGACAATAAATAGAAATGCAAATTTTAAAAGGAAAAGGGGAAAAAGGCATGAGGAGGAGCAGCAGGCTAGAAAGGGACTGTCACTTAAATGGGAAGCTGCAGCGGGTCACATCGCCCACTCATCTCTGTGTGTGCTTCGTGCTTCTCATTCAGTTTGGCAAGATTCTCAAACAAAGTCCAGTGTCCTAAAAATATTTGGAACTATTACAAAGCATAAATTATAAATGTGTCGGGAAAATGGAAAAAGGTGTCTTGGGCCTACTTAAAGCACAAAATGATCTCAACCATTATTCAACAATGATATGAACATCTTTTATTTCATTTCTCCTTAACAGTTCCTTCTGTTTGCTATCATTTCCTGCTCAGCACCATGTCAATAATTACTAAATTAGCAGGACGCCTGTACAATTTCAGCTCAAGTGTTATTACTGACAAGTCAAACAATGGGGCTGATCGAAAAGATGGGACTCCATCTCCTTATTTAAATGGACCGTGTTCAGGAGGAAAGATTGAAGCCCCCTCTTTCTTCAAAAGAAGGAGGGAGGGAATGGTTTACATTTGTGCAGCTCAAGGACACGGAGTCAGAGGAAATGTCTTTTTAATGTAAACCTCTTTTCATTTCCAGGGGACAAAAATGAAGGGTATTGAAAAGAATCATGCTTGGTGGAAGAAGTAATTACATTTTTTTTCTTTCAAATCTCAGAGGAATAATGCTTTTATATTTCCTGAGATGACCCAATTTGCGCTCTGATATGCTCCCTTAAATGTAACCATGCAGGCTTCCTCACCTGCATTGTTTCTCAATGGTAAAGATGTCCTGTCGCACCTCTCATTAATTTGAGTACCGGTCCCCCAATGTGCAAAAGCAACAGCATCAGGGTTGTCCCTCCTAGCAATGATGAGTTAAACATGACAGACTCCTCAGCTGTCTGTCCAAAAAACAAAACAAAACAAAAAATTCAGACAGTAGCTGCAGCTCTAAATCATCTTCTCACACTATACAAGTTGGGGTCCCCCACCTGCCTTGGAACAGGAAAGAAAGTATACTGACACATCAGCACTAGGAAGAGAAAGCCAGGCTCTGGGTCCACAGCCAGGGCACAGCTGTGTGTATGGAAGGAAGGGACCTTACTCCTAGTTCATCATTCTCCAGTCCAAAGTCCAGGCGGTCATCCCTTGGTGTGAGTGGGGAATTGGTTCTAGGAACCCCTTGTAGAAAATTCATGCATTCTCAAGTTTCTTAGGTAAAATGATATTGTATTTGAATAGAACCTTCACATATTGTCCATATACTTTAAATCATTTCTAGATGACCCCATTGTAACTAATATATTGTAAAAACTATGTAAATAGTTACTATGCAATATTGTTTAGAGGATAAGAAGACAAAAGCATGTCCATGTTCAGTAATGATGCAATTAAAAAAACAACAACTTAGTTTTCCATTCAATTGGTTTAAACTGCAAATGTGGAACTAGCTGTGTTTGACTATATGTGCAATATCACAATGTCTCTGCTATCCACAATTGGATAAGACAAAGCATTTCAGAAATATCTTTTCTCTGTAAGAACTTGTATCTTAAAAACCTTTAAGAAATATTTGTTAAAATCTATATACCTAACAATATCATTGCTAATGAAGAGTCCAAATCAATATTTGCATACCTCTGAAACATTCTTTGATTATTTTAATTAAAATGCTTCAAGTATTTTTTGGAAATTGATTTTCATTTAATATAGATAGGAAATCACTGGGCATGAAACTAAATTTGTTTTTGAAATGTCAAACAAGTCTTTAATGACCTATGAATTTTAGTGAAGTAAACATTTATTTAGGACACACATATGCACACACACGTGTGTTTGTGTGTGTGTCTATATTCTGTTTTATTCACCAACCAACTCTTGATTTCTGAGAATATGATCATCAATGATAACATTTAGCATGGTTAAAGGCCTTCACCTTAACATTTCAAACTCAAAAAAAGAAAAGAAATATGATCACTAGTTTAATGTAAATGAGGGTAATAAAGAAATATGTTTACAAAGTTTTCATCTTCTTGCTGGGTACAGTGTTGCAAGCCTCTAATCCCAGCAGATCAAGAGGCTGAGGCAGGAGGATCACCCATTTGATGTCATTCTCAGCAACTAAGCAAGGCCCTAAACAATTTAGTGACACCCTGTCTCAAAATTTATTTATATATATATATATATATATATATATATATATATATATATATATATAGGCTGGGGATGTAGCTCAGTGGAAAAGTGCCTCTGGTTTCAATTCCTAGTACCCACCTAACATACTCTCAAAACAAAGGTTTCTACCCTCTCAGTTTTGGTTTTTTTATTTCTTTTCAATCATTATCTCATGCCAGCCAGAAAGTGAAATGTGTAATTTGGGGTGATTTGTTTTGAGAACTGACAGGGACCAGGGTTTCCTATCACCTGGCATAACTCAAAGAGGACTGTATACAAGCGCAAGGATAATAAGATATTCAACAGACATGTGCATGAGACATACAGGAGAGATGGCTTCTGTCTCCCTAATGTGTCCTGATGACACTTTACATACACTGTCCTAAAATTGGTGTTTAGTGGTTAATGAACATTACTTCCCTTCAGAAGACCTGTGACCCCTGAATACTGATGCTCAAGATCATAATTGTGGATTTCAATAATTTTAATAGTGAGTGTTAAGGTAGGAAAAAAACTTAATATTGAGATTTGTTCAATGTTGAAAATTTATTGACAGTCTCAGAGCTCTGATCACTGATTGAGAGGATTTGTTAGGGAAAAAAGGGGTGGGAGGAGGGTGGGAAGGGGGAGAGAAAAGTAAGGGAAAACCTAAAAGAAAAATCTATAATAAAAATCTTTCTAATATTGAATGTAAGGATTCTGCCTTGATTTTTACATAGACCACTCATTAGTCAGCTGATTTTTCTTTTTACAAAGTTGATTGATTCTCTGATTATGTTCAAAAGCATTGGCCACTTGCATCCTTCATGATATATTTTATGATGCAGGATATATGGAAACATTTTTAAACCATCAGCCATTCAAGTTCATTGTTTTTCCTCCTAGGACTTGTTTCTTTGTTTATTATTATTAATTTTTTTGTGAGAAGTTACTAAATTTTGAAATGCTGCCTGGTAATTTGGATAGATTTATAGATAATACTTAATAAGATCATTATAGATAAATTTTGAAATGCTGCCTGGTAATTTGGATAGATTTATAGATAATACTTAATAAGATCATTATAGATGAACATAGTACATTTTTCCGTGTGTTTTGGTTTTTTATTGTGAAAACATAAGTTTGCAGAATTTTCAAACAATATTTGTAGGGAGTGTAGATAAAATTGCTACAGCCTATGAATTTAAGGAACTGGAGTCTTTCTCAGTATGGCTTAATAACACCACTTCTGCTTTGAGTGGGACTCCTGGGTGCCTGGAGTTCCACAGATCCATACTTCCTTTGGTGGTAGCAGTGACAAAGAACCTTTTTCAAATAGTAGCTACTCTTAAAGAATACATTAATTAGATATTATTAATTGAAAGTTTCTGGAGTCCATGTGTCTAAAATGAATTATGAATCAGCCTAGCAAAGTAATAATTTTCCAGGATTATTTTAGGTAAAACATTTGATTTCACACAGGGTGGTTAGACTGTTAGGGTCCATGTGCAACTTGACCTTATCTAAGTTGGGTGGCTTTGAGCAAGTTATTGAGCATTTTCCCCTTGTGTAACAGGAGGAGGATAATTCAGTAACATTGTCTACTTCATAGGGTGTTTGTGAGAGTCAAGCGAATTAGAGAGTTGAATGGAAGAGCTCAGAACCTTGCCTAGCATAGAGTACTCACTTTCTAGAAGTGAACTGTATATGGCAAAACTATTTCCATTATTATTTTCATCGTGACAGAATGATTCTAAGGGCTGTCCTGGTTATATAATTTTCTCAAATTTATAAGTATCCTTTTTGAAAATCAAGATTGAAGTGGACTTTATCCATTACAGTCCCCATTAGGGAAATGAACTATCTCTATCAATGGGAGCCACAGAAAATGGTCCACTGTCATGTACTTACATGAACAAATTTATTTACCATTTCATCATCCAATAGATAGATATTTACCAAGTGCTCACTATGTATAAGGCAATATATAAAAATGAGGGTTTTTAAGTACAGGCTATGTATTATAGTCAGAGAGATAATTCTAGAAATAAAATTAAACAAATATACATGTGTATATGTAGTTTTGATAAAAAAAATTAGAAAGTTTTTGAGAATCCTAAAAAGTAAAAAGATAAAACATTAGAAAAATTAATTTTTGAATGCATTTATCAAGCATCTAGGCGATTATATTACTGAATGAGGACATGTAGGGCCAGGCACATGGGTATGTGTGGGAAAATTAACATTCATAATTCTAGAAGGCATGAAGAAGTGGCTCAGATTACCATGTATATTAAACAGGCAAAATGGCCATAATAAAACAAAATTATTGTATAGTTTTAAAACTTAAGTTAAAAATGTTTACTGACATAATACAGCACCTGATTAAAACTGTGTCCTAGCATTGCCAAAGATCAATTCATTGTCCTCTAGGGAATATTTCAAACTTTAAACTGAATGAAACAACCAAGGTAATGAAACAAATAAGGAAGAGTATAAAAAAAATGCCTTAAGTAAGATCAAATCTGAAAATTGACCATGGGACCCAGTAAAGAGCCAGTCATTGAAGACGTTGTTGAGGATAGTCCTTCTGGAGAGATGGGGCTGAAAACTTGGTTGGAAAGGGTTTAAAAGAAAATGAAGAGATTAATTGAAGCCAATGCTTGTAGGCAATTCTTGCAAGGGTTCTTCTTTTCAAGAGAAGCAAAGAAACAAAGCTGGAAGAAGAAGAGGAAGAAGTGAAGACAAGGGTGTCTGTGTGCTATCTTTTGAACGAGAAAAATAACAACTTGTCTATGATGGCAAAATTCTGACAAAGGGGTAGAATTGCTGAAAGGATGTCCTTGAGTAGGCAAAAAGGGTTAGCATCTAATCTGCAAGTGCAGGGACTGGCCAAAGGGATGTCATATTGGTGAAAGAGCAGTATGGAGGGGAAGATGCCGGCATTTGTACACAAAATAATGGAAGACTAAAATTCCCTTTTGACTGTGTCAATATTCCCAGTGAAACACAAAGCATGGTGATCTTCTGAGAGTGAAGAGAGAGAGAGAGAAAAGGTGTTGGAGACAAAAAAAATTTTTTATAAAATTGGCCTTTAGGACAGTGATACCCCAACTTTGTGTGCAGATGGGACTTCTAGTCTTCCGTCTATGATAAAATAAGTATAATTATTGCAAATAACTATCCACAAAGATATATCCTAAGTTCATGTTGTCTCAACAATCAGGTCTATGATCTGCCTTAGTAAGAGGTGTTTTGTACTGATTTCATGTAGGAGTATATTGGTTGTTGATATAAATACATTGCACAGAAAACACCTAAATTAAGGACTACACCTGAAAATAAATCAATGCACTGTTTCCTTCATCAAGAATATTTTGCTATAAAAATTACATTAGCTGAATTAAACAGTGACTTGGTGACAGAGTAAAAATTGTAAATTACAGAAAGCCTGTGCATCAAATTTAAAAATATTTTAATTATTATGGGATAAAATGGAAACTGATCATGAGCAACTACATTGTGTGCTGAGGTATGATAGTTATGAAGAGAAAAGGCTTTCATTGCAAAAGTTTGAACTATAAAATGTTTTCTTAGGGTTTCTGGAAAAATTATAAACAGTTTGGACTTAAATTTTTTAAAGATGCTAATCGGACAACCAGATCCACTTGTTTCTCTCATATCTTGGTATTTTAAATTAATCATAATATTCCCATGCAAATGAAAGGTAAGATTGAAGGGCAAGAGCAAACATTAGGAGCTTGTAAGAACAGAGTTTCTATGGATTGTTTTAACATGTTTCATAATTTAACAATGATTTTTAATGAAAAGTTGATGGTCTTGATATTTTCCATCTATGAAAGGTCATGACAGCATAACTTACAAGTTGATGGAAAGTTTTAAAAATTTTACTTTCTATCAAAAGTTGAATGACACTTGGAAATTCATGGATCCAGAATTCATCTTTTTCATCAAAAGGTAATTTAAATTTATCTATGACATTACAGGATAAATTGTTAGAACTTACTACAGGCAAAGAATAAAAAATGAATTTGTAGAGTACAGTATTATCTGCTTCACTTCAAGTGAAAGAAAAAAAATATTTTTTGAGCTGGCTTTAAAATTTCTTCTTTCACCTACAGGAACATACTGTTAGATTATGTTTTTTCTTATGTGTTGTTAAAACAGCACTTAAAAATAATTTAGATTTATCTAAATTGTCTGCATTATCTCTTTCCGGTGGGCTGACAAAAATGTGACAGCAGTGTAATCTAGATTAGGTGAGTTAATAAGCAAGAAGAAAGCACATTTTTCATCATCAAAATTTAAATATTGACACTCACCTGTCTTGGTTCAAAATCTACTTATAGAAATTCAATGAGAAGATTTGTTATTACCTTCATTTTATTTATTTTTCATTACAGAATTGTGTAAGTTCATGAGTATAATAAAGATTTTCTGTATATATTACCTACACTTACACTTTCAATGACAGAAGTGTAGTTATTGAAATTCCCTTGCATTTATTTTTTTTCTGATTTTATTAACTGAAGTATAATGTTGTGTCTCTAAAATCTGTCAATAAAATAGAGTTCAATTTGGTAGGTCTTTGCTTTTTGACTTGTTTTTAATTATGTTTAAAAACATTATCAATCTGGAATAAATTTGAACTTGAGTGAGTTCTTTGCTAGAAAAGGTCTGAGAGGCACTCTTGGAAATGGAGCATCACAGTTTCTAAAACCAAGGAGACACATGACTAGGGTTGGCTAACCAAAGGGCAGAATGGCCATAAAACTCTGTAACAAGCTCAGAAAAGGACAGATAGTCCAGAATTATAGACCAGATATACTCCCAAGGGAAGACTTTGAATGATATTTTGGTGAAGGAAGGGAAATCTAAGTCTAGATGCTGAGAATACTTCAATGCAATGGAAGGAGAAGACAAAGTCTTACAGCTTCTATATTAATTGGGAAAAGTCAACAAAAATAACAGATTGTTAAATATATCATATAGAGATAGTTGCAAAGTAAAAAATCAAGTACACATAGTAAGGGCGAGCCGCAGAACTGAGGTAGGGAATGGAGTGGTTATTGGTATCTTTGCAGGGTGGTCATGGAAGTCTTCATTAATATCTCCTTGGGCAGAGACAGGAAGAAAGTGAGAGAATGAGCTGGAAAGCTATTGGGAGAAGAATTCGAAATACCTGAGGCAGAGGTGAGATAGACATGATTAAGGAAAGGCAAGGAATCTTGCTTAAGGCAGTGAGTAGAGGCAGGGGCCAAAGACAGGAGGTAAGTTCAGAAAATAGGCATGGGCCAGGCTACCTAGAATCTGGAGGATACTAGAGAGAGTTTGATTTTTCTTCTCTTTGAAGGGAAGAACATTTGACAGTATGAAGAAGACAAGTGGAATGAATGACATTGTGATATTTTAAAAGGATCACAAGGATGCTGTACTGCTAATAAACTATGGAAACAGAGCAAGATTTTAGAAGGCAGTTCATTTGTGAAGTGACTATAATAATCCAAACAAGGAATCAGAAGGGCCTTGGTTTTGAAAAGCAATAGTTGAGATAATGAAGAGGAGTTGAATTCTTGCATAGATTCTGAAAGTGCAGATATTGAAATATTGAGGCAGAAGTCAACTTTAATTAGCTAAGAGAACAAATGATGTTTGAAAGAAGGGAAGACTGAGAAGAAAAGATGTATAAAGATTGTTTCTGGACATTTAGAAAAATGGGAAGGTGAGGAAGATTTGGCAAAGGAATCAGAAAGAGCAGTCAGTACACAGCAAGATAGCCGGAAGTTAATGGTAACTCGTGTGGAGATGGATAGAAATGCTGTGACAAATAATGCTGTTGGAATGGTTAAAAAGAGGAATTAAACCTGAACAGTTGCATGGAGATTATTGCTCCCAAAATTTTGCTTCAAAACAGGGGTTGGAAACCTACAATCTATTTTAACATTTAAAGTTTTATCAGAAGACAACTCAATACACTGGTATTTTGTTTGTATCTTTTATGTGTTGTGTTTGTATCTTTTATGCTCTAAAAACAGACTTGAGCAGTAGTTGCAGAAACCAAATGGGTAGCAATTTACAGAAGAAATTTTTACAAAAGAAATTTCCCAACTATACTCTTAAAAAGGAAGAAAATGGGATAGTGTCTAGAGACAGAAATGGGAGCAAGAAAACCTTATTATGATGAAAAATACTACAAAATATATCTATTCTAATGGGAATCATTGGGGAGATATGACTAGTGAATGCTGCTGCAGAGAGGACAATTAGCTGAACCATGCTATTTAATTCAATCTTCAAAAGGGGTGGGATCTAGAAGAAAGTAGAGAGATGCCTCACTTTTGCAAGGAAGGAAGATAGAATATTTGTATATGTATGTGAATATATGGCAAATGAAGATAGAAAGATCATGAATATACTCTTCTGATCACTTCCATTTTCTCACTTATAAAGGAAATAAGATTATCAGTTGGGAGTGAAGTGGGAAGTTTGTGTTGAATGTTATTGGATTAAAAGGAACAGAGAAAATAATCAGAAGGAACAGTACCAAGAGTCCACCAAACATCACAAATACCAAGTGTGACTATTCGTCATGGTTTGAGATTCCTTCACTTGTGCAACAGTTTAGGTGTGGATTTCAGAGTGATTACAAAGTTGGATGTAGTGTGATTTGGAGTTTCCTTAATGAATATGATAAGAAAAAGGAGGGCAATAGAATGAAGGGTACCTGTGAAAGTGATTATGTAAGAACAGTGATCCACAAACTTCAAAGTGCCTAAGAAGCTCCTAGAAATTTTATCAAAATACAGCTTTCTGGGCTCCACATATAGTGATTCTGAATCAATAAGTGTTGATGGAACCCATAGATTTTCACTTATAATAAGGTCACAGGTAACTCTAAAACTACCAGTCAGAAAACACATTTTGGAAACCTCTGTGTTAGAACATCAAATCTAGATTGACTAGATAAAGAAATAAGAAATGGGGTGTGGTGGACGGTGAAAGGTGGTGAAATTGATACTGTGGTAAGATCCTCTGGGTTAGAGAAAGTGATTTGGAAGAATGAGAGTCTCGGGATGGAGATTACAGAGGTGATATGAAGTGTTGGCAATGACAAGGTCTAGTGGATTACCACATTTGTGAGACTGAGGTAGTAGATATAAAACAAGGTCTTTAGAAATTAGCTGCTAAAAACCAAAAGGCCAAGATATGTTGAAATGGAAATGGAATATAGACATTGGCATTACCAAGAATTTTGATAGAAGTGGAGTTTAAAAAAGTGATAGCCAGCTAAACACAAAATTCACTTATTCTTCTTACAACCACATGTAAGAATGATGCAGGAGTGAATACAGCCATTACGTGAAAGGGCTAATAGAAAAAAAGCGTTCTTAGGAGGGGAGAAGGTTTGGAGAAGAGTAGTAAAGTGCAAGAAACTGCTGCTTATGTGTAGATTGAAGGAATTTTGTTAATATTGGATTCCATATTCCAAAAGGCTTAGGGAAAGAATCTGGGATGCTGGCAAGAGATGGATACTCATGTTCATTCTTTTAGTGACTTCATTTGGTTTTGATGGGTGACATAAAAGTTCTTGGTTTTCAATAAATGAAATAAGCAGAGGTAGAAGGAATGCTAGATTCTTCCTAATCAGTGTCCACAATGAATTCTCCCATGTTGAGGAAGAATGTGTGGGGTCTATCCAATGCCGTCAGGGTTTTGGAGTACTGCCAATCCTTCCTTTTTCACTTAAAAGTAATATTACATTCTGTCATTTTTTTTTATTGGTTGTTCACAACATTACAAAGCTCATGACATATCATCTTCCATACATTTGATTCAAGTGGGTTATGAACTCCCATTTTTTACCCCAAATACAAGTTGCAGAATCATTCTGTCATTTTATTGTTTATCACATCTTATTTCCTAGTGCTAGAAACTGTTCTGGAAGAAGGGGATACAGTTATCAACCAGATGGATATGTTTTCTCTTTTCCAAGAACTTATGTGTAGCATTGGAAAACAGTGAACAAATAAATAGAAAAGCCCATAAGTAAAATAATTTCAAAGAGTGACAATACCTATGAGGAAAATTGTATCAGCTAAATGGAAATATAGCTGGTGATAGTGTTGATAGTCTAGTTGACATTTAACCTGAAGAAGAAATACATGAAGAAAGAAGGAGGTGGGAAGAAGTTGAGAGATTATTTTTGGAAGAAGGTACATTCAGTGCATAGCCCATGAGGTGAGAATAGGCTTGGTTTGCTGCAGACCAGAAAGGCAGAAAGTGAGCAGGAGTGTAACTTTCTGAGTGCTGTAGATGATATGAAGACAAGAAGGCAGGGCTGGTCAGGCAGAGCTTGCTAGGCTGTGGCAGAGTCTGAGATATGTTCTGGGCATGATTGGAAATTGTTAGAGGGTTATAAGCAGACAAATGATATGACTTTATTTTTATTTTTAACAAGCTTTCTGGGCACTAGGGAGAACTAATATCCTGGGTGAAAGGCAAAGTAGAGCTGAATTTTGTTTTCAGATGTACTAAAATTCAAGCAGACCAAGGTTTCTTCCAGTGAGGTGTAGTGGCTGCTCCCTGCTTGTGGGTCAGTCATGCTGAAACCAGTTTGGAGCTTGGTGTAAGAAGAGCTGTGAGTTACTTTGTCATTTCACTTCCAGCTCATGAGGCCATGACTCACCAGTGTTGAAATTTCTTTTCTCTAGAATATATGCCTTCTATAATTGGATTTTATATCTGTCTGGCCTTCGTCTGATAAGAGCACCTTTCCATGTTGCATTAGGGATAGTGTTTGCTTTGGCAGAAAACAGAATCTTTGCTAGTTAAGGCACTTTTTTTTGTTGTTGACTTTGACATCTATTACATGGTGTTTTAACGACTCATAATATTCTAAATAGAAAGAAAAATCATGGCCAATTTTTTTTAAGTCAACAACTTAACCTGTTTGTTGTCGCTAGGTCAAAAAATTTAATTTAACAAGTGAAAGGAAGTACACCTTTGACTGTTGGAGAAACAAACTTTTAAATTAGTTTCCAGAACTCTACTCATAACAATGGATGCTAACAGAGCACAGGGAGGACCATGCAGTGGTATAAACAAGTGCCAACTTCTGCTTCACATCATGTTGTTCATTTGCTAAAATCTCTGGTTTCTGACTTTAATGTCAAAGGATTTAGTTGTGAGCTAAGACTTGAATGGTTTAACAATGGAATGCTAGCAAGGGTCCCAAATGGTCTTAGAATCATAAAACCTAGATGGTCTTTCATTTACTAATTGGAATTTTAGAAAATTAAATGTTTTGGGATATTCTATTTATTCATTTTGTATTCTGCCACTGGCAGACACATAATATAGAAAATAAAACTGTTCTTAAAATATTACTGAACAATTAAATGTACTGATAAATATAGATATTAAAGTATTTTAGTGGAATATAGGAATAAAATATAATTGTTATTCAAATGTAAGTATTTATATTCCTAAAAGGAACTTCAAAATTCACAAATTTCCATTTGTTTATTCTTCTGAAGAACACATAAGCCAGTATAATTAATAGTATCTTTAACCTGACAGCAATTAAACAGAAACTTTAAAAGGCTGTCCTTATAAAGTACTTAAATGTTAGAAAGTTTTCTTAAAAGAAAAACAGATTATTATTAGAAATCTAATCAATGATCTGGTGCAGTCCATTAGTGTGACCTCATCACCACCTTTTATATTCTCAATCAGTGGTATTTGGGACAAAAGGCATTACTAGATAGATGGGACTTTGTAGGCATGTACCATATATTTGAAAAGTATTTATTAATTAAGTTTATAATATTTTTGGTACATTCTAATCCCAGTAACTCCTTCTAATAAAAAAAATTCCATCATGTCTTTTTAGCTTACTCCCATCTCATAATCCATATTATTTAAGAGAAGCTCAATCTGCTATTCATGAAGTAACAACTATTTGACTTGATATTCTTTAAATAAAAGGCTTTTAAATATATACAATATATTTCTTTATGACAATTTTTAAGTTACAGAACTGGGTTTTTGGCAATGATAAACTGATTTCTTTGACTTTTGACTTATTTTTTTTTTTCAGAATTTAAAATCAAAACATGGGCCTTGCATGTTTTTTTTTTTTTTTTTTGGCAAGTTTTGTTCACCTCTAAGTCTCATAGAGCAGATATTCCATGAATTACAGTCTTAAGAGGACAATAAATATTTTCCAAACTTTCAAATATTTGCTCTTTCATGAGTTTATGCTGGAGCAAGAATATGGGAGGTCATTCATGTGTGCCAAGACTCTAAGAGTCCTGTTAGTGAAGGTCTAGTAGGAGTCACAACCTGTATTAGGCAGTAGAAATGTAAAACAGAACAAATGTGGATGAATAAGTCATAAATCCTCTAAGGGTAGTGCTTGATGCAAAGACACATAAACAAGAACAATTATTTTCTAAGTGCTCAGGTAAATATCTCAGGGGTGAGATTTATTCTTGTACTAGTTATTCTTCAAGTTGAATTATAATAATAAAAAAATAATAATAAATATTTATTAAGTAGCAATTATGGGTAAACATCCAGTATGCCATTTCAAATCCCCAGAATAATATTAAGGGACAGGTGTTATTAACTGATTTTACATTTTGGAAAAAATAAGGCTTAGAGAGATTTATCAACTTGCTCAAGGTTATATGACTAGTATGTTTGAATCAATATTCACATTCAGATCTAGCTCAAAGTTTATTTATTTTCCTTGTTGATTTTCTAAATATCACACAATCTATGATTATGAAATATTATTTAGGAGTGAGGTGGTTCATGTGGATCTTGCATAGTCAAGGCAATTAATAAAGAAGAAAATATTTCCTTCTCATACTTAGTTTGCATCTTATTTTTTTAAATATATATATTTTTTTGCTTTACAAGTTGTAAGATAGATCCATCATACTGTTTCTAATGAACAGAAGAAGGAAGTAAGGGACAACAAAATAAAATGTCTTTCTTAAGATCATGACTAAAATCCGACAGCTGAGTTGTGTTCTTTTCAACTTATCCTATTGAAATTCCAGTGCTAAAGTATGCTACCATCTATTTGATTAAGGTGGGAACCACATTCCCACTGTAATGGTCCTGAACTAGAATTGACCCAAAGAGGAGCCTGCTGAGCTCCAGAAGCAGAAGTGGCAGTGGAAGGTTGTCACAATCAGACATGGTAATGAAGAGCTGAAGGGTGTTTGTTGGATGTGAGTGTTTGTGCCAGCTTCCCTTCACATTCAGTGTATTTGGCTTATGGTTTTGCTGCTCAAAAGCAACCATCAGTGTTAGACTGCAGGCGTACAGAAGCAGTAGGTGCACAGAGACAACAGCTACTAAAGAATCCTATTCTGAGCTTCCCTTTGTGGTTGTAGTTGGGTACTGGACATGCTTTGCATCTCAGAATTCTCTTGAGTTCCATTTTTCACTTGTACCAGCACTTCAGATATATTAATTAGATCCCCCAGCACTTTGACTATCGATCTTCATTTTTCCAGTCTTCTCACATAGTGTAAGGTCTAGTTCCTTAGTGAACCCTGACTAGTATAGTTATAGTTGCTAGAAGTGGTTCCATGAGAACAGAACCTGGAAGATGGATTGATTTCTAATATGACTAGATAAAAGACCATTAAAGACCTCAGAATCACAGATAAATGAGACCCTGGTATTTCATAGTGTATAGTTGCAATACATTATTTATTTAGATTATCACTAGTCATATAGAGTAAAGAGTACATAGAAGGCAATGCTTTGGACAAGTGTTTGATTAAGAATATTTTCATGGAAATAATGATTATATGGCACTTTTAAGTTTATTGAACACAAAATATTACCTGAATGAAGAAAATAGATAAAGGTTTTAAATTCTTAGTTTAAGCTCTACAAAAGGAACCAAAAAGCTTTAGGATCCACCCTAAAAAAAACTTTATATTTCTATAATCACAAGGTTAGTATTTCTGGAAAGCAAATGTCAAAGCTACTCCTGAAGTGGGCCAAGAAACAACTTAACTTGAATTCACTACTTTTAAGGGTTTCAGGTTAAAAATTAAGGCATTTACTGGAAGAAGGAGAATTCATAAAATTAGGATGAAACAAATTACAATAATGCAGAAGCCCTTAAACTTTAAATTCTTTTCAGCCTTTTTTTTTGCCAATTTAAGTAGCCATTCTTCCTCTGTCCAAGTAGATAAATTTACCCTCTTTCTGAATAACCTATAACAGCCTTAGGTGATTGTCTTCAGGTTCTACTAATTCTATTCAGAGTTTGCTCCTACCATCTCTCATTGCTATATCTAAAAAACTAACCCAACTGTAGAAATCCCAGGACTATAAACCATGCAAACCAAAAATATATTGGTAAATAATAAATTGGCAGCATAAATGCAGCATAAATTTATATTGACAGAATTTTGGGAATAGTTTAGGGTATTTGTCCATAAAGGAGTTGAATCAGATTGGAAGAGGTATAATATTGAATCAAGAAAAATTTCATCAGCTATGTACTAAGTAGAGAGTCTGGATTCCATGTGGTAGTATAAGAGGTTGAGAGTGACTCTACTAGGAAGCAGAATTGGTGGAATGAAGGTGAACTAAATAATGGTCTACATCTAATGAAGCTATAAGTCCAGAAACATATATTTAAGAGAAAGGCTCTTGAAGGTTTAGATTGACAGAGATGTTTATTGTATATTATGTAAGACTTACTCACTCTCCTCTAACCATGTCACTATGCTACATTGGGAAGTTCGAGAGACTATAATTTATCAATTTTTCAAATGTTGAGAGAGGAATTGCAAAGAAGAGCATTGCCACTCCTGAAGAATCTGAGGTGGCTACTATGTTTAGGTCAGGAATATAAGTGGGAAATGTTGTTAGAAAATGGACCCTGAAGATGGGCTACTTGAGTGAAAGAGGCCAAGTGGTGCCAATGAAAGAAAAGCAACAAGAGTGAAGTGTATGTAATAAAGTCAGAGCAGAAACCACAAGGACCTTCCGAGTTCTTTGGTTTTTGATAATTGACTGTTTAGATAAATGAAACTGATGAGAAGTTTTCAAAATTCTTCCCTGTTTATATAGTTAGCAAAGCTTTAGGTTCATCAACAGTATGAAATCATCACATTTAAAGGTCATTGTTCCTTGACTAGCTGTTCAATCTTCATGCGGAATGAACCTTAAACTGTCAGCAATTTATATGATAATCATCTTCCTTGTATTACCACATCTTTCTAAAGGGACCATGGGCCATTGAAAAGGGTACTGGGAAAGGGGAATTATCTAGATTGTACAGGGATTACTGGATACTGGCTCTGAATGACACCAATACTGGGTTCCAGGTGCCACTGGGGTCTACCAATCATAGCAGGGACTTACAGGGGCAGGCAATTGATTAATGTAGTTTTTATTTCAGTTGATCTTACAACGGGCCAAGTGGGTCTTTGAACCTGGTCTGTGGTTATTTCTTTCTCTTCAAAATGAATAATATATATATATATATATATATATATATATATATATATATATATATATATATATATAAAGTTTTTATATTATTTCAATGAGCTTTGGAGTGAGGATTATTATAGCAGCCCCTGGCTTGACTTCTATTCACCAAAATAGTGGCCTCTGAGCTCTATTGCACTTACAGAGAAATCTCAGGGGTTTAGTGTCACATCAAGGATTTAAAGAGCAAAAATTTGAATCCAATCATGTTCCCTATCAACTGTCCTATTTTGTTTGTATAAATAAATAAATTTGAGCTCTTCCTTTACTGAAGAAAATCAGTGTATAATTTAGCAACTAATACTTGGTTAGTGATTTGTAAGAATATTTTTTCTCTATACCTGTTAATAGAGATTAACAAAAACAGTTTTCTTTTATCTGGAATGATCAACAATCCACATACATTATCCTATTTTAATTATTGAGATCTCTATAATATTGTTCAGTAACTGAATATTCCAATATTATATATTTTAATTTGCAGACCTCATGCAGTTTCCCCTTCATATTTTAATTTTTATTCTTTAAAAATGTTTAAAAATGTAAAAAAAAAAATTAGCACAGGTCAGATTTATCTCATGGACAATAGTTTGCTGACCCCTGATCCTATCCACAGGGAACTTGATTATTCCTCTTTTGTATAGGATCTCTAACTGCCACAGCACACTAACATTGTGCTCATAGGACCTTGTGAGTAGGAAGATGCAGTTTACCTAGAAACTTTAGGAAGGTACAAGTGTACTTGAGGGTGAACAATAAATCCCCACACAAATTTAATCATGTTTCTTTGTTCATCTTTCTAAAGGTTTAATGTTCTCAAATCTGTACATTTGGGTTCTCTTACCATTAAGAAAGAAGAAAAATGCTCAATGAGTTTGTTTGGAGTTTTGAGGCAACCTTATTTTGGCATGCTTATTCAAATCATTTACCAGGTAACTCATAAGACAACTAGTTTTGAGTGAAGCTCAGAGGAAGAAATAACTCTATAGCAAATTCAGATTGCCACAAATGATGTTCTGTGTCTTAGGTCATATCACATAGTGGATCCTGTGGTGCTTTGAAGGATCACTGCCAGAAAAGATGTTGTATAAAGCCTCTGGCAAACTTTTGTTGGTGAATGTATATAATTCACTCTGCAATGTAGTCCATTTGGCTATTAAAGCAAAACTTGGCCATCTCCTCCATATTGCATATATATATTTATATTTATTCTTGTCTTGTGAAGCAACTCCTGACTACTATTGGACTCTAGGAGGAAAATAACAATAACAACAACAACAACAACAACAACATAAGAGCATTTAACTATGAACCACAAAATTATCAAGTCAGAAGATCTGAGATCCTGGTTTTAATATGATTATTGTCTGAGCCACACAGCCATAGAAGTTGGCCACACACA
Organism: Spermophilus citellus; assembly: GCF_964194105.1. NCBI lineage: Eukaryota > Metazoa > Chordata > Mammalia > Rodentia > Sciuridae > Spermophilus > Spermophilus citellus. The sequence continues at coordinate 57,376,333 of NC_138185.1, forward strand.
GGAGCTCTTCATCATCAAACAGAAATGGTATATATGTGTAGGAATCAACTTAAGCATGTCTCAAGTGCTTATATTCCTGATACACATTTTCTCTCTTTACTTCACTTATAGCATTATGGGGAACTTGTGACTAAGGAAGAAAAATATTCAGACCTGACTACAAGTAGTTTTGCACAAAATATTGAAACCAGCTGAAAAAAATTAATGACTCTATCACTGTCACCTTATTCAAGGGAGGCCCTAAGGGTCAGTTTTAAAGGGATATTTTTGAAGTTGGCAGCTTTTAGCAGGAGAACTCTTTGTTCATATTTCTCTCCAAGGAGAAATGATCAGAGACACAGATCCATAGTGATTCATTGCAAGTGGCTAAGAATTTGATTGCATGGTCAGTGAGTTAAGAGGAAATGATTAGAAACAGGTAAAAAGGAAACCAGGAAAGTGGGGTCTTAGGGGGAAGGGTATAATATGTAAAGATATTTGTATTCCATGGGAATTCTGTGAAAAATCACTCAGAGGAATATTTAATAAATAAATTTATACTTATTCTGCATATTTAAATGAGGTGTTCTTCCCAGCCACTGTTGCCCTTGCCTAATGGCTGCATACCTATGGCAACGGCAATGGTAGCTTTTGGATAAGTTTATTTACATAAGCTTCCATGAGCCAACTACAAACTAGTTGTAGTTACCAACTTGTCTACAGAAATAACAATAGATATTCTGTTATGGAATCATTCCATATAGGAGCATTCAGCCATCTCTGCTTCCTGACCTAATATAGACACCTTCTTTTACACATTATAGTCTTCCATTATTAAGGAGTGGAAGATATTAATTTACATTTTTAATATTTTAATAGCTTGGAACATGATTTATCTCAAATAATCTTAACTACTTTTGTTTTAGTCTGCTTTTGCATTACTGTAACCAAAATACTCAAAACAGAACAACCTAGAGGAGGAAAGGTTTATTTGGGACTCATGGTTTCAGAGGTCTCAGTCCATAGATGGCTGACTCCACTTTTCTGGGCCTACGGTGAGGAAGAACATCATGGGGGAAGAGCCTAGAAGAGGAAAGCCTCAGGTCATGACGGGATCATGAAGTGAGTGAGGGGAGGCAGGGAAAATGTACCATTCCAGGGCTTACTCGCAGTGATCTACTCCTCCAGCCATACCCCACCTGCCTATAATTACCACTCAGTCAGTCCTTTAAAACTAAGATGGACTGAGTACGTTTCAGCTCTATAATTCAACCATTTCACCTCAGAACTCTCCTACATTATCAGGAGTTTTGGAGGGACACTTCATATCCAAACCATGACAATTTTGAACTTATTAAAATTGATTTTTTAACTGAAAGAGTGATAGATTTATATACTTACCCAATACTTTATACAAATACAACAAATAATTTTCATGCATAACCATACGTACGCTGCCATCAAATCTTTAGAATTTCTCCATCAAAGTCCTGTGATTTTGACCAACATTCTAAGGAGAAAAGGAAATAAGAAAGATTAGCTGATTTAAAGCTTTGTAGTGTCTATAGAATGTCTTTCAAACCCTCAGGTATAATATTTATTCCCCTTTCCCATCATGATTTACTCGACAATTTATAATCACACTTGAACTGCCAGTTCTAAATCAAAGAACATTTTTGAGATGGTAACACACGATTCTGTAGAGGACTCCTAAATCTCTCCCTTAAGCATACTTGAACTTTCCAGTGATCCTTGGGGAAGATTCAAGATACAGCTCCATGTCACACAAGCTACTTATGTGAAAATATTATGATTTTGGCTAATTGGACCATTAAAATACACGTTTCCATAAATTCTGAACTATTACCTGAATAAGTTCACTTTGCCCAGAATGTAATGTTTTTTTTTTCACACCATACTCTGCAAAACTGAACTTAGCAGCTTATTCCACCAAGTGATAAACAGAATTTGGCTGATCAGACATGAAGGACCAAGTCAAACCAATATTAACTCTTTAATACTAACTACCTGAATGGCAGGGCAGAGTTGAACATTTTTATCACTGACATTTCTGGACTAAGACTGCAGTATTGTTGAGCAAAATGGAAAATAGAAACTCATGTGTGAGATGCAACCTCTGTGTTTGATGATGGATGTGTGTGAAAACTGGGGAGAGGAGGGAATTGAGGATGACATCATCTCCTGTCTCACCTTGACAATGCTTCTATAGTGAACTTTCTTCCTGGTCAAAATTTAAGCTCCTATGATATGTGGAACATGAAGGAAAGGAGTCAAACATCTTCAAACCTCTCCTTACTCTTTTCAACACTATATTCCTTTTGAAACTTAGGAAATCCATGCTCAAGGATTGAAAATCAAAGGTGCTGAATGCTGCATCTTAATTGAAAACAATTGGATGCTTGTGTGTGTGTGTCAAAGAACCTCAGAATATAAAACCCAGTATCTGAACCTCAGTTGAAAGGCAAGGAGATCAGAAGACAACCTGCATATTCTGTATGGTCTATAACTCTATCTTCTGAAGCTCATTTTGGAATTCATGGTGTTCTCTTATAACCCAATGAAGTCTAAGCTTCTTATTATAGTATGCTAATCGTGCTGCAGTATTCAGCAGAGAGTGCTGGAATGGAAAGGAGGCATTTAACGGTCTGAGAGAATGTAAGAACTTAAAATAAACCATGGCAAACTTCTATACTGTGAAAGAAAATATGTGAAACATTCCAAAGATCTGAGAGTAAAGAACTTTTCTAAGTTAATGAGGTAAAGGCAATGATTGAACAAGCACGAGTCAGTCACATTGATGTAGTAAATAATGACAAATTTGTGCATAAAATTTTCCTAGAAGAGGAAAATAACTAGTGAATGTCATGCAAGATTTGTGCTCCAAAAGAATACCTATATCCATTTCTTGTTAAAGAATTTAGTGTTTTTAAATTAACATGCTCTATATTTTGACTGTAGTATAATACTGTTCTGACACAAGAAATCCTGCAAGAGATAAATATATATTGTAGGACAAGACTTTTATTCCAGCCTTCTGATAAGGGTTCAGTCTGCTAGGAAGCATTATAGATCCTAGATATTGGCAAGTGAGTCCACACTTCTTGGTAATAACCAACTTCTACTAGAGTCTATAAGATACTGCTATTCAATACAGTAGAGTCTAGAGTTAGTGTACATGGTCAAAACTAAGCTTTGTCATATCCTAGTTACATGAATTTAGATAAGACATTTAACCTTTCTAGGTGAGAATCAGAATAGCTGTCATATCATTTGCTGTGATTATTAATTCCAATAGATCTATCAAAAGCAGTACTAAATGCTTAACACACAATAATTTCTTGGCATACTTCTTTTTTTATTTATTTTTATTTTTTTTATTAGTTGTTCAAAACATTACAAAGCTCTTGACATATCATATTTCATACATTTGATTCAAGTGGGTTATGAACTCCCATTTTTGCCCCCGTATACAGATTGCAGAATCACATCGGTTACATGTCCACGTTTTTACATACTGCCATACTAGTGTCTGTTGTATTCTGCTGTCTTTCCTATCCTCTACTATCCCCCCTTCCCTCCCTTCCCCTCCCATCTTCTCTCTCTACCCCATCTACTGTACTTCATTTCTCTCCCTTGTTTTTTTCCCCCTTTCCCTTCACCTCCTCTTATATGTAATTTTGTATAATGGTGAGGTCTCCTTCCATTTCCATGCAATTTCCCTTCTCTCTCCCTTTCCACCTCTTGTCCCTGTTTAATGTTAATCTTCTTCTCATGCTCTTCCTCCCTGCTCTGTTCTTAGTTGCTCTCCTTATATCAAAGATGACATTTGGCATTTGCTTTTTAGGGATTGACTAGCTTCACTTAGCATAATCTGCTCTAGTGCCATCCATTTCCCTGCAAATGCCATGATTTTGTCATTTTTTAGTGCTGAGTAGTACTCCATTGTGTATAAATGCCACACTTTTTATCCATTCATCTATTGAAGGACATCTAGGTTGGTTCCACAGTCTAGCCATTGTGAATTGTCTTGGCATACTTTTTCATTCATAAAATGATTTAGATTAGATTCAACTGTAAATGAATGAAAATCCCAAATAACAATAGCTAAACCAAACAGAAGTATATTTTCCTCTTCTGAAAATGTAGGCAATCCAGGGTTACCATGGTAGTTCTGTGATTATCCCCTTGTGGCCCAAAGGAATTCTTCAGCTCTCTCCCTCACAGTTTTATTTCAGGGGAAAAGAAGGGGGGTACTGACTGCATCCCTTCATTTCAGGGACACTTCACTTCTTGGAATCTGGATTCAGTGTTTCCACTTGGATATCACTTGACAGGACCTAGTGTTATGGTTTGGATATGAGATGTCCCCCCAAAGCTACTGTGTAGCACCATGCAATAACATTCAGAGATGAAATGATAAGGTTTGAGAGGTGTAACCTAATGACTTAATCCACTGGTATGAAATGACTCAGTAGTAACTATAGGCAGTTAGGGCATGGCTGGAGGTATGCCTTTGGGGTTTATATTTCGTCATGTCCTGAGTTTCCTTCCTCGGCGAAACCCTTTCACTGTGATGTTCTGTCTCACCTTGGGGCCAGAACTGTGTAGTCAGCTGAGGACTGAGACCTCAGAATCTGTGAGACAAAATAGGCCCTTCCTTCTCTACATTGTTCTTTTCAGGTCTTTTTGTCATTGTGACAAAAGCTTACTAAAACACTTAGGAACAAGGATACTGTGTTAATTTTATGCAGCATCTTTATTAGTTGATACGGTTCCCAGATATTTGGTTACACATTATTTCTGGTGTACATATTTGGGTGTTTCAGAAAGAAGTTGGTATTTGAATTGGCATACTGAAGAAGGCTCATGTCCCTTTCCCATGTGAGTGAGTAGCATCCAATCATTGAGAGCCTGAAAAGAAAGAGTTGGAGGAAAAGATCAATCACTCTTTGTGTGGTTGCATGAGCTGGGTATGTACCTTCTCCTGTCCTCAGAGTGGGATTTACACCTTAGGCTACCAGTTCACAGGCATTCTGTTCACTAGAGCTTATGTCCTTGATTCTCCTGTGAGCTCAAACCTTTGAACTCAGATTGAACTATACCACCAGTTTTTGTGGATCTCCTGCTTGCAGATGACAGATCATGGAACTTCTCAATCTTCAAAATTGCGTTAATTCATAATTGAGTCAACTTATAATTGAGTCAATTCCATATAGTATCTCTCCCCATCTGCTATACATCCCTTTCCCTCTCCCTTTATCATTTATAGGTGTGCATTGTGTGTAATTGTGTGTGCACACACATTATATGCATGTGTGTATCTTCTACAGCTGCTATGTTTCTGGAGAAATCTTAGGAATACAACTTCAAATAAAATCATGAAATACATTCTTTATCCCTGGAGTCATGTAACCAAGTAGAAATAGGTTGTGTTTTTAAACACTTTTAAAAATTATTATAGAAAAATGGAGACACATAAGAACATATTATATATAATATACCTCCCTCCTACCTTGTAGTCAAGCATTTCAACGGAATTATATGAAGTGACTATTCCAAAAATTTTAGTTGTATCTCTGTAAAACCAATTTACTATCTGATTCAGTGGACTAAAGTGAGAGAAAGACTGACTGGTTAGTTGATTTGGCATGACACAGAAAGAGTGCAGAATGAAATTATAGGCTTAGCACCCCTAATCTGGAAATCGGAAATATTAATTAATCCAAAATCTGAAAATTTTAAGCACTAATATGATGCCGCAGTAAAAAATTGCACACCATAAATTTTCTTTCTATGCACAAAGTTATTTAAATATTGTATAAGATTCGCTTCAAGTTATGTGTTTGAGGTGTACATAGAACAACTGAATTTTGGCTTAAGTTTGGGTTTCATACCCAAGATATCTTATTAAATCTATGAAAATATTCCAAAATCCAAGAACATTAAACCCAAAATACTGATGGTCCCAAGCATCTCAGTAAAGAAATACATAGTTTTTAATAATCCAAGTCATAAATGACTTTATTGGAATCCATATTAGTACTCTTATCTGAGAAATTTGAAAATAGCAAAAGAAAATGATTATAAATTCATATCTAGAGACATTAATTTTGCAAAACAATATAAGTCTTTATTTTAGGAGAATGCCTTGATATTTTAATAAAATAATTACATCACATTTTCACATATTTCTGCTAAATGAAAATAAAAATAAAAAGTGAAGAGAATAAAAAAAAATGTGTCTTTGCATTAAGTATCAATTAACTGATGAAAATCACCAGCTAAATCAGTTTTCTGCTTTCATATGGAAGAGAATTGGCTGGATAATCAACTTAATTGTACATAAATGGGCCTGTTGGGAAGTAAAAATAAATTTGGCAGAATATATTTTACTCCTGGGTTTGGGTATGTGAGTTAGAGGAACAATGTTGGTCTGAAATGAAATTACACATTAATTCTATGGGTGTAACAGGTTTTCAGAAATTTGAACTGAAACTTTTTTTTTTTTTTGGTACACACACACTAAATGTGTAGCTAGAAACTTTGAAATTTCATCTGTGGTTATACAATACTCAATCTTTATTATCTCTCTGGTTTGGACCTGAGCAGACCTGAAGTTAGGAGCTCTAGGTCTTCAGCTCAGTACTTCCCCAAGGGGGTTGGCTGTGAGATAATGATAGAGTATGTGATCTCAAGATGACCATTTCCAGGAGTCTTTTAGCCCTAGGATTCTTTGCCCCTGTGACATTATGCCTTGAATTTCCTGACCGTTTACCCAATGTCCCATATAGAATAGAATCATTTTGTTCAAGGTAACACTAAGTACTGTGGCAGCTCCTCTTGCCATGACCCCATCCCACAGTTTAGAATCTGCTTGTCATTCCTGAGGTGTTACTTTGTGTGCTGTTCCCCACTTCTGCCATTTAAATGATAACAGCAGGTTCAGGTGATTTGAAAACTGTCAGAAAAATGACCTCAGACACCCCATCATTTTCAGTAACTGTAGATACACCCTTAGGCTAAAGCCACAGCAGAATTTGAAATAAAGCAGGATAAATCCAAACCGAGTAACTTCCCCACTTTTGCCACCTCCAACATTAAGTTCTCATCAACCTCCATTATGTTAGAAATGCCACATGACCTGGAGAGGGACACCCAGAAATGGCATGTTCTAAAGAGAAAAAAAAATGTTCCCTTTGTATTTTGAGTTTTAACTCCCCTCCTATCTGAAGGGCCTCTCCCCTTCCCCACCTCTAGTATACTCATGATATTTACAACATACTCATCAAAATTTGGAATTAGTTTAATCATTACCTTCTTTTTAGAAACCACAGTTGCCCACTAGAATTTTATATCTTTTAGAGAGAGATTGGTACCAAGCCAATCTCATTTGGCACTGTTTTCCCTGATGCTAAAAACAGTGGGTAGCCCAGAGTAGGGGCTCAATAACTATAAGTCGAATGAATCAATCAATAAATAAAAGAATCCAAACTTGAAGGGAAAGCCTTATGTGAGGGCAAAGCAAATAGCATATTTAGGATTAATAATTAATCTATTTAATCAGTGCCACTGCTTTACTTTGACATGTCCATGACATTGTACCAAGCTGGGCAAATGTGTGCCCACCATTAGGTTCCCTTATTGAATTTGGTTTCAGAGCACATCACTTTTCTCTCTGTGGTTGTCTACATTTTGCTGTGTTATAGATTTTCTAAATGCATGCAAATGTACCCAAGATGGCTCATTTTGTTATCAATTCCCCAACTGTTGGCTCCCTAATCATTAACTAATTGTCTCTGTGCTCTATTGACAACTTGGCCACCTCTTGCTAATTTTTGCTGACACAATGAAGGCCCCCAAGAAGGGGGCTAACCTTTGACTGTTCACTCAAGAGCCACAGGTGGGAAGACAATTGATCAGGCTGGCCTTTGTGTCCAGGAAAACCTCATCAACGTTCCCAGCCATTTGTCTAATGAGGCATCATTAATTGACAATGGGCAGGTGGATGAAGAAGTTCCTTTACTAAGAGTACGATTTTGCTAAAACGAATCAGAGGCTTAGAAAATCAGAAGCATGAAGAAGGGTGAAACAGTAAGTAGAGACGCTGCTTTAGGCTAAGGTAAGAAACCGAAGCTGCTAATGAGTCCCTCAAATTTCCAGTCTCATGTGAAATTTACATAAGAGCGACACACTAAAAATCAAACACTATTAATATTGAATGGTTCATGTATGCTATTGCACAGGAATAGGGATGTTGATATTCTTTATTTTCTCCAAAAATAACCAGTGCATGTTAGAGGTATAAACTTGAAGTGAATGGAAAGAGCCAGTACTGAGTTTGAACATGATATGGCCATCTGAATTAAGTCCAGTAATACACTTATGTATTAGCCAGTGCGAATATCCATCTATACAACCTAGGTATATTGAAAACCTATTACACGGAGGAGCTGTTCTGGCATACGTGAATAATTTAGATGCTGATGTATGTATATATGGGTAAATATCAGAAAACAATAGATAGGAAAGAAAGAGTGTTCCCTAAGAGCATACCTTCTAACTGGGAGAGAGTTGATTAACAGGAATAAATTATACAGCACTATAAGGTTGAAAGGTATTCTTTCTTGAAAGAAAAAGAGAAAAACAATAAGTTAAAAGGATCAGAAGTAGGGTAGGTGGAGGAGGGTGGCAAATTTATGAAAGTTAGTTAAGTAGTTAGGACAGACCTCATGGAAGTTTGAAGAAGTTGCAGAAATGAAAAACTGGGGAAAGAACAAGATAGTCGATGGGAACAGGCAGAGGTAGACTTTACACGGGAGCAGACATGATGTGTGAGAGCAACCTAGTGAAGCTGTGTAGTTAGAGCATGGGGCAAGGACATTGCCTCTGAAGGGTGGGGCGACCAGCCTGACAGAGAGGCAAGCAGAGCCTTTTTTACCATCACGAGGACTCTGGATTCTTGATAGAGAAAAAAACAAATCATAATATTGCATTTTTAGAGAGTCAATAAATTGATTTCAGAAATCCAAGAATGACTGGTTACTATGTTGATTATAGGAAAACACGCAAATCAGTGTTTTTAATTATTAAAAAGTCAGTGAATTGGGCATACGTATGCATATTTATTAATTTTCACTCTTTTGGAATTCTTGATATTCCTCTAATTGCTTGTTTTCTGGAAAGTTGTTGTGAAAAGGCTTTGATGGGTTCTAATATAAGCTTATTTTCTCTCTCAAGTGAACATGCCAAGGAGACAGTATGGTAGAGGAATTCACACTGACAAATCCCATATTTAAAGAAGCTAAATTCTGGTGATCTGCTGTGGATCAGCAGGCACCTTGGGAAAATGAGTACCCCTTTTGGTGGAGCTGGTCTGGTTACTAGTTGCCCCAAACAAGCACACTCTTGCATCGGACAACCAAACAAGAAATAAACTTGGTGTGTAATTGAGTTTCAGGACCATTTCTCTGTCGTTTACTGCCCCCTCCACCATGGAACAACATCAGAGTTAGCATGGTTTTAGGACACTCCACAAAGCTATTATATCATTGTGAATAAGCTTGGAAAATATACAAAGAGAATATGGAAGAATATAAAAGCTACCATTATTTTTTGCTGCACAGAAAAACAATCATTGCTGATATATTTTCATATCTCCTTTCAAATGTTTTTAAGTAGTCAAGTTCATTGTGCATTATTCTAAATGCAGTTTAAAGTGCCTTGCATTTAACATGTATTCAATAGCCATGGTGTGCATTATTTTATATATCACTGTCCCATCATGACCTCATCAGGTCCTGAGAAGACTGTTATAAGTATATCTTAATTATAGATACTGATCCATTGAATGGGAGGCAGCGCAGTGTATTGATAAGAATACAGGCTCTGGAGTGAGACGGGTCTAGTTGGAATCTTGTACCAGCTACTTATTTTGCTGGGTGCTTTGAGAAAATTGTATATTTTATCTGAACTTTTATTTCCTCATCTATAAAATAGGTTAAATTATTATGTCTACTTCATAGGGATTTTAGGAGATTTGATTCATATAAGAATATTTGTCACTTTTCCAGATGACTAACAATAGATGATTGCTATCATTATTATTATATTAACCTGCAATAATACTATTAACCACTTTTATTTTACTTTCTTCCAGTTTCTCATCATTAAGATAATTCCACAATGAGCACATTTGTTACAAATGTTGTTTTCATTTATATTTCTCTCCAAGAGTGTTAGTCCTTAGAACAGAATTAGTGGATGAGAGAATATGTTCATTTATGAAATTTTAATAACTTCACTCATTGGCATAAAATATTATTATCTTTAAATATGTACTATGTTATAGAAAATGAAGATACAATAAATGAACTGTTGTCTTCTTATTGTTCTAGTTTATATTTATTTCCTAGATTGATAATACTAAGAAATTTGTTTTTAGTAACCTTTTTTGTGTAGTCTTTATATATTCTTAGCCATTTAGTCTATGACAGGATGATAAAACTCATTTGTACAAGATTTCTATACATAAAAGAACCTTGAGTTATTTTTGAAAAGAACATTTCAAAATATAAAATTTACATTCAAACTATTTTGTGGTAGATGATTTTATGTCTTATGAGTGTTACTAAAGGTGAATCACTTTTTTTTCCCTTTTGGAGAATTCTTGAGATTTAAAGGTTAATACTCAATATTGTCTGTTAAATTGTATTTATTATACCTTACATTGATGCAATTACCATGACATAAAATTATATGTCAGGTCTAAGTGCTACTAAAGTCTGTGTTACTTATACAGCACATCAGGTCCTATAAAACATCAAAAGCAAGATAGAAAAAATAACCAGAGTGAAGGGTTTACATTTGTGCAGTTTGGCCCTGTGGGGCCTGTGCTAGAGAGGTAAAATCCTTAAGGAATTCTTGGAATTATTATTTTTCCCTATTCATTCTGTACTATTCAACCAGCTTAAAGACTTTTAAAAATGCAATGAAACTGCAGCCAAATTTAGATGAAATAACTTAAAATATTCTCAAAATATTTAACTAAATAAGTTTTGATGGCTTTTGAGGAAAAACGCAGACTAGATTCAACTTATGGGCTATTTATTTCTGCCCAGTGGATCTGTTGTCACTTTACCAATCCCCAAACATTATCAGCTGTCAGTTTTGGGGTAAATAAACCATTTGTGACTGATGCCATGACAAAAACCAATCCTATGTCATCGAAATTTCTAGTTCCCACTTTAAACAAAGACATCAGTCTGATCACCAGTGTCAAGTGATGTCATAGGAGGATGGGCCTTAGGCTCAAAGATCTACCTGACTCATCAGTGGTACCCAAACATGAGAGAAGTGGGCCAATCTGGGATGCTGCTGCTCAACAATTTGGATTCAGGTAACCTGTAAGAGAGTTTTGTTCTGTTTGCATTTGAAATGTTCCTTTCACCTTGACTGGAATATTCTTATTAATACTTATAAAGCAGAGAATAATAGTACTTATCTTCAAATGGTCTTGTGAAGAGTGAATGAGATAATACAGTCAAAGCACTAGGAAGAGTAGCCAATGTCCAATAAACATCAGTGTCATTGTCATAGTGTTATTATTACTTAGTATTATTGTAATCAGCTGTGATTTTTACATTAAATACGACTTCATTTTTCCTAACAGATATGTTATTCACAGTTATTCAAAGATTTAGATTCAGTCAATTTATACAATCAATGTGAAAAAAAATTAGTAAATTAATGAAAGAGTTTTTTACTGACCTGTGTTGTCTTTTTGGTAGCCTTAGCATGCAATCCTTGTGGAATTTAGTGTTATTTGCCTTTATTAAAACTGAATTAAATACTTAAATTTGAAAGGTACTTTAGTTTCTACATGAGAAAAAGTGTGTTATTACCCAAATGTTAGCAGAATTACTGAGTTAGATTTGCTGCATAGATGTAAAGTTTTAAACAATCCTTTTTGTGGTAAACATCTTATGTTAAATGACTAGAATCTGACTATTGTACACCTAAGACTAGATCTACCTAATTAAAGAGAAAAAAATGAACAAGAATTCTTCTACTAATGAAATATTATAAAACTCAAGGTTAAAACAATTGCCACAAAGAAGGTCAGTATTCTTTTAGTCAAAATGTTGGCACAAACAAAATAGTTGATTGTTAAGAAATGGAAATTGAGTTTACAATTATGAGTAACATCGTTCATATAAACTTTTAACTGAGTTTTGGATTATGTTAATTTTTATTATAAAGTTAATTTCTGTTCCTTATATACAAACCACATGTAATATTTTCATTCCCATTCTTGATATTTCTCATTTTTACCAAAAGATAATTTACCTCTTCTCTGATGATTCTTTTTTTATATTTATTTTTTTAGTTGTAGTTGGACATAATACCTCTATTTTGCTTATTTAATTTTATATGGTACTGAGGATCAAACCCAGGGTCCCGCACTTGTGAATGAGTGCTCTACCACTAAGCCACAACCCAGCCCCTCTGATGATTCCTTTTTAATAGCCTGATGACCTTCAGTCATACTCATAATAATTTAGATATACCATGTTTACAATGCCTTATCTTGACCATATATATCCCTGACAAGGAACTTCCTATATAGTCCACTTTTATTGTTTACCCAAGGTAGTATCTATTTAGTTTTGTTCCTGGGATAGAATGAAAATCATTTAATATGGTTATCAAAGATGGTCCATATACTTTTAAAATAAGAATAATGAAGAATCATAGAGCAAAAAAAAAAAAAAACTACATCTGTCATTGTCTCTGATAACGTAATTCTAAGAAGCAATCCATGAAACTAAAGTTCAATCATGGGTACCATTAGCATTGAACTATTGTAAATGTTTTCAACAGTATTTTAAGATGAAATTCATCTCATTGCAAAGATGTGTGTGTGTGTGTGTGTGTGTGTGTGTGTGTGAGAGAGAGAGAGAGAGAGAGAGAGAGAGAGAGAGAGAGAGAGAGATATCACAATAGAAAACTCCATGGTTTCCTATTACTTACTAACAAACAATAATACAGAAAACTAGGAAAATATTGTATATACTTACCTTTTATTTTTTATACACAATATATCAAATCATAACTAAATGCACACTCACATATATACATTCTCATATGTTTCATTTAAGTGATTATTTTAAATAATATTTGCTTAGTAAAATATTATTGGAAAGAATGCTGCTAGTTATCATTTTTTTTGAGGGGGGTTCTGGAGATTGAACTCAGGGTCACTTGACCACTGAGCCACATCCCCAGCCCTATTTTGCATTTTATTTAGAGACAAGGTCTCACTGAATTGCTTAGTGCCTTGTTTTTGCTGAAATAGTTTTGAACTAGTGATCCTCCTGCCTCAGCCTCCTGAGCCACTGGGATTACAGGCATGCACTACCACACCTGACTGTTAGTAATCTTTGATTAGACCTAGAGATACCTATATTAAATAGAATATATATATATATATATATATATATATATATATATATATATATACACACACACTTGTTTTTAAAAGTGTATAAAGTTGCCCCCAATTGTATATACATGTGTGTGTGTGTGTGTGTGTGTGTGTGTGTGTGAGATCATAAATTCTAGGTGCATTTAGTTAGTTTAATTTCCTTTTAAAGCAGCAATTTGGGATGTCTTCTAAAAAGACTCATGCTTACATTGGAGGTATCATTATAATTGGTTTTCAATCATACAGAATCCCAATAAGCTGACAAATGAGGCAAAACTAAAATACGTGTGGCAACAATGAATTTCTTGGCTCAGCAATTTTCCTAAGTAATTGGTGAAAACAAATGTTGCACAGGTACTTAAGAAGAAAATTTGTACTCACTTGGAAAGTTTTTCTTTTCTGTAGTAGAAAGCAGACAATTGGTATTTTCTAAGAATTTGCCAGTCACCACAACTGGCTATCATACAGATAGAATTACAAACATCAGCTTCTTTGGAAGCTGATGATACTGTAGGGTAAATGCTTAAACCTGGTTCAGCTAGAACGGACCCATTTATTTATTTATTTATTTGAGAGAGAGAGAGAGAGAGAGAGAGAGAGAAATTTTTTTAATATTTATTTTTTAGTTATCGGCCGACACAACATCTTTGTTTGTATGTGGTGCTGAGGATCGAACCCAGGCCGCACACATGCCAGGTGAGCGCGCTACCACTTGAGCCACATCCCCAGCCCGAACTGACCCATTTTATAGCAGAGAATTCTGTGTCCCAGAAGCCCCCAATCTGGGGACAAACCAAGACAATTATCATCCTATGGCATATATAGAAGTTTTTTCACCTACTTATCTAATCTGTTATAATGTGAAGCAATGATACTCTTTAACACTTGTGTTTATTCTTTGTTTTTAATTAAATGTATTTTAACTGATACATAAAAGCAATGTTACATGATCTCAAGTATGACAACACAATTCTTGCTTCTGTTAAGACAGCTTGTTTAGAGACAGCTCCCTTTGACAGCAGTCTTTCCTCTTTCTAGTGTTCTGTGCTAGCACTAGGGGTGGTCCTCCCAAAGAAGAGCTTAGCTCAGCACAGGGCAGGGCCTGAAGCTGGCCTGTCATTCATCTGCCCCTGAAACCCTGTAGGTGGAGCCCTCTGCTAATTCCAAGGGTCTCTTCACACAGATTGACTTCCTTTGGGTTGATGATGATTGATTATGGTGGTTTCTTCATTACTTTAAACCTAATCAGTGCTTAGAGTAATTTGAGTAATGATTGCTCATTATTGGCAATTGTGAAGTTTAAGTCTTTCTCTATTTTGTTTCACAAGACAGCCAATCGAGAAATACTGGAAAATATGCCTGTTCACACATATTTTCAAGAAAAAAAGTGGGAATAAATGATTCACAAAGCTTGTGATGGACAGGAAGTCACAGAGGTTTTACAGAAGTTATATTACATATATTCTTGGCAGGAAACAATGACAGTTCCCACTAGATCAAATGTGATAATCAAAGAGACAGTTCTTACTGGATTTGAAAGCCATTCAGGCTTTTACC